>NC_083223.1:273628806-273928806 GCF_032191835.1 Heteronotia binoei
TGCGAGAGCTATGGCTGACCCAAGGCCATGCTAGCAGGTGCAAGTAGAGGAGTGGGGAATCAAACCCGGTTCTCCCAGATAAGAGTCCACACACTTAACCACTACACCAAACTGGCTCTCCTTTTGGCCTATTTCACTAGCAAATTGAAATAAAACCTGTTATACTTATTGTGGCTTGGAAGAGAGAAGATGACCACCGCTCACGGACTGGGCCAGGGAAACTTCCTGGAAGCCATTTTTGTGGAATCCTTTACAATGTCAGGAGTGTCAAATTCATTAGTTATGAGAGACGGATCCGACATAAATGAGACCTTGTTGGGCCAGACCATGTTGAACTAGGCCATGTGTGTACCTATTTAAGATTAGGTAGCAGAGACAGTAGTAATGTATGGCTGTGAAAGCTGGACCATAAGGAAGGCCAAGCGCAGAAGAATAGATGCTTTTGAGATGTGGTGCTGGAGAAGACTCTTGAGAGTCCCTTGGACTGCAAGAAGATCCAATCAGTCAGTCCTGAGGGAAATCAACCCAGACTGTTCCCTGGAAGGTCACATGCTGAAGCTGAAGCTCAAATATTTTGGCCACCAAATGAGAAGGGAGCACTCACTGGAGAAGACCCTGATGCTGGGAAAGACAGAAGGCAAAAGAAGAAGGGGATGGCAAAAGAGGAGATGGCTGGACAGCGTTACTGATGTAACAAACAAAAAATTGAGCAGACTTCGGAGGATGGTGGAAGACAGGAGGGCCTGGCGTGACTTTGTCCATGGGGTCGCAAAGAGTTGGACTTGACTGTGCGACTAAACAACAACTACAAAGCAGAGACATAAACTTTATAAAGAACACAGGCAAACACAATTAAAGGGTTTTTTTTAAAAAAAAAACCTTAAAACATGCTTAAAACATTAGCACTCATTGGTCTTCAAGGTGCTTTCTTTGTAGCTTTCCTATGGGATGCAGGGAACTGGACAAAGGAAGCTCTGGCTCTTTGCTTCCTTCCGCAGGAGACCAGGAGAGGGAGGAAGCTCAGCCAATAGAAGGAAGAGAGGCTTGGCTCAGTTGCTCTGCTGTGCGATTGAGAGAGCCTGGCAAAGCAAGCTATTCCTCCCCAAGGGAGGAGTCTCAACCAATTGAGAAAATAGAGGTTTTGCTCTGTAGCTCCTGTGCGATTGAGTAAACCTGCCAAAGCAAGCTCTGATGCAGAAGGAATCGAGATGGAGAAGGAAGCAGACGACAGTCAGTTGCTCGATGGCCTGATAGGAGCCCTCTGGGGGCCTGATCTACCCCCCCCCCAGGCCGCATGTTTGACACCCCTGCTCTACATTGTATCAGCAGCCATAGCGACTATAAGGAAACCACACGAGCCTGTTCCCATGCGGAATCCACTGCCGTCTGAAATCTCCATTATCACCTCACTCCAGAGGAGGGAAAAAAAATGAGGCAGAAATGAAAGGGGGTGGCAATTGGGGGTTAGATAGCACCGTGAAAGTGCCCTGAAACTTTCAGTGAGCGAAATAAAGGTTATCGCACTTCAGCAGAAGTGTTCCAAAGGGAATCTTAAGAGCAAATTCGCTGAGCGCAGATATTCACTCAATATTAAATGACTGGATGTCTACCTAGAGTAATTGTCCCTCTGTTCACCTTACTTCAGCAATTCATCAGCAGTTGTGAGTGATCCACACCCACTCTGATTGGGCAGCTTATTATATGACTGGCTGTTGTTTTTAACGATGTTCCAAGTTGTAATGTCACACGCCTTGGCCTGGGAAACTGGGCCTCCTGACTTCTCTGTGGATTAATTCTCCCTTGCCACCCTCCTTTTTGATTGCACATCCATGCGTGTGTGCACAGATAACAATTAACTTTGATGGCAAGTGTCTGCTCCCTGTGTCGATAAGAAGTGTGGCATAATTGGGCCACTGATAGATAAGGTAGGAGAGGTCTCTGCCCACTCAGAGGACTTCCCAAGTATGCAGGAGAAAATGTGACATTAACTGTAATTGAGAAAAAAAATGCTTTGATGAGGACCGTGCATGCCTCAGGAGTTGCAAAACCTGGAAAGTAGCTGAGAGTCGCGCGCGTGTGTGTGTGTGTGTGCAGGGCTACCAGCCTCCAAGTGGGTAGCAGGAAAAGTAAAGCACAAGACTTCCGTGATTACCAGCCTCAAACAATAATGAACAACCACAGAAATGTAACAAAATGTCAAGTGCCTTGCCATGAAAGGGTTATTGTCTTTTTTTCGTACAATGCACAAAATACTGAATTGGTGTTATCTTGTATTGCTTTGCATTCAATGAAATTGCTGAGCAGTTGGCTTAGAACGGATAAATGGAAGTCCTTCTTCACCCACATGTGGAATTCACTGTCACAGGAGGTGGCGGCGGCTACAAGCACAGCCAGCTTCAAGAGGGGAACGGACAAGCATATGGAGCAGAGGGGAGGTGACGGTGGCTCAGTGGTAGAGCATCTGCTTGGGAAGCAGAAGGTCCCAGGTTCAATCCCTGGCATCTCCAAAAAAGGGTCCAGGCAAATAGGTGTGAAAAACCTCAGCTTGAGACCCTGGAGAGCCACTGCGAGTCTGAGAAGACAATACTGACTTTGATGGATCAAAAGGTCTGATTCAGTATAAGGCAGCTTCATATGTTCATCAGTGGCTATTAGCCACAGCTTATCGTTGGAACTCTCTGGGGCAGTGATGCTCTGTATTCTGGTGCTTGTGGGGGGGGGGCGCAGTGGAAGGGCTTCTAGCCTCACTGGTGGACCTCTTGATGGCACTTGGGTTTGGGTTTTTTTGGTCACTGCGTGACACAGTGTTGGACTGGATGAGCCACTGGCCTGATCCAACATGACTTCTCTGATGTTCTTATACCTCTTCCTTTCCCATGCTTCTGCTTGCATGCACTTGCCGGAATGTTATGTCTAAAGTCCTCGGCTTAGTAACAACTTGTATCAAGAGTGCAGCCTTGGACTGTGGGAAAACGAAACCACAGTTCCAAAGATACACTTGGGGAAGTAAAAGCCTCTGTGTGTGAGAGCTTATCATTGCTCTCTATGCTTTTGCTGAACCTATATTATTGCTGAAATTATTCTTGTAGACCAGATCTGACTCAGACCCAAGACTGAGAGTATACCCACTTGAGATTCTTAAAAAACGGAACCTATAGACCCAAAAAGGACAGTTTATTGAGTACTCAGGGGGGAACCTGACACAAAAGCTTTTATAATGTAAGCTCAGGGCTTTTTTTTTTTTTTTTTTAAGCAGGAACGCACAGGAACGTAGTTCCAGCTGGCTTGGTGTCGGGGTGTGTGGCTTAGTATGCAAATAAATTCCTGCTGGGCTGCTTCTTTTTTTTTTTGCAAAAAAGTCCTATGTGAAACAATGGTGACGTCAGGGGGTGTGGCCTAATATACATACACACACACACACACACTATGGCTAATAGTCACTGATGGACCTCTGCTCCATATTTTTATTCAATCCCCTCTTAAAGGATATCAAGTCGACCTGTACATTGGAACTCTGCTGTATCGTGTGAAACTTTAGTGGACTTATATCTGTGTTGAAAGTGTTCCATACATAAATGTACAAGTCTTACTATTTCTACCTATAAAGTTACTACCGTAGTACATTATATCTTAGTAATTTTAATCACTATAACGCCCTTGGGTTGTTAATTGTTTGTATTCCTGAGTGACTTCTCTCTAGTTTTTTTTTTTTTTTTCCCACCTGTGGATTGGCAACCCTAGTGATTGGAAACTGACTTCAAATTCCTAAATATATATATATTTATATATAGGGGAAATAGATTGTTGGATTTCAGGGAGAAATTGGTGAAGAGTGGGAGGGCTTCTGGAATTCTGGCCCTGCTAGTGGACCTCCTGATGGTACCTGGGTTTTGACCACTGTGTGACACAGAATGTTGGAATGGATGGGCCATCGGCCTGATCCAACATGGCTTCTCTTACGTTCTTAATCAGTTGAAGGAAAAAAAAACAGTCCTTAAACCTTGGGTGTTTTAAAGAACAGGATGTTTGGGGTCCTTACTGTGACAGAAATATGAGAAGAGAAGTGTTTGCAGCAATTCTAGAGGGAATAAAAATGTAGCGGACAAATTTGACTCTTTTACAGGAGGGGGGACTTTTCAAATTAAAGACAACCCAAGTTTATCATTGCCTCAAAGGCTAATAACAGAATATTCAGAAAGAAATCCAACTAACTGTCAAAAGCAGCCGTGCTCTGTGAGCCTGAGGGGAGCTTTTATTCCCAGGGGAAAAAAGTACAATTTAATTAGCTTCTTTGATGTTTAATGCCACTAATTTAATCTTTTTATAGCTCCTGAATGTTATAATTGCTCCTTTGCTGTCCAAGAAGAATTCCAGTGCGGTTAACAAAGCCACAGGGCTACCTCAGGTATGGGGAAATAGCAGATTATGGTTAGAAATTAAAAGGAAAGGCCACAGATCAGGGATAAGCAGTGCGCTTTGGGTGCACAAGGTCCCGGGTTCCACCCTTTCAGCCTCTTTCACCCTTTCATCCTTTCAGAGAGCCAGTTTGGTGTGGTGGTATGCGTGGACTCTTATCTGGGAGAACCAGATTTGATTCCCCACTCCTCCACTTGCAGCTGCTGGAAAGGCCTTGGGTCAGCCATAGCTATTGCAGGAGTTGTCCTTGAAAGGGCAGCTTCTGTGAAAGCTCTCTCAGCAACCACAGCTCATCTTCACTAGTCTTTCAATGTAGCATATAAATGCAGAATCCTGGCTTGGTTCTGGAATGTTCTCTACAGAACAATTCAGTCTGGGATACCAGCTTGGTGTCTGTAGGGGAGGTCTGGGAGAATGAAGAGAAAAACACACACACACAAACACACACACATGTACATGTTGAATCAGACCCTGGGTCCATCAAAGTCAGTATTGTCTATGAAGACTGATAGCAATTCTTCGGGGTCTCAGGCAGAGGTCTTTCACATCACCTATAACCAGATACTTAAAAAAAAAAAAACTGGAGATGCCAGGGATTGAACCTGGAACCTTCTGCATGCCAAGCAGATGCTCTATCACTGAGCTACAACCCCGCTTCCTGGTCTCCAGGGTCTCAGGCAGAGGTCTTTCCCATCACCTCCTACCTGGTCCTTTTTAACTGGAGATGCCAAGGATTGAACCTGGAACCTTCTGCAAGCCAAGCAGATGCTCTACCACTGAGCTACAGCCCCACTTCCTGGTCTCCAGGGTCTCAGGCGGAGGTCTTTCCCATCACCTCCTGCCTGGTCCTTTTTAACTGGAGATGCCAAGGATTGAACCTGGAACCTTCTGCATGCCAAGCAGATGTTCTACCACTGAGCCATGGCCCTTCCCCACATTTGGTCCATCAAGGTCAGTATTGTCTACTCAGACTGACCATGGCTCTCCAGGGTCTCATTATGTGGTCTTTTACATCACCTACTGCCTGGTCTTTTTAACTGGAGATATCTGGGATTGAACCTGGGATGCCAAGCAGATGCTCTGCCAGCGAGCCATGGCCCTTCCACATCCTTGGGTCCATCAGGGTCAGTATTGTCTACTCAAACTGACAGTGGCTCTTCAAGGTTTTTCACATTACCTGCTGCCTGGTCCCTTTTACCTGGAGACCCCAAGAATAAAATCTGGGACCTTCTGCATGCCAAGCAGAGGCTCTGCCTCTGAGCCACAGCCCCTCCCCAATCAGATTTTGTCAAGGCAAATGAGGATTCGGATAATAGTCCCGTTTCACAAACTACCATTGTTACAATGAAGCATTTATTTCATGACAGAAAGAAAAGGATGGCACCGGACACCACTTTCTAGCACAAGCAAGATGCCTAGAAAGAGAATAAACTCACTGCAAAGTTCTCTTTCTGGGTGCCTGGACAGGTCTGTAACCTATTGTCCATAAGAAACATAACATAATAAGAGAAGCCATGTTGGATCAGGCCAATGGCCCATCCATTCCAACATTCTGGTGTCGCATAAGAACAGAAGAGAAGCCCATGTTGGATCAGGCCAATGGCCCATCCATTCCAACATTCTGTGTTACACAGTGGCCAAAAAAACCCCCAAGTGCCATCAGGAGGTCCATCACGTGGGGCCAGGACACCAGAAGCCCTCACCTTGTTGCCCCTCCCAAGCACCAAGAATACAGAGCATTACTGCCCCAGATGTAAGAACATAAGAGAAGCTGTGTTGGATCAGGGCCAATGACCCATCCAGTCCAACACTCTGTGTCACACAGTGGCAAAAAAGCCATGCGCCATCAGGAGGTCCATCAGTGGGGCCAGGACATCAGAAGCCCTCACCCTGTTGCCCCTCCCAAGCACCAAGAATACAGAGCATCACTGCCCCCAGACATAAGAACATAAGAGAAGCCATCTTGGATCAAACCAATGGCCCCATCCAGTCCAACACTCTGTGTCACATAAGAACATAAGAGAAGCCATCTTGGATCAGGCCAATGGCCCATCCAGTCCAAACACTCTGGGTCACATAAGAATGTAAGAGAAGCCCATTTTGGATCAGGCCAATGGCCTATCCAGTCCAACACTCTGTGTCACACAACGGCTAAAAAAACAGGTGCCATCCGAAGGTCCACCAGTGGGGCCAGGACACTAGAAGCTAAGAAGCTAAGTTTCACACATAATTTAAGTTTCCATTTGCAAAGGTCTTGCCTGAAGCGGAGTGAGGGCCTCCAAACCGGGGAGTACCTGCCCCCACCTGGGGATTGGGAACCCTATTTGAAGCCGTATTGTCTAGAGAACTATTACAGAGAATCTCCAGCCAGCCTACAGGATTCACAAGGGATAATGTAGGTATGGAAGATATCAAATGAGCCAACGTGAAAAGGTAGGAAGTGAGAACGATGCAGAAAGAACAAAGCCACTGAACTGCTCCAAGAAATGCAAAGTTAGCAGTGAGTAAGAGGCAGGGAATCGCCAACCGATACTTAATGCAAGAGAATCAGATTGTGCCGCTGATAAGTTCCCTAACCGCTCTCTTAAGATGCAGAAGGAAAGAGGCAGCCGAATGCAGTGCCAAATGGTTTTCTTTCAGAGCCGGGAAAAGGTATCTAGATGACCTCTAATCCATCACCCCTGCTGTTTCAACCTCAATACGTTGTTTTGTGAGTTCATTGCTAGAAATTAGCATCCCGATTCTGCTGTCGTTCTGCAAAACCAATTCCACTAATGCTCTCTTCGTTTGTGCGCGTGAATGTTTCCTAACCCAGAATATTCCCCAGAAAGCATATTTAATACATCTAATACGTTTTAATGTCATCTGTGCCAAAGTATATCCACATTATGCATGTATACATACATGTATACATAGGGGTTTCAAGGCAAGAAATAAACAGAGGAGGTTTGCCATCGTCTTCCCCTGCATAGCCGCCTTCAGCTTCCTTGGGAGTCTCTCATCCAAGTGCTAATAAGGCTGACCCCTGTTTAGCTTCTGAAATCGAACGAGATCAGGCTAGCACGGGCCATTCAGGTCAGGACATATGACAGACACAATACCGAAGAGTCTACAAGACCAGCTGTGAAAAGCAGTGGGGTGCCGCAGGCTCGGCACTGGGTCCCAAGCTCTTTTAACTTGTAAATGATTTGGAGTTGGGAGTGAGCAGTGAAGTGGCCGAGTTTGCAGATGACACTAAATGGTTCAGGGTGGTGAGAACCAGAGAGGATTGTGAGGCACTCCGAAGGGATCTGTTGAGGCTGGCTGAGTGGGCGTCAACGTGGCAGATGAGGTTCAATGTGGCCAAGTGCAAAGTAATGCACATTGGGGCCAAGAATCCCAGCTACAAATACAAGTCGATGGGGTGTGAACTGGCAGAGACTGACCAAGAGAGAGATCTTGGGGTCGTGGTAGAGAACTCACTGAAAATGTCAAGACAGTGTGCGATTGCAGTAGAAAAAGGCCGACGCCATGCTGGGATGGGAATTGAAAACAAATCAGCCAGTATCATAATAAAGGTATAGGTAGTCCCCTGTGCAAGCACCAGCTATTTTTGACTCTGGGGTGACGTTGCTTTCACAACATTTTCGCGGCAGACTTTTTACGGGGTGGTTTGCCATTGCCTTCCCCAGTCATCTACACTTCCCGCCCCCCAGCAAGCTGGGGACTCATTTTACCGACCTCGGAAGGATGGAAGGCTGAGTCAACCTGAGCCGGCTACCTGAACCAGCTTCCGCTGGGATTGAACTCAGGTCATGAGCAGAGGACTCCGACAGCAGTACTGCAGCTTTGCCACTCTGTGCCACGGCCCCTGTATAAATCGATGGTGTGGTCTCATTTGCAATTCTGTGTACAATTCTGGTCACCACACAGCAAAAAGGATATTATAGCATTGGAAAAAGTCCAGAAAGGGCAACTAAAATGATTAAAGGTTTGGGACACTTTCCCACGCTTGGAGCTCTTTAGCTTTGAGAAACATCGATTGCGGGGCAACATGATAGAGGTTTACAAGATTATGTTTACAAGTAGTTGCAGTGGAATAAACATATGGAGCTGAGGTCCATCAGTGGCTATTAGCCACAGTAAATTATTGCAACTCTCTGTCTGGGGCAGTGATTTTCTGTATTCATGGTCCTTGGGGGGGAGGGCAAATTGGAAGGGTTTCTAGCCCCACTTGTGAACTTCCTGATGGCACTTGGGTATTTTTTTTTGTTTTGGCCACTGTGTGACACAGAGTGTTGGACTGGATGGGCCACTGGCCTGATCCAACATGGCTTCTCTTGTGTTCTTATGTGACACAGAGTGTTGGACTGGATGGGCCATTGGCCTGATCCAACATGGCTTCTCTTATGTGACACAGAGTGTTGGACTGGATGGGCCACTGGCCTGATCCAACATGGCTTCTCTTATGTTCTTATGTGACACAGAGTGTTGGACTGGATGGGCCACTGGCCTGATCCAACATGGCTTCTCTTATGTTCTTATGTGACACAGAGTGTTGGACTGGATGGGCCATTGGCCTGATCCAACATGGCTTCTCTTATGTGACACAGAGTGTTGGACTGGATGGGCCACTGGCCTGATCCAACATGGCTTCTCTTGTGTTCTTATGTGACACAGAGTGTTGGACTGGATGGGCCATTGGCCTGATCCAACATGGCTTCTCTTATGTGACACAGAGTGTTGGACTGGATGGGCCATTGGCCTGATCCAACATGGCTTCTCTTATGTTCTTATGTGACACAGAGTGTTGGACTGGATGGGCCACTGGCCTGATCCAACATGGCTTCTCTTATGTTCTTATGTGACACAGAGTGTTGGACTGGATGGGCCACTGGCCTGATCCAACATGGCTTCTCTTATTTTCTTATGTGACACAGAGTGTTGGACTGGATGGGCCACTGGCCTGATCCAACATGGCTTCTCTTATTTTCTTATGTGACACAGAGTGTTGGACTGGATGGGCCATTGGCCTGATCCAACATGGCTTCTCTTATGTGACACAGAGTGTTGGACTGGATGGGCCACTGGCCTGATCCAACATGGCTTCTCTTGTGTTCTTATGTGACACAGACTGTTGGACTGATGGGCGATTGGCCTGATCCAACATGGCTTTTCTTATGTTCTTATGTGACACAGAGTGTTGGACTGGATGGGCCACTGGCCTGATCCAACATGGCTTCTCTTATGTTCTTATGTGACAGAGAGTGTTGGACTGGATGGGCCATTGGCCTGATCCGACATGGCTTCTCTTATGTTCTTATGTTCTAGAGTTACCAGATGTCCTCTTTTAAGATGACAGGTCTTCTGTTTGTGTCCATTCTCTTTGGGGCTCTTTAAAAAATGGAAATCTCCTCCTTTTGGGTTGGAAGTTTAGGAATATTCCAAGTTAGTGGGAAGTATTGCAGGTTAAATAGTAGGGGTACTTAAAATGAGTTTTGTCATAGTGGTCACTTGTTTGAAGTAGTCAAGTTGCGAAATATGTCCCATCTCTCTCTCTCTCTCTTTTGCTTTTCAGAATAGGATAACCATAGCAGAGTGCCTTTGGGGAAGGAAAAGAAGGAAGGAAGGAAGGAAGGAAGGAAGGAAGGAAGGAAGGAAGGAAGGAAGGAAGGAAGGAAGGAAGGAAGGAAGGAAGGAAGGAAGAAAAAAGAAAGAAAGAAAGAAAGAAAGAAAGAAAGAAAGAAAGAAAGAAAGAAAGAAAGAAAGAAAGAAAGAAAGAAAGAAAGAAGGAAGGAAGGAGGAAGGGATGGAGGAGAAAGAAAGAAAGAAAGAAAGAAAGAAAGAAAGAAAGAAAGAAAGAAAGAAAGAAAGAAAGAAAGAAAGAAAGAAAGAAAGAAAGAAAGAAAGAAAGAAAGAAAGAAAGAAAGAAAGGCGTATCCTGACAGATATGGAAAGATGAAGATCCAAATCTGCCACCATAAATTCCTTTGTGACCTTGGCCTAATTATTCTCCCCCAGCCTACCCTACTTAACAGATCTGCTGAGGTTAAAATGAAGAGTCATGTGGGAAGTTCTGAGCTGCTGAGGGAAGGGTAGGATGAAAAATAAATTCATAAATGTATAACTGGAAAGCAAACCTCAATGCATGTAGAATACTGATGTGGTTAGGTGATAAGAAAATGCAAGAAAACAAATTGATTGCCGTAACTACACACGTAGACATTTTTGAGTTGTCATTAAATTGACGCAGGGGGAAAAAAAAAACACATGCATACACAACTGCCTGGGCTCCACCAACCCAAGAAATGGAATAAACAACTAAATCAACAACAAAGCCAAGGACAGTGTACCTCTTCCTACCCTCCAAAAAACATCACCTGGCCCCACTAGTGGACCTCCTGGTGGCACCTGGGTCTTTTTTTGTCCACTGTGTGACACAGAGTGTTAGACTGGATGGACCATTGGCCTGATCCAAGATGGCTTTTCTTATGTTCTTACGTTCACCTCTTTTCCCTGGAACACCTCAAGACTCCTTGAAAAAGCTATGCTTTTCAGTTTCATGACGAACACCTTCCCTGTCCCTTAAATCCATTGGCATTTTATCCCTGCGTGCTGTACCAAGCAGGGAATATCCTCTGTGTTCATCTCTTAATGTTTTTTGGGGATTTTTTTAAAAAAAAATAATTTTTAAGAATAACAAAAATGGGCTAACAAGACAACATTGAACTATTCCTCAATAGTGGGTGAATTGATATTTAATATTATGACAAGTATAGAATCATAGAGTTGGAAGGGACCTCCAGGGTCATCTAATCCAACCCCCTGCACAATGCAGGAAACTCACAAATATACCTCCCCCTAAATTCACAGGATCTTCATGGCTGTCAGTTGGCCATCCAGCCGCTGTTGAAAAACCTCCAAGGAAGAAGAGCCCACCACCTCCCGAGGAAGCCTGTTCTACTGAGGAACCGCTCTAATGGTCAGGAAGTTCTTCCTAATGTTGAGCTGGAAACTCTTTTGATTTAATTTCAACCCATTGGTTCTGGTCCTACCTTAGGAAGAAGCCTTAGAAAGTTAAGTTCTTTCATTTCAACTCCCATAGCACCTAAGAGACCAACAACCTTCTTTGGAGAGTTTTATTTTTTTTTTAGAAGCCAACCACTTTCTTTGGAGGTGTTCAAAGAGAGGCTAGATGGCCATCTGACAGCAATGCTAATTCTCTGAATTTAGGCAGATCATGAGAGGAAGGGCAGGAAGTTTTGAATTAGTGCTTCGTTCTCGTGGCCCCCTTTTACATGCTCAGAGAAATGCTGGTCACCACTTTGGGGTCAGAAAGCCCCAGGCCAGTTTGGTCAGGGATCCTGGAGGTTTTTTTTGCCATCTTCCAAGCATGGAACAGGGGGTCACTGGATGTATTTGTGAATGTCCTACATTGTGCAGGAGGCTGGACTAGATGACCCTGGAGGTATCTTCCAACACTATTATTATAAGATTTGGAGGGCTTAAGCTTTCAAGAGTCAAAGCTCCTTTCATTAGCTATGAAGGAAACTTTGACTCTCAAAGGTTTACACCTCAAAAATCTTGTCGGTCTCTAAGATGCTACTGGACTCAATCTAGCTGTTCTATTGTAGACAAACATGATGGCCCTCTGAAAAAGACCTTTAATTGTGCTTCTTTCACCAGCTGAATAGTTCACTGAGCATAACAGGCAGCCCACTGATTTTGGTGAATCTTGGAGGATTGCTTGAGATACCAGCTTCACTTCATCACCATTTAGTCACCTCCTATAAAAGATATACAAGCACACCTTAGATTTGAATTAGACAGAGAGCAGATCTTGGTCTCTGAATGGACCACATGTTGGGTTGGATGAATGTCATCCATCCTGTGCTTGATCTTTGTTGGGCACTACATTTTAAGAAGGATATAGACAAGCTGGAACGGGTCCAGAAGAGGATGACAAAGGTGGTGAGGGGTCTGGAGACCAAGTCCTATGAGGAAAGGTTGAAGGCACTGGGATGTTTAGCCTGGAGAGGAGGTGGCTGAGAGGTGATAGGATCACCATCTTCAAGTACTTGAAGGGCTGTCCTATAGAGGATGGTGTGGAATTGTTTTCTGTGGCCCCAGAAGGTAGGACCAGAACCAATGGGTTGCAATTAAATCAAAAGAGTTTCCGGCTCAACATCAGGAAGAACTTCCTGACCATTAGAGCAATTCCTCAGTGGAACAGGCTTTCTCGGGAGGTGGTGGGCTCTTCTTCCTTGGAGGTTTTTCAACAGCGGCTGGATGGCCATCTGACAGCTATGAAGATCCCGTGAATTTAGGGGGAGATATATTTGTGAGTTTCCTGCATTGTGTAGGGGGTTGGACTAGATGACCCTGGATGTACCTTCCAACTCTATGATTCTATGATTGTCATAATATTAAATATCAATTCACCCACTATTGAGGAATAGTTCAATGTTGTCCTGTTAGCCCATTTTTGTTATTCTTAAAAATTATTTAAAAAAAATCCCCAAAAAACAGAAAGAAAGAAAGAAAGAAAGAAAGAAAGAAAGAAAGAAAGAAAGAAAGAAAGAAAGAAAGAAAGAAAGAAAGAAAGAAAGAAAGAAAGAAAGAGGGAGGGAGGGGGGGAGAAAGAGAGAGAGAGAGATAGAGAGATAGAGAGAAAGAAAGAAAGAAAGAAAGAAAGAAAGAAAGAAAGAAAGAAAGAAAGAAAGAAAGAAAGAAAGAGGAGGGAGGGGGGAGAGAGAGAGAGAGAGAGAAGAGAAAGAAAGAAAGAAAGAAAGAAAGAAAGAAAGAAAGAAAGAAAGAAAGAAAGAAAGAAAGAAAGAAAGAAAGAAAGAAAGGCGTATCCTGACAGATATGGAAAGATGAAGATCCAAATCTGCCACCATAAATTCCTTTGTGACCTTGGCCTAATTATTCTCCCCCAGCCTACCCTACTTAACAGATCTGCTGAGGTTAAAATGAAGGTTAGGCAGGACCATGAAGCAATGAATTAACAATGGAATTTTAAAATGCTTGACACTTAAACTTCAGCCCACACCATTGAGTTTATTTTGCTGAGTGAGCCATTTCAATCCGGTCCAACAATGGTACGGCCCCAGTTTTTCAGGTGCAAGCCACCCAGCTGCTGTGAGCTTGTTTTGTCTGTGTCTATCTGCCCACATCACTTTGCACTGGCTTGCCCTTATCACGTTACGTACACTTTCCGCTGTTTTGAACTGACTTTTTCTCTTCTGTGTTCTTAACACTTCTTTCACCTTTTTGGTTTTTTTTCTACTTTGAGGTTACATGGAATCACAACATCTACTGATAATTCCCGGGCCGAAGGAGGCCAAACTGAAAACTACAAGGGAAAGGGCCTTCTCAATCATGGCTCCCCACTGGTGGAATCAATTACCAGAAGAGGTGCGGGCCCTGCGGAGTCTTGCTCAGTTCTGCAGGGCCTGCAAGGCTACCCTCTTTCAGCCGGCCTTTTCTTAAGGCAGATTCTGCTGTATCGTCATTATGAGAAATCTGTATATGAGTTAGATCAGAAATTTTGAAAATGTAGCCCCGAGTAAGATTGTAGGAAATTGTTGGTTTTAATTTGATGGTTTTAAGGGAATTGGAAGGAAATTGTATAATGTTGTAGATTATTGTTTTATTATGTAATCTTTGTATTTCATATTATGTTGTGAGCCGCCCTGAGTCTGCTTCGGTGGGGAGGGCGGAGTATAAATTAAATGTTGTTATTATTATTATTATAAAATTATGGAATCATAGAGTTGATAGGGACCTCCAGAATCCCTAATTTTGGACCAGGAAGATAATTGTATGTGACGTTTATGGAATCTTGCCATGCTCTGATGATTGTAGAAAAGCTGGTTAAAGCTTTCATCACAATGGGGGAAGATAAAGTGCTACCTCGTCGCTGTGTATGCTGTGCTTTAAGAATGACTGAATCTCAAGAATTTCTCCTGAAGACTATAAAGGTAAAGCTAGTCCCCTGTGCAAACACCAGTAGTTTTCCACTCTGGGGGGACGTCACAACGTTTTCATGGCAGACTTTTGCCATTGCCTTCTCCAGTCATCTACGCTTTCCCCCCAGCAAGCTGGGTACTCATTTGACTGACCTCAGAAGGATGGAAGGCTGAGTCAACCTGGAGCCGGCTACCTGGACCAGCTTCCGCTGGGATCGAACTCAGGTCTTGAGCAGAGGGCTCTGACTGCAGTACTGCAGCTTTACCACTCCGAGCCACGGGACTCTTGTCAACTGAAGACTATAACTCATATCAACTTTGGGTCTCTTCAGAATCAAGACTAGAGATCCCATTGGCAGGAGAAGGACGTTAGATGAAGCTGAATGTTCCCCTTTAAAAGTCCTTCCTCAGCACTTGTTTTTGGTGCTTCCATCAGGGCCCCCTAAAAGGTCCACCAACTTCCAAGCTGAGCTGTGTTGCCATCGCATTACCATTTGGCCTGCCCATAGGTTTGACCTCCAAACATGCTAATTCCTCCAAGGGAACTTACCTCTGTAGTCTGGAGAGCCATTGAAGAAGACTGCCGATTTATACCCCGCCCTTCTCTCTGTATCGGAGACTCAGAGCGGCTTATGGCAATTATAATTCAAGAAGTGTGTTGAGGTAGATGCTGAGCTGATATAATTTAGTGCATCTTCCGCTGATGTCAGGGGGAGTGGCATATGCAAATGAGTTGTGCTAATGAGCTCCAGCACCTCTTTTTCTACAAAATGGCCCCTCTTGGTAACCATCCAGTCAGCACACAGGATGGGATTGGCAGCCATGAGGTGGAGACTGGAATACTGTGATCAGAATTGTGAAGCCCTGTTAGTAATTCAGGCGGGGTCTGGTGGTGGGAATAGGCAGCATAAATTTCTGACTTTAGTTGGTTGAGGTGATAACAGGAGGTGGGGTTGCCAGGTCAACTTAACCTGGCCCGTGGGGGGTCTTCTGATGTCCTTCCGGGAGACTGGAGGTGATGTTGGGCATTTTCAGGCCTACTTCTGGTTGGGGGAGACAGTCTGGTTCAGAGCAAAACTCTACGCTAACTTAGGCTTCAAACCATAGAGTTTTGCCCAAAAACCAGAGTGTCGCCCCCAACTGAGTGAGCATGCGGGGTGGGGGGGAGGTCATGTGCTAGCCACCTCACATTGTTGAGTCAGGAACAATGCTTAAGTGTAGGCTTGCCAAGTTTCTCTGGTTTGGCAGGCCCCAACACACTGGTAAAGAGGAGGCACCCAAGGGGATCCCCACACCCAAAGAGTCCCATCACTGCACTGTGTATGCAGAACCCAGAAGTGACGTAGCACATCAAGCATGTCGTGCAGGCACACCCTAGGAATTCTCGGAAAACTCTATGGTTTTGTGTGGGGACGCTCTAGCAATTTTGGGGGAAACTCTATGGTGCCACTTCCAGGTGATGTTATCGTGCCACACATGCACAAAAAAATCCTCCCGCAAACAGCTGCGGGGGACTTGGCAACCCTACTTAAGTGAAATCGTGACTGAGTGGCAATGTTCAGGTTAAGAATATGACCCTGAATAATGCCTTAAGCTGTGTGGAGGAAAGGCAAGGGATAAAAAGGTAATGGATATATAGATAGGTCTTTCCATTATCTCCTGGGCAGCCTGCAAAAGTAATGAAGTCAATGATGTGCCCTTGCCATTTCCCACAGCACCCAAAGTGCTACTGCCTTACAAACTGGTGCTCTCTAGTGGTTATTCCCTTGGACTGCAAGAAGATCCAATCAGTCAGTCCTGAGGGAAATCAACCCAGACTGTTCCCTGGAAGGTCAGATGCTGAAGTTGAAGCTCAAATACAATGGCCACCAAATGAGAAGGGAGCCCTCCCTGGAGAAGACTCTTGAGAGTCCCTTGGACTGCAAGAAGATCAAATAGTCAGTCCTGAGGGAAATCAACCCAGACTGTTCTCTGGAAGGTCAGATGCTGAAGCTGAAGCTCAAATCCTTTAGCCCCCAAATGAGAAGGGGGCACTCCCTGGAGAAGACCCTGATGCTGGGAAAGACAGAAGGCAAAAGAAGAAGGGGACGGCAAAAGATGAGATGGCTGGACAGCGTTACTGATGTAACTAACACAAACTTGAGCAGACTTCGGAGGATGGTGGAAGACAGGAGGGCCTGGCATGACTTGGTCCATGGGGTCGCAACGTGTTGGACTCGACTGTGCGACTGAACAACGAAAGTGGTTATTTATTGCCTCTGGATCATACTGTTCTGCTTAGAAAATTTCAAGTGTATACAGGAGTCACTTTTTTTTTGAAACTTCAGAATGTTTCAGGAGCCAATGGACATCATTCACTTCCCGGATTTCCTTGAGATGGTAGAATGACATCAAGGTTGTTGTCCCCCTCCCACGTCTATGTATTTCCCCCCATTGCTCTATCTCCACTGAGCTCAGGCAGTATAATTACTCCCAGCCTCCCATAACACCCCAGTGTGGTCGGCAGGGACAGTGTGGCCATTTAACTTACAGGGAATTCCCTGGTTGGCCTCTGCCCTAGAGTGACGTCCTACCCCCAAATGACATTTGGACCACTTCTGGAAGTGGCCCAAAAACAGGAAATGGATGCAGCCATTTCACAGATGGTTTTGCTCACTCTCACTTCTAACCAGGGGGAAGGGAGCAAAACTAATCACTAAAAAAGATTTGCAGCCATTGCTGTTAGCCTAAGCTTACGGCAGAGTCACTGAAGGCTTGCAGGAAGAAGACGGAGGAGGAAGAAGAAAGAAGATATTGGATTTATATCCCACCCTATACTTTGAATCTCAGAGTCTCAGACCGATCACAATCTCCTTTACCTCCCCTCCCCACAACAGACACCCCGTGAGGTGAGTGGGGCTGAGAGAGCTTTTTACAGCAGGTGTCCTTTCAAGGACAACTCCTATGAGAGCTATGGCTGACCCAAGGCCATTCCAGCAGCTGCAAGGAGTGGAGAAGCAGTTGCAAGGAGTGGGGAATCAAACCCGGTTCTTCCAGATAAGAGTTTGCGCACTTAACCGGTACACCAAACGGGTTGGAGGGGGGAAAGAAACCTCCATTCCAGCAGCTGAAAGTGGAGGAGTGGGGAATCAAACCCAGATCTTCCAGATAAGAGTCCATTTACAATCTCCTTTACCTTCCTTCCTCACAGCAGACACCCTATGAGGTGGGTGGGGTTGAGAGAGCTCTCCCAGAAGCTGTACTTTCAAGGATAACTTCTACAAGAGCGATGGCTGACCCAAGGCCATTCCAGCAGTGCAAGTGGAGGAGTGGGGATCAAACCCAATTCTCCCAGATAAGAGTCCGCACACTTCACCACTACACCAAACTTCAGCAGCTAAAATTCTACCTTCTCTGCAGCCACTGATGATTCAAGGTTTGAGTGGTCCCGCTTCTAATCAGGGGGAGGGGAACAAAATTAATCCCTGAAAATGCCTGCTTTGGGGGATGCACTTCTGTGTTTTCGGGCCACTTCTAGTACAACTGGAAATGGTCTGCAAATGTCATTTGGGGGTGGGATTTCCCCCCACGAGCCAGCTGGCGGCTGGCTGGCAGGGAAGCCAACCCCTATATCAGGGGATCCCCCGCACAGACCATGGAGCTGGGATCCCTACTTCTTTCTTCCTGATTAATTTAATTTAATTTTTAGATTTATATCCCACCCTATCCCACAAGATACTCTGTGGCGCAGAGTGGTAAAGCTGCAATACTGCAGTCGGAGCCCTCTGCTCAAGATCTGAGTTCGATCCCAGTGGAAGCTGGTTCAGGTAGCCGGCTCCAGGTTGACTCATCCTTCCATCCTTCCGAGGTCGGTAAAATGAGGACCCAGCTTGCTGGGGGGGAAAGTGTAGATGACTGGGGAAGGCATTGGCAAACCATCCCATAAAAAGTCTGCTGTGAAAACATGAAAGCAACATCATTCCAGAGTCGAAAATGACTGGTGCTTGCAGGGGACTACCTTTACCTTTTTATCCCACAAGCGGGCTCAGGGCGGCTTACAACAATGTTATGTTCAATGTTAGAGGAAGTTAAATCACAGCACAAGGAAACAGAGTCTTTGCTGAAATAGGAGATTTATTTTGCGAGAAAAAAACAACAACACAATCCCCCAATTTGTTTCTTCAGGATGAAAACCAGATAGGTCTGATCATTCAGTACATCATATTTAAAACTCTGAAAGCTCCAATGTCTTAATATAGCTTGCGGAATAAAAACGAAAACTGACTCGCACAATGACAAGATTGTTTTACAATACCTTTAGTAAAATAACTATATGTTTAGAAGGAATCACGCATAACATTTGGCTTTCAAAGTCTGCTCTACAGACCCTCGCTGTCCTTCAGAAGATCATCAAGGTTTCTTCACATCAAAAGGTGAATCTTGAGTATTAACACTACCTGTGCATTTTGTACATAACAGCCCGAGTGGAATTCTAACACATGCTTCAGAACCGGTAGAGTTGCTACAATCCATGGCAATAGGACGAAACTATTTACCTATACAACAAGAGCTTGATATATTGAACAAGAAGTCAGACCTATGAATTGGATGAAGTGAATAACTGAAGTTTGCATTCCTTGCTCTCCACCTTTCAGTGGTTTGAGGCTTCTGGGCTCACCATCGCTGGCATGAGTGTCAGTAACCTTGTCCTCCTTGCAATATCTTCTGGAAATAAGCGCTAGTAAGATTGGGACCAAAGAACGCATGAGAAAAGGAACCATATCCATGACCCTCTGTCACTTTTTGGTCTGAAGCACAAGGGTTGTATTGCTCAATGTAAAATGGTTGGTCGGGACAGTGGAGCGATGGCCCTGGGATAGTCACAATGAAAGGTGGTGGCCGAATAGTGATGGTTGAGGTAGGACAGCTTGAGAAGCATTGGTTCTTCCAGCCGCAAGACATCCTGGATCACTTCGGGAGTAACTCTAAAGAAACATGTGAGAGTGGAGGAATTTGTTGATTTGCATCATTTATAGTCTTCCTTCCTCACTTGGTCTCATGGTGTACTACACAGAGTCAGTTGATACAATCGAGAGACAAGACATTCGGTGAACAATGCAATAGGATTAGGGTTGTAGAACCAACCAGCAATCAAAACCAGAACTTAATCATAGCATAAGTATTAATATGACAGATAAAACCAAGAGTGTCAAACATGGTCTATGGGCCAGATCAGGACCCCAGAGGGCTCCTATCAGGCCCGCAAGCAAGAGGAATAGACCACATTGAATCATAGAGCTGGAAGTGACCTCTGGGGTCATCTAGTTCAACCCCCTGCACAATGCAGGAGACTCACAAATATTTCTCCTCACACACACCCAGTGACACCTGTTCTACACCCAGAAGATGGCCAAAAACCTCCCAAAAAACATCAGGATCCCTGTTCAAATGGGCCTGGAAAAAATCTGTTGCCTAACTCCAGAGTGGTGATCAGCATTTCCCTGGACATGTAGGAAAGGAAAGGAAATGTCCCCTGTGCAAGCACCAGTCGTTTCCGTCTCTGAGGTGATGTTGCTTTCACAAGTTTTCATGGCAGACTTTTTACGGGGTGGTTTGCCGTTGCCTTCCCCAGTCTTTTACACTTCCCCCCCCCCCCAGCAAGCTGGGGACTCATTTGACCGACCTCGAAAGGATGGAAGGCTGAGTCAACCTTGGGCCGGCTACCTGAATCCAGCTTCCACCGGAATCGAACTCAGAGAGCTCAGACCACACTACTGCAGTACTGGTGCTTTACCACTCGGCGCCACGGGGCTGCTTGGACATGTAGGAGGGGACCACAAAAACTAAGCCCTGATGCAACCCTTCCGGCCCTCCTTCTCATGATCTGCCTAAATCACAGAATCAGCATTGCTGTCAGATAGTCATCTAGCTCTGTTTGAAAACTTTCAAAGGAGAGCCCATCGCCTCCCGAGGAAGCCTGTTCCACTGAGGTACCCGATCTAACTGTCAGGAAGCTCTTCCTCATGTTTAGCTGAAAACTCATCTGATTTAATTTCAACCTGTCGGTTCTTCTCTGACCTTCTGGGGCCATAGAATACAACTCCACACCATCCTCTTCCCTTCTTCTAAGCAACTTTAATCATTTGCTACAGTACAGTTGTCGGTGTAAAAAACCTTCTTGAATATTTCAGTTTTGCAGAGTTTGGGGGAAGTCATGAGATTACGAGCCTTCCCAACCTCCTCAGGCCAGCCCTTCCACCAGGTGGGGACCTAGATTAAATGGATTATAATTTATGAGTTTTGTAGCGCTCTGGATCACCTGCCCAACAGTGTATAAGCAGGCTCAGCGCGTGGGGATCTGCCGCCCAAGGCAGAACCCCAAATGCATGCCCTCCCCCTGATGACATCACCCAGAGGTGACGTCATCATTCTGGCACTCAGCGCATCCCCTCAACGGCGCTTGCTGTGTTCGGCACTTCCCCTCAGCAGTGCTCGTCTAATTCGGAGGGTGGTACAGATGGGGAGCGAGGCTCGAAGACGGCACGAGCGGGGAGGGGGCGGCCATCCCCTGACCCTGCTGGGAGCTGGTGCCCTAGGCATTTGCCTTGTTTGTCTACTCCCATGTGCCGGGCATGTGCATAATTACGTATGATACTTCCCACATAGAAATGAATGGCAGTCTGGTGTAGTGGTTAAGAGTGGCATTCGCTGATCTAGAGAACCAGGTTTGATTCCCCACTCCTCAACATAAAGCCTGTTGGGTGACCTTGAGCCAGTCACAGTTCCCTCAGAACTCTCTCATAAGAACATAAGAGAAGCCATGTTGGATCAGACCAATGGCCCATCCAGTCCAACACTCTGTGTCACATAAGAACATAAGAGAAGCCATGTTGGATCAGGCGAGTGGCCCCTCCAGTCCAACACTCTGCATCACATAAGAACATAAGAGAAGCCATGTTGGATCAGGCCAATGGCCCATCCAGTCCAACACTCTGCGTCACATAAGAACATAAGAGAAGCCAAGTTTGATCAGGCCTATGGCTCTCAGCGTCACCTACCTCACAAAGTACTGTTGTGGGGAGAAGAAGGGAAGGCAATCGTAAGCTGCTTTGAGACTCCTTACAGCCCCGTGGTGCAGAGTGTTAAAGCTTCAGTACTGCAGTCCTAAGCTCTGTTCATGACCTGAGTTCGACCCCTGGTGGAAGCTGGGTTTTCAGATAGCCGGCTCGAGGTTGACTCAGCCTTCCATCCTTCCGAGGTCAGTCAAATGAGTACCCAGCTTGCTGGGGGGGAAGTGTAGATGACTGGGGAAGGCAATGGCAAACCATCCCGTAAAAAAGTCTGCCGTGAAAAGGTTGTGAGACCAACGTCACCCCAGAGTCAGAAACGACTGGTGCTTGAACAGGGGACCTTCCCTTTCCTTGAGACTCCTTAAGGTAGAGAAAAGAGGGGCATAGAAACCTACTCTTCTGCATCAATGAATTTGAACTCAGGAGATGGGCTGTGGCTCCGTGGCAGGACATCTGCCCTGAATGCATATGACCAGTATCTGATTAAAGCTTTTTAAAAAATCAATCGTAGTCAGGAGTTACTGAGAGAACATGCATGAATCAGTTTTAATTTGATTTTAAAGCACTTCACACTTGGACAACACAAATTAAGCACTTTAATTAAAGGCAATGGAGGCTTTGAACCTGGTGAGTTATTTCTGATTTATGTAGGCTAACAGCAAAAGGGTAGCCATGTCAGCCTGCCAGGGCAAAATAAAACAAAAACATTGATTTCAATATCAGGTTATGCGAGCCGTAGCTCACTTCTTCCGAGATGTAGAAGGAAATCAAACTGGGAACTCTTTATATCTGAGGAAATGAGACTGTGGCACATGGAAATTCATATTAAAGGAAATAGTCTTTAAGATACCACTAGATTCTCTCTTTTTTGTATTTTGGCATTTGTGTGTGTGCGTGCATGTGTGTATGCACACCCAGAAGTCATGGTGATCTCTGGTGACTGATCCCTACTGGGGTCCTGGAGGGTATTCAAGGAGGAAGCTGAGTAAAGCTTGACCCCACCTCCTGACTGCTGGTACTCCAAGGTGGTCTCCCACCCAAATAGTTGCCAGAGTCAACCCTGGTTAACTTTCGAGATCTGATGAGATCAGGCCTGCCTGGGCAAGATATCACTCGATTTTTGTTCGATATCTGGAAATCCGTTTGATTTATCTTTGTTGAAATTGTGTCCTCCTTGCTGTTAACACACATAACTTTTCTGGACTCTAGGGGTGACTCCAGACGGGTGTTTAAAGCCACCCGGGGGACGGGAGGCAAGTGGAACGAAAAAGCATGTCCAAAGGCGCACATCTACCTCCTGTCTCCGTCCTGCCCTGGTCCCGCCCCTTTTCAGAGACGTCTCCCCGGCCATCTGGAATGCCAGGAGGCTCCGGGAGAGCACCCAGTGAGCAGCGGATGGGATGCTCCCTGGGCGCCCATAGCCCGCCCCTTTTTTCAGCATCGACCGGAATCTCCAGGGCACTCCATTTCTGACCGGCTCTCTTTGGGACGGCTTGAAGTCAACCTAAGCTGGCCGTCTGGTGTCACCCTAGATGATGCAGATGTTCCTTTGCCTTCCACCATCCTCTTTAACCATACCTCACCACAATGGCTTTAGAAGATGGATGCTTGTCAATATTTCACGCTAGCTTAGCAGTCTAACAAATGGATGATACAGTTCTAAGTACCTTTTGATCAAATTTGAAACTGGACCCATTTTTTTTCCTATAAGGATGAGACGGATTATGTAAATAAAACCCCTAATTGTTCACAAAGGCATTGATGTAAAAGTTATACTTTGTAATAGAATGGTTCATAAAGAGGAAACGATTTTGTACTATTACCATGACTTGGTGTCTGACTCTTCCGATGGCAAAATAAGTTAATGCAATGACAAAAAACAGATAGGGTTAACCGCAAATGAAACAAACAAACAAAAAGGCTTTGCTGAAAATAACAAGGTGGGGAAATAAATTGCATATATGTACCCGATCAAATAAGCTATCAAATAGGGATGGGCAAAAACTGAACCATGAAGCCAAATTCATCATGCATTTTGCCCAGGTTCACAAACCTAGGTTCGTGACGAATCTACCGACACAAACTTCCAAGAACTTTTAAAACAGTCAATGGTGGTTCATGGATGGAGCAGAAAGGTTTTTAGAGAATCTGAGCCCCTTTAAACCTCTGCTTTTTGCATCCCTTGAAAGTCACAAAAATAGCTGAGCAGCTGGAGGCATTCCCCATGGCTCACCTGTTTCAGGCTATCTTGTGCAGTTCCTTTAAACTTTAAAAGGATTGCAGTAGACAGCCAGAAAAACAGCTGCACTGTGGGAAGCAAGCTATTCCCTGTCACTCAGGTCTTTCTTTCTTTCTTTCTTTCTTTCTTTCTTTCTTTCTTTCTTTCTTTCTTTCTTTCTTTCTTTCTTTCTTTCTTTCTTTCTTTCTTTCTTTCTTTCTTTCTTTCTTTCTTTCTTTCTTTCTTTCTTTCTTTCTTTCTTTCTTTCCACAAACCTTATAAAAGGGACTGCAGTCTCTTTCAATGGGTTTTGCTGGTGCCACGAACCGGTTCAATTCGGGAACATATTGGTTCAGTTCATGGTTTGGTTCATGGTTTGGCAATAAACCACAAGCTGAACCACATTTTCCTGGTCCGTGCCCATCTCTATTATCAAACTCTATTATATATATATATTATTATACACAACTTGTTTTTAATATATATATATATATATATATATATATATATATATATATATATAAAACAAGTTGTGTGGAAAGAAAATCGAGTATAATTGCCAAATCTTTTTATCCCATCAAATTAAGATATACGTTTCAGTGAACTTACTTAGTTCTCTGTTGAAGATCACTCAATGGAAGTGTCTAAGCGCTCAGAGATGCAGGTTCTCTATTTCTATGTCCTCTGTGCTTTTATACTGTTTCAGAGAGTGATGCCTTTTGGTTTAATAAGGCACTAATGCATTTTAATCATGTTTGTAAACAACAAATGCCTTCCGCAGGTTATTTGACTGTTAGTAATCCTTCTTCCTCATTTGCTCATGTTTCAACCTATGCGTGATTTCCTTTCTTTTGGAAATCATTATGGGGTGTTTCATAATGGAAACTCTGCAATCTTACCAGAAGCAGAATTTAAAGGTAATCTAAAGGTTCCTTCAGGAAATTTGAATAAGTTTGGGAAAAGGTTAGAATAGAGCTTAATGTATCCTTAACAAGCTTAAAATAATGCGAAGAACAACAGGATACTGGATTGGGGAATCTTTTTGTTGTATTGGTGAGCCAGTTTGGTGTAGTGGTTAAGTGTGTGGACTCTTATCTGGGAGAACTGGGTTTGATTCCCCACTCCTCCACTTGCACCTGCTAGCATGGTCTTGGGTCAGTCAAACTCTGGCAGAGGTTGTCCTTGAAAGGGCAGCTGCTGTGAGAGCCCTCTCCAGCCCCACCCACCTCACAGGGTGTCTCTTGTGGGGGAGGACGGTAAAGGAGATTGTAAGCTGCTCTGAGACTCTTCGGAGTGAAGGGCGGGATATAAATCCAATATCTATCTATCTATCTATCTATCTATCTATCTATCTATCTATCTATCTATCTATCTATCTATCTATCTATCTATCTATCTGTCTGTCTGTCTGTCTGTCTGTCTGTCTGTCTGTCTGTCTGTCTGTCTGTCTGTCTGTCAGTCAGTCTGTCTGTCTGTCTTTCTTGTTGTTGAACACCCTCACAAGGGTCTCTTTAACATGAAATGATGTGTACAAACTAAGAATTGGCCTACACTGTTTTGAATCTTCTTAGGTGCTTTATGAGAAAGGATGGGTGGCCTCCCTTTGATCTGATTTAAAATTCGGTCAATATTTAGAGACCTTTCGTTTCTCTTCAGAAGTATCTTACAGCATCACATTCTCTGTTTGAAGAAGTGTGCTTGCACATGGAAGCGTATACCTTGACTAAAACATCGTTGGTCTTAAAGGTGTCACTGAACTCAAAACTTTGTTCTGCTGCTTCAGACCAACGTGGCTGCCCTGAATCTATTTACTGCTGAGCTTAGTGGATTTATCCTAGGAGGATTGTTTCCCCTGTTCTTCATCACCATGGAGTAGGCAGGAAACATTCCACTGATCTTGCTTCCCGCTTCTCAAGTCCTCCTTTCATCCTTTTTCCAGTTCCATTATTATCTTACTTCTCATTCTGGCTCCTTGTGCTTGTGTGCAGGCGATATATCAGTATATAGAGAGAGCCAGTTTGGTGAAGTGGTTAAGCGCGTGGACTTTTATCTGGAAAAACCGGGTTTGATTCCCCACTCCTCCACTTGCACCTGCTAGCATGGCCTTGGGTCAGCCATAGCTCTGGCAGAGGTTGGCCTTGAAAGGGCAGCTGCTGGGAGAGCCCTCTCCAGCCCCACCCACCTCACAGGGTGTCTGTTGTGGGGGAGGAAGGGAAAGGAGATTGTGAGCCGCTCTGAGACTCTTCAGAGTGGAGGGCGGGATATAAATCCAATATCTTCATCTACCTCACAGGGCGTCTGTTGTGGGGGAGGAAGGGAAAGGAGATTGTGAGCCGCTCTGAGACTCTTCGGAGTGGAGGGCGGGATATAAATCCAATATCTTCATCTACCTCACAGGGCGTCTGTTGTGGGGGAGGAAGGTAAAGGAGATTGTGAGCCGCTCTGAGACTCTTCGGAGTGAAGGGCGGGATATAAATCAAATATCTTCTTCTTCTTCTTCTTCTTCTTGGTCTGGAGAAAAATTGCTTCCTAATCCCAAAGTGGTGATCAGCATTTCCCTGGGCATGTAAGAAAGGGCCACAAGAATTAAGCACTGATGCAACCCTTCTTGCCCTCCTTTTCATTTTTTCCATTCTACATGTTCAGATTCTTCCTCTGTCTCAAGCAACCTTCCCCTACATACTAAACAACAAATGGGTAAATCCATTGTGTACAGACTCTTATCTGGGAGAACCTGGTTTGATTCCCCACTCCTGCTGGAATGGCCTTGGGTCAGCCATAGCTTTCACAGGAGTTGTCCTTGAAAGGGCAGCTTCTGAGAGAGCATTCTCAGCTCCACACACCTCACAGGTAAAGGAGATTGTGAGCTGCTCTGAGACTCTTCGGAGTGGAGGGCAGGATATAAATCCAATATCTTCATTTACCTCACAGGGTGTCTGTTGTGGGGGAGGAAGGTAAAGGAGATTGTGAACCACTCTGAGACTGAGATTCGGAGTGGAAAACGGGATATAAATACCACCTTCTTCTTCTATATCCATTCAGACACATCAGTGCTGTTATATCAATTGGGGACCATTCTAATTTTCAGTTCTAGTCCAATGGCTTTCAGATCCGACTTTGCCACTAGGCAAACTAGGTGATCACCGAGGGCGCTGACCTTCTGAGGGTCCCAAATTGGACATCTTCCATGTGACTTGGTGACATCATCAGTGTGGGAGGGCACAAGAAGTCAGCCTTGCCCTGGGTGCCAGACTGCTGGTTGTGCTTCAGCCATCCCTATATTCTGGTATCCATGTCATTGTAATTGTGTCGTTTGTAAAACAGTATTATTCTGCCATATTTCTAGAGAACATAAGAGAAGCCATGTTGGATCAGGCCAATGGCCCTTCCAGTCCAACACTCTGTGTCACACAGTGGCCAAACACTCAAGTGCCATCAAGAGGTCCACCAGTGGGGCTAGAAGGCCTGCCACTGTGCCCCCTACCCCAAGCACAAGAATACAGAGCATCCCTGCCCTAGACAGAGAGTTCCAACAATAAGCTGTGCCTAATAGCCTCTGATCGACCTCTGCTACATATGCTTATCCATTCCCTTCTTGAAGCTGTCTATTCTTGTAGTCGCCACCACCTCCTGTGGCAGTGAATTCCACATGTTAATCACCCTTTGGGTGAAGGACTTCCTTTTATCAGTTCTAACCTGACTGCTCTGCAATTTCATCGAATGTCCACGAGTTCTTGTATTTTCAGAAAGGGAGAAAAGGACTTCTTTCTCTACTTTCTCCATCTCATGCATAATCTGTCAGAACTGGAAGAACTTCAATCGAGGCCCAGGACTTTGTTACAAAAGTATAGGCGTTTATTGAGAACTACAAGGCTGAAGGTACAGGATAACACTGATACCGAAAGCTAGCATTAGTTACATTTTATGCGGTTATGGCAACAACAATAAAACGATCTTTCACACGGCCAGAGACAACTGTCTGTTTCCCAAGGTCTGTTATCAGCGAGGGAGCATGAAGTCCTGCTGAGAAGGCCTGGCCGGCTCGGCTTCAAAAGGGCACCTGCAGATGTTGACCAGAGGCTATCTGTCACCCTCCAGTGATCACATTTTGTTTGAAATGCATAGGGATTTCTGTTAGTGGCCTACAGCAGGGTATACTGGGTTAGTATCTGGTTACAATATGGAGTCAGTTTGGCTAACAGCACATAGGGAAGTTACAAGTTCTGACATAATCTTGTAAACCTCTATCATGTCACCCTGCAGTCGATGTTTCTCCAAGCCAAAGAGCCCTAAGC
The DNA here is from genome assembly GCF_032191835.1 of Heteronotia binoei. NCBI lineage: Eukaryota > Metazoa > Chordata > Lepidosauria > Squamata > Gekkonidae > Heteronotia > Heteronotia binoei. The sequence goes on from NC_083223.1 coordinate 273,656,735, forward strand.
GATTTAACCTTTCTCCACAGGGAAGGTGTTCCAACCCTTTAATCATTCCAGTTGCTCTTTTCTGCAACAACTCCTAAGAAGATTGTCTGCTCGAGTGCACAGCAGAAGCCAATCTTGGGCAAGTGAGCAAAACTGTAGACACAACATAGCATAGATGACACCAGGTGGAGCAGTGGAGGGTGATGTAGTTGGATATCTGCCACCTCCACTATAGGCCTGACGGAGTATCTGACAGATGTGCTGATGTTCTCTCGAAGTTAAGTCTTTGAGTACGTGGCAGAAACCTCTATGAATCTGAGCATTATTTTATTCTATAAAAATATCATCGCTGTTGCTACTATTGTTGTCGCTGCTGCTACTACTTGTCATTGCCAGAGGAAGTCAGGGCCCTGCGAGAGCTTCCGCAGTTCTGCGGGGCCTGTAAAGCAGTGCTCTTCCGCCAGGCATTTTCAAATTAAAATTGACAACAACAGGAAAGCAGAAATTAACCCATCGAATATCACAGGGGTAACCAATGGTAGCTCTCCAGATGTTTGTTGCCTACAACTCCCATCAGCCCTAGCCATTGACCATGCTGGCTGGGGCTGATGGGAGTTGTAGGCAAAAAAACATCTGGAGAGCTACCGTTGGCCACCCCTGGAATATCATATTGTGACTGGGGAACTTTTTTCTTATAGGACATCCTGCAGAAATACTTAAATAATAAAATTTTAACATCGACAGAGTTGGTAATATCCGCCATCATCAATACATCAATACATATTTTATGTGAGATCAAATAGCACCTACCATTGTTTTATGTAATTGTTTTATATGTTTGTATTTATGATATACTTGTATTTTTTTTATCTTTTGTCTACTAATATTGGTCTTATGACCTCTTAATGTGAGCCACCCTGAGCCTGCTTTGGTGGGGAGGGCGAGATGCAAACCGAATTAATTAATTAATTAATTAAATTCTACTACTATATCTCACTTCATATCCTGGTGTAGGGTATTTGGTTAAGGGTGAATAAGAACATACGATAAGGCCAATGGCCCATCCAGTCCAACACTCTGTGTCACACAGTGGCCAAAAAACCCAAGTGCCATCAAGAGGTCCACCAGTGGGGCTAGAAGCCCTGCCACTTGCCCCCCTCCCCCCAGCACAAGAATGCAGAGCATCACTGCCCCAGACAGAGAGTTCCAACAATAAACTGTGGCTGATAGCCACTGATGGACCTCTGCTCTATATGCTTATCCAATCCCCTCTTGAAGCTGTCTATGCTTGTAGCTGCCACCACCTCCTGTGGCAGTGAATTCCACATGTTAATCACCCTTTGGGTGAAGAAGGACTTCCTTTTTTCGGTTCTAACCCAACTGCTCTGCAATTTCATCGAATGCCCACGAGTTCTTGTATTGTGAGAAAGGGAGAAAAGTCCTTCTTTCTCTACCTTCTCTATCCCGTGCATAATCTTGTAAACCTCTATCATGTCACCCCGCGGTCGATGGCCCTGTGGGACTTGTTACAGTTCCGTAGGGACTGTGAAGTGAAGATACTCCGCTAGGTCTCCAGTGGAGGTGGCAGGTATCCAACTCCATCACCCACCCCCGCTCTACCTGGCGTCATCTATGCTATGTTGTGTCTAGGGTTTTGCCCACTTGCCCAAGATTGGATTTTACCGTGCACTCAAGGAGACAATCTCCTTAGGAATTGTTGCTAATTGTGTTGATCGCCATCAGGTTTATTGTAGGCTTATATTTGCAATTATGTTTCCTAATCCCTAATCAGTTGTGAAATCATGTTGTGTAATTACTGTTGTCACCCACCCTAGGCCTTGCTGTCCAGGGAAGGGCGGGCTAGAATTTAATTAATAAAATAAAATCCATACCGTACTCGGGATGCAGAGCTTCAACAGTGCATAATGTAGTGTCCAGAAGTTATGCGGCGCAGCCCTTTCTACATAATCCCTTGTAGACAACACAATCCTTTCTTGGAGACACTCATCACACTGCAGATAAAGCAATCTAGGTAAATGGGACTGTGCTCCCATAACAAGTTCTCATCCACCACAGAGGTTGCTTCCCTTTTCAGTGGAACTTCTGTCGACCCATCATCGATGGCTTCCAGTGAGTTCTTCACAAATGGAAGTGCTAGGGGGAAAGGAAGAAAGAGCCACAACAGAGGCTGTCTTTCAGACAATGAACTTGTTCCTTGGATCCAAGACATGGTCTTTGGGAGGATGGAGACAAGAACAATCTGTACCCTAAACGCTGAGTCTCCAAACATTTGGGCACAGTAGTTTCCCTCACAACACAGTAACCACATGACATACTTGCGATCGGGCCTCAGATTCAGCTGGAGCTCACAGGAGCGCCGCTCCTTCCTGAACCTTCCTGACAGTTCCACCTCCTCCTTCCCACCTTGTCCATTGAATAGCAGGTGCAATCCCTAGATGAACTCCACTACCTTTCCCCCCTACAAAACGACTCCTGCTTGCGATTAGGGAATACTTTCTAAGTTGAAGGAAGTGATTTGCTACAAGTGTAATGCAAGATTCTCATTTTATTAACTATGCCACTCAGGGCTTTTTTTGGGGGGTAGCAAGAACTCCTTTGCATATTAGGCCACACCCCTGATATAGCCAATCCTCCAAGAGGTTACAACGCTCTTTTTTGTAAGCTCTTGGAGGATTGGCTACATCAGGGGTGTGTGGCCTAATATGCAAAGGAGAGCCGCTGCCAGTCTGAGTAGACAGCAGGGGTGGAATTCTAGCAGGAGCTCCTTTGCATATTAGGCCACACCCCCTGATGTAGCCAATCCTCCAAGAGCTTACAGGGCTCTTAGTACAGGGCCTACTGTAAGCTCCAGGAGGACTGGCTACATCAATGGGGTTTGGCCTAATATGCAAAGGAGTTCCTGATACCCCCCCCCCCAAAAAAAACTGATGCCACTGATTAATTCCTGTCTTCCCATCACCACCTGCTTTCCCAGTACAGCTTTGGATCATGCCCCAAATGTTTACACCTTGCAAAATGCAAATACTGTAATTCTGTAGAATGCAAATGCTGTAATTCAATTAGCAAAAGTGTTTGTAGTATGATCATAAGTAAATCAGTTTTCCCTCTTATTGGGGGGGAGGGAACCCTCATTTGAATTGTGTATGATGACATAATTGCTGGGAAAACCTGGAAGTGATGATTGTACTTTTAAGAATCACAGAAGACTCTTTGATTTTACTATAGAGTATCCAATGGTTCCCAGAGCTATCTCTGTCACTTCTGGGTTTTCCACTGAGAGGAAATTACCATACACATGATGCCTACCCTACCACCTTTGGTTGACAGTCTTCTTATGAGAACAAAGATGTACAAAGAAGTCCTTTTCTCCCTTTCTCACAATACAAGAACTCGTGGGCATTCGATGAAATTGCTGAGCAGACAGGTTAAAACGGATAAAAGGAAGTACTTCTTCAGCCAAAGGGTGATTAACATGTGGAATTCACTGTCACAGGAGGTGGTGGCGGCCACAAGCATAGCCAGCTTCAAGAGGGGTTTAGATAAAAATATGGAGCAGAGGTCCATCAATGGCTATTAGCCACAATGTGTGTGTATATATATAAAAAAAATTTGCCACTGTGTGACACAGAGTGTTGGACTGGATGGGCCATTGGCCTGATCTAACATGGCTTCTCTTATGTTCTTATGTTCTTTTACTTTTTCATGAACCATCATGCAGTAACTACCACAACTGCAATCAAGATGCAAAAGAATGATCTGGCATTAACAGATGACCTACATTTTGCATTCGGAATACAGTTGACTTCCATGTTTTTAAGAGTCCATCTTGTCAAAGCTGCATGATTATGACTACATACAATACACCGCATGGCATATACCTAGTGGTCTGCAGAAGTACGACTTTTCATAACGACGGCGCCAGATCCTTTCATACGACATCCCTGAATTGTCATGACCTCATCAAGTCCTGAGTATGGGATAAAGAGAATCAGACAACCCTTTCCCTCCTCAGTGTATTCACGCCCTCTCAACTTAACATTTCTGGCTATTGATCTGGACGTTCAATCAGAAATTTGACAATTCAAATCAGAACCATGCCCATTGCTTGGCATTGGAATGGAAGGAAATTGTCCATTCAAGGGAAGCAGGTTCTACATACTTGGCCCCAAATTAGAGAATCCACCCCTCCCCCCCCCCAATTGTATGCTTTCAAATCTTGTTTCTTCCTAATTTGTATTCTATGTTAAAAAGGTAAAGATAGTCCCCTGCGCAAGCACCAGTCATTTCCGACTCTGGGGTGATGTTGCTTTCGCCATGTTTTCACAATAGACTTTTTTACTGGGTGGTTTGCCATTGCCTTCCCCAGTCATCTACACTTTACTCCAGGCAAGCTGGGTAATCATTTTACTGACCTCGGAAGGATGGAAGGCTGAGTCAAGTTGGAATCAGCTACCTGAACCCAGCTTGAACATATGAACATATGAAGCTGCCTTATACTGAATCAGACCCTTGGTCCATCAAAGTCAGTATTGTCTACTCAGACTGGCAGCGGCTCTCCAGGGTCTCAAGCTGAGGTTTTCCACACCTATCTGCCTGGACCTTTTTTGGAGATACCAGGGATTGAACCTGGGACCTTCTGCTTCCCAAGGAGATGCTCTACCACTGAGCCACCGTCCCGTCCGCTGGGATCAAACTCAGATCGAGAGCAGAGCTTAGGACTGCAGTATTGCAGCCTTACCACTCTGCGCCGCAGGGCTCTTAATTCTATGTTAGCAGGAAATTAGTAAAATAACAACACCAGGAAGCGGAGTCTTTGCTGAAATAAGAGCTTTATTTTGCAAGAGAAGAGATGCAGAATACCAAAGTCTGACATTTCAGAGGGAGATATTTGTTCATTCAGTGCATGCTGACTAAAAGCCTGAAGGTTCCGCCATCTTGGTAGACCTGGCAGGATAGAGGACCAATTCTCCCAATGCCAAGACAGTGTTGAAAGACTGTTAAGTTAAATAACTATATGTTTAGAAGCAATCACCCATAATATTTGGTTTCTAGAGACCCTTGCTGTCCTTCAGAAGACTATCGAGGTTCTTCCATCAAATGGTGGGTATTGCCAGGCAGACTACCCTGAAGGACACCACTGCTGATATCCTGCAATCCACAGCCATAGAAGAGTGCTGTCTGTATCTCTCTGTGTTGTTACATCACAGCCCAAGTGGAACCCTAACATATGCCCCAGAATCAATGGAGAGTTGCTACAATTCCATGGCAACTGTGCAGGCTCTCCATTCCGAATCTCAGAGTCTCAGATTGTGCAGAGCCAGTTTGGTGTAGTGGTTAAGTATGTGGACTCTTATCTGGGAGAACCGGGTTTGATTCCGCACTCCTCCACTTGCACCTGCTAGAATAGCCTTGGGTCAGCCATAACTCTGGCAGAGGTTGTCCTTGAAAGGGCAGCTGCTGTGAGAGCCCTCTCAGCCCCACCTAGCTCACAGGGTGTCTGTTGTGGGGGAGGAAGATAAAGGAGATTGTGAGCCACTCTGAGATTCTGAGATTAGGAGTGGAGGGTGGGATATGAATCCAATATCTTCTTCTTCTCTCTCAGTAAATGTTTGATTCCCCACTCCTCCACTTGCAGCTGCTGGAATGGCCTTGGGTCAGCCATAACTCTCGCATCCTTGAAAGGGTAGCTTCTGTGAGAGCTCTCTCAGCCCCAACTACCTCTCAGGGTGTCTGTTGTGGGGAAGAAAGATAAAGGAGATTGTGAGCCGCTCTGAGACTCTTGAGATTCGGAGTGGAGGGCAGGATATAAATTCAGTATCTTCTTCTTCTAAAGGATTCTCTGAGCTGCAGAAAGGAGGAAACCATTTGCCTATAGAACAAGAGTTCGATATATTGAACAAGAAGCCAGTCCTATGAATTTAGTGAAGCGAATAATCTGAATTTTTCATTTCCGGCTGTCCAGCTTTTAGCGGTTCATGACTTCTCAGCACAGGATCACTTGCATGAGTAACATTCACCTGGTTCTGATTCCGGTGATTTCGGAAAAGAAAAGCTAGTCAGGCTGGGACTGGGGGATGCACTGGAAGAAAAGGCAGTGGAACTGTATGTGCAACGACCTGCCGTTCTTTGGTCTTGAAGACAAGGGTTGCATTGCTCGATGTAAAATGGTTGGTCAGGACAGTAGAGCGATGGCCCCGGGATGGTCAGGACAAAGGGTGGTGGCTGAATAGTGATGGTTGAGGTAGGACAGTTTGGCCGGCACATATTCCTCCAGCTGCAAGACATCTTGGTTCGATCAAACCTAAAGGAACATATGAAGGTGGAAGGGTTAAACAGAAGTTTGAGTATCGATAAAATACAAGGATCATAGTTCTCTGAGACCACTTTCCCACAGCTGGGTGATGCATCCCTCAAACAAAAAAAAAAAAGGCAATTAATTTGGACCCTGAGAAAGGTCCATGACTCAGTGGTAGGCAGGCCTTGAATTTAGAAGGAACTCATGGCGCAGAGTGGTAAAGCTGCAGTTCTGCGGTCTGAACTCTCTGCTCACGACCTGAGTTTGATTCCAGAGGAAGCTGGTTCAGGTAGCTGGCTCGAGGCTGACTCAGCCTTCCATCCTTCTGAGGTCAGTAAAAAGAGTCCCCAGCTTGCTGGGGGGAAAGCGTAATGACCGGAAAAGGCAATGGCAAACCACCCCATAAAAAGGTCTGCTGTGAAAACGTTGTCAAAGAAACGTCACCCCAGAGTCGAAAACGACTGGTGCTTGCACAGGGGACCTTTCCTTTCCACAGGAGCGAAGCTCCTGAATCTTTCTGAGGGTTCCCCTCATCTCTGCCTACCTATAGGAAGATCCCATATGAAGACAGATGTTGCCCTTTCTCCATGGGAGAGGTGGAATCAATCAGACGCGTAGGGAGGGGGGGGCGGGGAGGGCGGTCCGCCCCAGGCCTGGGGGTCCCCGCGTTGGCAAGGGGGCCCCAAACAATGGCCGTGACGTTGCTGCGCTGAAAGGGGGGGAGAAAAAGAATGGAGGCGCCCGCGGCGCCCGACAGCAAGGGCGAGCGCGCGCAGCACGGCGGAAGAAGAGGGGGTGGGGAGGGACGCACGCACGGGCTCCACGTTCCCTTCCCTTCCCCCCTCCCCCTTTTTTCCCCCTCACTCTCTCACACAATCGAGTTGAAAGCAAAGCGCGGAAAGGCGGGTCGCTTTTTCTCGGCGCGCGTGTGCACCAGCCTCCTTCTCGGGCTTCTCCCGCGGCGGGGGGGAGGGGAGTGGACGGCAACCGCCAACCGCCGGCCTGACTGGCTGACTGACTGACTGGCCGGGGTCGGGCGGGACGCGCCTCCTCTGGAAGAAGACCCGACCCAGCATTGTCTAGCAAGGCTGACCGGCGCCGCGTCTGGCGTCTGCAAGCGTTAACAATCGTGGCTTGCTATACCAGTTTTTCTCCCCTCCCTCCCCCCCCCCCCCAAAAAAACCATCCAGCTTGCTGAAGATTTCTGGAGAAGTCGAAAGTTTGCACGCTGGTTTTGTCTTGTTTCGGTTGGTCTTGATGCTTTTATTAAAAAACAAAACCTTCACGCCTTTTTTTTTTTTAAGGGGGGGGGGTCTTTAGACCAAGTCAGTTTCCTGAAACTTCGGAAACAAGAGGGGTTCCCAAGTGCGCCCAAGATTGCTGCCGGGAGCTGGGGGAGAAAGATGCGTGGAGCCGCTTTACAAGACCCTTGCGCAGCCTGATCCTGGGATCGGGATCAACAGTGCTGAAGGACAGGCTAATTCTGCCTATGATGAGCATTAGGATCGGGCTGTAAGGCGGTTGCTGCAATCCTGAGAGGCCTACTGAGGAGTAAATCCAGCTGAAATCAGTGAAAGTTACTCCCGATAAAATGCATAGGGCGTTAGTATTGCCGTTTTGCGCACGCCTTCTTAGAAGCGACCGAAGCGGGATTTATACAAGGGTGTCAACGCGGCTTCTTTAAAGCTGCTATGAATCCGATGCGCTTTCTGGTAAGGGGGTTGGAAACACCGAAAGCGGACTAGCCGACTTTTGAGTAAGCAGCTGTAGTGGGATCGGGCTCTCTGTCCTCTGTGACTGACTGGCTGCAGAAGACGGGGAAAGGAGGAGGGTCATTTAGACTGTCAAACACGAATCTCCAAGATCTTGGTTCAGATCCTCTGCCATGATGTTTGCTTGTTGTTGACCTTGGGTCAGTCACGACTCACTCCACCTAATTTACCTCATAGGGTTTGTTGTGAGGACAACATGGAGGAGGGGAGAACAATGTATGCCACCCTAAACTCCTTGGAGGAAGGATGAGATTAAATGTACTAAATAAAATATAAATAAATGAATGCTGGAACTCCACTTCCACCATGACTTAATCCGATAGCCTAGAATTCCAGATGGATACCTGTGTTTGTCTGCAGCAGCAAAAAACAGGAGTCTATTGACTACTTAAAGATTAACACATTTTATTCCAGCATAAACTTGCATGAGTCAGAACTCACATATGCCTCTGATGAAACCTCAGACTTATGCATGCTGGAATTAATTTTGTTAGTCTTTGAGGTGCCACAGGTCTGCTGTTTTATTTTATCTGGCAACATATCTCCCTGCTGCCCCACACGCGCGTCCCCGAGATCTGAGGGGCCGTGGGGCAGGACCCCCGCAGCAGCCCCGTCGCCAAGGGGGCTTCACTGCACCTCCACGTGGCAACCCAAAAGACACACACAGGAATCTAATTGCAGAGGTGGCCCACGGCAGCTCTCCAGATGTTTTTTTTGCCTACCACTACCACTACCAGCATGCTGGCTGGGGCTGATGGGAGTGGTAGGCAAAAAAAAACATCTGGAGAGCTGCCGTGGGCCACCCCTGTAATAACGAAAAACATCCCATACCAATAATACCAAGATTTACCAACACAATAATACCAAAATAATACCAACACACAGTGATATCAACACCCCTCATTAGTACAATGTTTCACAGGGTGGGTTAACTCTTGGCAGCAATTCTAGCAGCGCACAAATCCTCAGAGGAAAATTGATTCCAACAATAAATAAAGGGCTTGGTGCAAAAGTGCTCATCTAGAAAATGATCGGATTCTCATTTGAAAGCCCATTTCCAGAAGACTCCGCGAGGTCGACCTCCGACGTTTCACATCCCTTTCTCAGAGGGGAGTCTGAAGTTCTTCCACAATGTCCACACCAGAAAAGTATCCAGGAGCTCCTACAAGTGCACACAAATCCTTCCAAGCGTGTATGACCCCTGGAGATGTCCCTGAATTGCTGCTGATCTCCATCCCTTGGGAGGAATGAAATGGCTGCTTGGTGCTCCATGGCATCATATTTTTAAATTGATATTTTAATGAAGGCATAAATATTATTATTACAGGTTTTTTTCAAGAGACCAAACCAAACAACAGAGAGACAGCAATATTTCAATATAGGGGATCATATACCAGGAGTGGCCAAACTTACTTCATGTAAGAGCCACACAGAATAAACAGATGTCTGAGAGCCACAAGACATGAACATCAGATGTTTGAGGAGCCACAAGACGGAAGGAAGGAAGGAAGGAAGGAAGGAAGGAAGGAAGGAAGGAAGGAAGGAAGGAAGGAAGGAAGGAAGGAAGGAAGGAAGGAAGGAAGGAAGGAAGGCAAATCGATGGAGAGAGGGAGGGAGAAGTGGAAAGAAAGCAACTTTCACTTTGGATGAATTCTCCCAAGTCCAAGCTGCCTGCTGGCTTGGCTTGGAGATGTGATTTAAAGAGACAAATGCCTTCTCCAAGCCAGCCAATAGGTCAGTGGGGGCTTTGAGAGCCACACAATATGTGTGAATGAGACACGTGGCTCCTGAGCTGCAGTTAAGCCACCCCTGCCATGGCCATAGAAATCTCTCTACAGGTCCTTCCCAATGAGGAACTGTTAACACTGCATGGGCGGAGAGGAAGGAGCGTGCAGTGTGGTGCCCAAACCCAAAGGCATCTTTCGGCTGCTGCAAGAGGCACCATTAGACCTGTCAGCCTTGTGGCTTTTTGCGCCACTGGAGCCTCTGGCAGCTGCTGCCACCAAGTCACTTGTGCCTGCTGCAAGACCCCTGCTGGCATCCTGCCCCTAGCCGAAACCAGGCTTCAGCTGCCTCCCTGGCTCCGCCCCTTGCTGATCATTGGCTCGCTTGCCACTGTGGTGTGCAGGAGCGGTCTGCAACGTCAGAGGGCGCCAGTTTCAGTTTGCGTTCTCTGTGCTCTGTGGTGGCCATCTTGCGGAAGTGACATCACCGGAAGTGACATCATATCCTGTTTCTGGAGGCGTGCACACACATGGGGGGCCCACATAAATCTTGGGCCCCGGGCCCCCAAAGCCCTAGCTACGCCACTGGAATCAATGATCCATATGCAGGCCTCAGATTCAGCAGGAGCTCACAGGCACACAGCTCCTGAACGTTTCAGAGAGTTCCTCCTCCTCCTCTCCACCTACCTTGTCCATTGAATAGTAGGTGCAGCTGCATAATAATCCCTGGATTAGGAGAACAGGAAGCCAGCCAGCCACCAGGGGCTTTGCCATGCCTCCACCAGCCCTCATTAACCCCTGGAGAAGCCCGTGCCACCATTTCTCCACTTCTTATGTGACTTTGTGTGGTGGGTGGCTTGCTGGCCCTTTGACTGGGAGGGCGGCCCAGGAGACCCCCTGGCAAGCAAGGCCTTTTTGGGCTGTCTGGATCTCTAGCTAACCCAATCAGGCCTCATTCACCCGGGGCTCTCCTTTCTTGCATCAGGTTGCTTTTGGCTGGGGAGAAGGTGGCAGCATATGCTAATGAATTATGCTAATGAGCTCTGCCACCTATTTTTTTACAAAATGACCTCTGGTGCTAGGTCATCTGCTTTGCGTGCAGATGACTAGTATCCAGTGAAAGTTGTTCCCCCCCCCCCACAGAAGCAATCATAGGGGTTACCAAGACAGCACACATAAATTAATTTGCACTTGATTTTAGAGCACCTGGCACCTGAGTAGTGCAAAATGAAAGCATTAACTAAAGTTTACATGTAATATAGTCCTTGAACTTGGGGAGTTATTTCCAATAAATCACAAAGGGGAAGCCACATAAGAACATAAGAGAAGCCATGTTGGACCAGGCCAATGGTCCATCCAGTCCAACACTCTGTGTCACACAGTGGCCAAAAAAATTATACACACACACATATATATATATACACAATGTGGCTAATAGCCACTGATGGACCTCTGCTCCATATTTTTATCTAACCCCCTTTTGACGCTGTCTATGCTTGTAGCCGCCACCACCTCCTGTGGCAGTGAATTCCACATGTTAATCACCCTTTGGGTGAAGAAGTACTTCCTTTTATCCATTTTAACCTGACTGCTCAGGAATTTCATCGAATGGCCACGAGTTCTTGTATTGTGAGAAAGGGAGAAAAGTACTTCTTTCTCTACTTTCTCCATTCCATGCATTATCTTGTAAACCTCTATCATGTCACCCCGCAGTCGACGTTTCTTCAAGCTAAAGAGCCCCAAGCGTTTTAACCTTTCTTCATAGGGAAAGTGTTCCAAATCTTTAATCATTCTAGTTGCCCTTTTCTGGATTTTTCCCAATGCTATAATATCCTTTTTGAGGTGCGGTGACCAGAATTGCACACAGTATTCCAAATGAGACCGCACCATCGACCAAGACATTAGTCTGCCTTTACAATATAAAACAAAGTCCTGTGGAATAAATATTGTTTGTCTCTAATATTTATTCCAATATGAGCTTTCATGAGACAGATCACGTCCTCAGATACGTAGCAGGAAATAAAATTGGATCTCTGATATCCCAGTCTGATATGCTTCCACATATGTGAGGAAATTAGCTGATTGCTCGCATCAAATTAAACATTGTTTGTCTTTAAGGCGCCACTAGAATTTTGTTCCCTATCTGAAAATCCTGGGCCTCTTAAAACTAGTTGATCTTTATTGAAATTGAAATTGTCCCCACCTGTCTGTAAAAAAAAAAAATCTGTAAAAAATGGCACCTGGGTTTTTTGGCCACTGTGTGACACAGAGTGCTGAACTGGATGGGCCATTGGCCTGATCCAACATGGCTTCTCTTATGTTCTTATGTGACACAGAGTGTTGGACTGGATGGGCCACTGGCCTGATCCAACATAGCTTCTCTTATGTTCTTATCTCTTTTCTTGACTTGAGGTGATTAAGGGATGCCACATCTCACGACAAAGGTCTTAGAAGACGAATGCTTATCAATATTCCACGGATGTTCAACTGGTGCTGTACCAGCTACACTGGCTCCCACTGGAGTACTGAGTCAGATTCAAGGTTTTGTTTTTGACCTTTAAGGCCTTGAATGGTCTGGGACCAACATATCGGCAGGATGGTCTCCTCCAGTATGTCCCTGGAAGAGCCTTGTGATCCACTGTTAAAAACACTCTAGTGATCCCTGGCCCCAGGGAGGTCCGGCTGTCCACAGCTAGGGCTAGGGCCTTCTTGTTCCTGGACCATACCTGGTGGAACTTTCTGCCAGATAACATTTGGACCCTGTGGGATCTCATGCAATTTTGCAGGGCCTGTAAGGCAGTGATGTTTCACCAGGCTTTGGGTTGAGGGCAACAATGGTTCACCTGGCACCTTCTTTTCCCCTTCCCCCTGGTGTAGGATGAACTGGTAGTACATGTCGGGGCTGGGGGGGGACCCTGTTGGCACCATCTGAGCTTTTATAATTTTAATTAATCTATGTGCTGCATTTATTCTGTATATTGTTTTAAATTATATGTTGCATGTTGACCAGTGCCTGGTTCAAGCTGGGATGGGGTGATTAATTAAACATTAACAACAGCAACAATAACAATAACAATAACAACAGCCAGGATGCAGCCTTCTGATCAGGTTATTATCTCCATCAGCCTATGGTTTCCCTTTTTTTTTAGTTGCACAATGCTCCATAGTTGTGTCTGCATGTCCAGATCTTCCTAGTGGGCAGCCCTGTTTGTGCATGGAAGCGAAACAACAACAGCAATGGAACCTTTTGTTGTTGTTTTTCCCCTTAATTTTTATAACCCTTCCATGCTTCTCTCCACCTTCATTTTGCCCTCTTCCTTTCATAAGAACATAAGAGAAGCCATGTTGGATCAGGCCAATGGCCCATCCAGTCCAACACTCTGTGTCACACATAAGAACCTAAGAGAAGCAATGTTGGATCAGGCCAATGGCCCATCCAGCCCAACACTCTGTGTCACATAAGAACATAAGAGAAGCTACGTTGGATCAGGCCAATGGCTCATCCAGTCCAACACTCTGTGTCACATAAGAACCTAAGAGCAGCCATGTTGGATTAGGCCAGTGCCCCATACAGTCCAACACTCTGTGTCACATAAGAACCTAAGAGAAGCCATGTTGGATCAGGCCAATGGCCCATCCAGCCCAACACTCTGTTACACAGTGATCTCAATTCCTTGTCATCCATCCTGGCTGGCAATTTATGCCATATTTAATAGCAATTTAGCAGCAAATGTATGGTAGCAGCCCAATGACCTGTTTTCTTGTGATATTTGGTTTGATCACACTCATATGGGAAGCCTCAGATGGAATCTTTACCTGTGGACACATGGCGGCTCTCAGCAGCCCAGATATTCTATAGCAGCTTAAAAAGTAGTCCCCTGTGCAAGTACCAGTCGTTTCTGACTCTGGGGTGACGTCGCATCACAAAGTTTTCACGGCAGACTTGTTAAGTCAAGTGGTTTGCCATTGCCTACCCCAGTCATCTACGCTTGACCCCCAGCAGGGGTCATTTTGTAGAAAACTAGGTGGCGGAGCTCATCCAGGGGTTGTTATGCAGCTGCACCTACTGTTCAATGGACAAGGTGGGAAGGAGGAGGTAGAACTCTCAGAAAGGTTCAGAGCTGTGCTCCTGTGAGCTCCCGCTGAATCTGAGGCCTGACCCCCAGCAAGCTGGGTCCTCATTTTACTGACCTCGGTAGGATGGAAGGCTGAGTCATAGCTTCCGCAAACTACGTTAAAAGGGAGTTAAAGATAACAGAGCTATACAAAAAGAGGATGGTTCAAAAAGGCAAAGGGATTCAGGACTTAACCACGGTGTATAGGCTGCACTTATCTGTTTGCTGTGTGCATTATTTTGCTGTCGTGGCATTGTTTGATTTGAGTCCCGTAGCAATCAAATAAATAGATTTTCTGTGCTGTATTAGCGTTCTGAATCCAAATCACAAGAATGTAAGAACATAAGAAGAGCCCTGCTGGATCAGAGATGTGCAAGAAAAAAGTGTTATTTTTTTGGCCCCTTAAAATTTTGATTTTGCTTTTAAAACCCAAATTCCAGTATTGGAATTCAGGTAAAATTTGGAAATCCCATTTTTTTGTTTGCTCCATTATAATTTATGAGGACATTATAGTCAACAGCAATTCTTCCAGGGTTGATCTCCTCTGCTGTACCATCATGCCATACCATCATCAGCGCCGAAAATATTATGGCTGGGGCTGAGATATTTGATGTAGGCAAACCAAATTTGCAATGTAGCAGCTGGAGCCTCATAGGATATGCTGGAGCTGAAAAATTCGGGACTCCTGAATTAATTCAGGATTATTTTATTGGTAAACCAATTGTTGAATCATTAAAAAAAAAAGGGCATGGTTTGGGTTATAATTTGACTCAGAAATGCTGAATCCCTAGATATGACCAGTGATTGATCTAGTGTAGCATCTTGCCTCACACATTGGTCAAACAGTTCATCTGGAACACCAGACCATAAGGGCTGAGGCCTTCCCTGATAAGAACATTAGAAAAGCCCTGCTGGATCAGACCAGTGGTCCTTCTAGTCCAGCACCCTGTCTTACACAGTGCCCAACCAGTTCCTCTGAAGGACCAACAACAGGGCATAGAGGCCAAGGCCTTCCCCTCATAAAACATAAGAAGTGCTCTGCTGGATCAGACCAGTGGTCCATCTGGTCCAGCATCCTGTCTTACTCAACAGTCTCTGGAGGGCCAACAACAGGGCATAGAGGCCGAGGTCTTCCCCTGGTGTTTCCTTCTGGTACTTTAATTCAGAGGCTGACTGCCTCAGAATGTTGAGGTTCCACATGTTATCCATCTTGTGTCCCAGTGATAAAAACAAGATTATTAATATGGTGAAATAAACATACAAACAAACAAATAGCATCTTACCATTCTATCTGGTACCTGGAATGTATATTATTATCCAAGAACATTGTGACTTAGTTTAGAAAGATCAAGGACTTTGCAGGAGTGAAAGACTTCCCCTTTTTCTCATCTCCTGTTTTATTAATATTATTATTATTATTTCTCTGAGGCCCTGGATCAAATCTAGATTATTATTTTTTTCTGCTGACGGAAGACGTTTCCCTTAGTAGAAGAGAATTTTGTCCTGCCTCTCTCCTCCAATTACAGCCAACTGAACTCCACAAAATGTTGGGTCTGGAGGAAAGAAGTCCCCAGAGAATACCAAGAAGTTCAAATTTGTGAAGGAATGGTGACTCAGAAGTAGAGCATCTGCTTGGTAAGCAGAAGGTCCCAGGTTCAATCCATGGCATCTCCAACTAAAAAGAGGTCCAAGCAAGTAGGCATGAAAAACCACAGCTTGAGGGCCTCTGCCAGTCTGAGTAGACAATACTAATTTTGATGGACCAAGGGTCTGATTCAGTATAAGGCAGCTTTATATGTTTCATATGTTTCAAATTTCGGGTTTGCAGCAAGAAGGAGGAACTGGCGGAAATCACGTTGTCTTGTTAGCCGCTGTCGTGGTGCACCCTGGGAAATATAGTTCTCAAGACAGCTGCAATGGCGACCAATGTTACACAATGAGATAAAAAAGCAATTGTGTTAATCACAAATGCAATCCAAACAAGTGTCACTGTTGACACTGACATTGAAACAAAAACAAATAAAACTGCATACATATAGCTGATTACTTATCAAAACAAATTAATGACAAACTGGTGTGCGGAAAGAAAATCAAGAAAAAAGAAACAGCTTTTAAAAAAAAAATTCCATCAGATGGAAAATGCATTTCAGTAAACTTACCGTACTTAATTCGCTGATGAAGATCACTCAGTGGATGTGTTTAAGGCCCAAGGGAAGCGGGTTCTCTACCTCTATGCCCTTAGTGCTTTTATACAGCTTCAGCCAGCAATGTCGTCGGGTTTAATAAGGCACTAATGAATTCTAATTGTATTTCTCTCTGTGTTAACACCCAAAGGGTTTCAGCAACTGATTTGACAGTTAGCAATCCTTCTTCCTCCTTTGCTCATGTTTCATCCAACGTGTGATGCTTAAGAAAAACATTACGGGGTAAGTGTTTCAAAACTGAAACTCCACAGTGTTACCAGGACCAGAATTTAAAGACAAGGGAAAGGTTCCTCCTCAGACATAACCTTCTGGGAACTTCAAGAGGTCTTGGGTGGGGGGGGGGGGGGTGGAGTTTAGCACATCCTTAACCAGCTTGAGATATTGCCTAGACAGCGAAGCTTTGAATTCGGGGAATTTAAAAAAAAAAAAAAAGCTTCATAAGCTGGAAACTCTTTTGATTTAATTTCAACCTATTGGCTCTGGTCCTACCTTCTGTGGAATTGTTTTCTGTGGCCCCAGAAGGTAGGACCAGAACCAACGGATTGAAATTAAATCAAAAGAGTTTCCAGCTCAACATTAGGAAGAACTTCCTGACCATTAGAGTGGTTCCTCAGTGGAACAGGCTTCCTCGGGAGGTGGTGGGCTCTCCTTCCTTGGAGGTTTTTAAACAGAGGCTAGACGGCCATCTGACAGCAATGAAGATCCTGTGAATTGTATCTGTGAGTTTCCTGCATTGTGCAGGGGGTTGGAGTAGATGACCCCGGAGGTTCCTTCCAACTCGATGATTCTAAGTCTCCCTTCAACTTGAAGAGAGATGACACACAAACTGAGAGTTGACCTCTGCTGCTTTGGACCTTCTTAGGTGTTTTGAAAGAAAGGTGGTAATGACGGGTGGACTCCCTTCAACGGATTTAAAATTAGTTCAACGTCAAGAAATTTTTCTTGCTTTTCTTGGGAAGTACCTGAAAATTCCATACCTTTTATGGAGAATATTTTCTTGCTGCCTCTCTGGAGTTCTTTGAGGGTTCGAGCGCTCTCTGAGGGTTTGAGCACTCTGCGGACAAGAAAATTAGGACCAATTGAATCAGTCCCAGGAGAGCTCTCTCCCCTGTTCCTCGTAACCAGCAGTCAAGAAACAAATCCATTGCTCTTTCTTCTAGCTGCTCAGATCCTGCTTTCAGCCTTCTCCTACTCCAGAAACATCTCCATTTTACTTGGCATTCTATCTCTTTCAGGAGATACACCAGTACATATATTTACTGACATCAACGCTCTGCATATCACTTCTGATACATTCTGTTTTCCGGTCGTGCTTCGGCACTGCAACCATCCCAGTTTTCTGGTATCCGTATAGTTGCAAATTCTTTTGTGATTTTTTTCCCCCAAACACTATTGCCATGCATTGCAGTTCTCAAGATTCTGAAGTTGTCTAGAAGATAAATCTTCGAGTGGGGGCAGACGCTACAGGAAGAATTAACATCACTTTGTTCCATAACGATACTGCTGCTGCTAGTGCTACTATTACTATTATTGCTGCTATTATTATGAACGCTCTAACTTGTCATTATACGGTAATTCCACTACTATATCTTGCTTCATGCTCTAGCGTTGGAGATCTAGTGGAGAGCGAACAAGTGAGAGAGACGTTTAAGAGATAAATATTGCAGGGCACCAAAGAAGAGGTTCAAGGACTCCTTGAAGAAATCCCTCGGTACCTGTTGCATTAACCATCATCAGTGGTCTGACCTAGCCTCAGATCGCAAAGCATGGAGGCACACCATCCACCAGGCTGTCTCTTCCTTTGAGAACGCACGCATAGCTGGTCTTGAGGACAAAAGGAGATTGAGGAAGAATCGCACTGCTACAGCACCAACCCCAAATCAGACTTTTCCCTGCAGCCACTGTGGCCAGACCTGCCTGTCCTGCATTGGTCTTGTCAGCCACCAGCGAGCCTGCAGCAGACATGGACTACTGCACCTTTCTTAAATCTTCATTCGTGAAGTCAAGCCGAGAGAGAGAGAGATTGCAGAGCGAAGTATCACAATATTTGGGACATAGAGACTTCCACGTTGCATAATGGGTATCAAGAAATTATAATTTAAAAAAATAATCTAGGGAAGCATAAGCAAACGAGAATGTCCTGTGAAATGATGCAAGGTACGAGTAAACGGGCCCGTGGCGCAGACTGGCAAAGCAGCAGTACTGCAGTACTGTGGTCTGAACTCTCTGCTCATGACCTTAGTTCGAATCCAGAGGAAGCTGGATTCTGGTAGCCGGCCCAAAGGTGACTCAGCCTTCCATTCTTCCGAGGTCGGTAAAATTAGTGCCCAGCTTGCTGGGGTGAAAGTGTAAAAGACTGGGGAAGGCAATGGCAAGCCACCCCGTAAAAAGTCTGCCATGAAAACATTGTGAAAGCAATGTCACCCCAGAGTTGGAAACGACTGGTGCTTGCACAGGGACCAGTAAGTTTCCTGCTGTATAACACCTTTCACGCACTCTGTTTACAGGAGACATTTGCCGCACTATAGATAAAACAGGATAAGAAAGCTCTCTTACATTTCTGTTCTACATAAAATCCTTACCGCTGTGGGTTAATTGCATGCAGACGTGGAATTCAGAGACCCGACACATATAATGGGAAAAATATAAAGCTAGGTTACAAGAAGAAGAAAAGGATGACATTGGATCTATATCCCGCCCTCCACTCCAAATTTCAGTATCTCAGAGTGGCTCACAATCTCCTTTATCGTCCTCCCCCACAACAGACACCCTGTGAGGTGGGAGGAGCTGAGAGGACTCTCCCATAAGCTTTCCTTTCAAGGACAACCTCTGCTAGAGCTATGGCTGACCCAAGGCCATTCCAGCAGCTGCAAGTGGAGGAGTGGGGAATCAAACCTGGTTCTCCCAGGTAAGAGTCGGCACACTTAACCACTACATCAAACTGGCCCTCTTATGTTCTTATTTAGTGGCATTACAAGGATCTGCAGTGTATCAAACAGTTCTTCAATAGATGCTCAGCTACAGAGCAGGTAACGCAGAAGAACCATCCCTCTTATGTATGTGCATTCCTGTTGCCTGCATAAGCAATCCCAGGCTCTGCGTTTATTAACGGTGAAGAGTGATGCTTCACTGCCAAATGTTTATTAATGCTCAAGAAAAAAGCATGCTACATCCATTTTGTCTAGACCTCATCTGGAAGAGTCGAGGATAAGGACATTCCAAAGGGGATTCTGATCCTAATCCTCCAAAGTCACATTAGCCCTGCGTACTTAGTGTGAGGGATGTCCCATTCAACAGATGCCTCAGGGTGCCCTCCTAATGTTCTACTTGTTGGGACAGCACCATGGAACTTTCAACAGAATGCACTCGAGCATAAGAACATAAGAGTAGCCATGTTGGATCAGACAAGTGGCCCATCTAGTCCAACACTTTGTGTCACGCAGTGGCCAAAACCCAGGTGCCATCGGGAGATCCACCGGTGGGACTAGAACTCCAGAAGTCCTCCCACTGTTGCCCCCCTAAGCACCAAGAACACAAAGCATCACTGCCCAGATGGAGTGTTCCCTCTATACCTTGTGAAAAATAATTATTCATGGACCTTTGCTCTTAAGCACATAAGAGAAGCCATGTTGGATCAAGCCAGTGGACCATCCAGTCCAACACTCTATGTCACACAGTGGCCAAAAAACCCAGGTCCCATCAGGAGGTCCATCAATGGGACCAGGGCACTAGTAGCCCTCCCACTGTTGCCCCCCCCAAACACCAAGAATACAGAGCATCACTGCCCCAGACAGAGAGTTCCATCTATACCCGATGGCTAATACCCACTGATAGACCTCTGCTACATATGTCCATCCAGTCCCCTCTTGAATCTGTCTATACTAAGAACTTAAGAACATAAGAGAAGCCATCTTGGATCAGACCAATGGCCCATCCAGTCCAACACTGTGTGTCACACAGTGGCCAAAAAACCAGGCACAATTAGGAGGTCCATCAGGGGGCCAGGATACTAGAAACCCTCCCACTGTTGCCCCTCCCAAGCACCAAGAATACAGAGTATTGTTTCCCCAACAGAGAGTTCCATCAATACGCTGTGGCTAAAAGCCACTGATGGACCTCTGCTCCATATGCTTATCCAATCCCCTCTTGAAGCTGTCTATGCTGGCAGCCGTCACCACCTTCTGTGGCAGTGAATTCCACATGTTAATCACCCTTTGGGTGAAGAACTACTTCCTTTTGTTAGCTCTAACCCGACTGCTCAACAATTTCATTGAACATCTACAAGTTCTCATACTGTGCAAAAGGGAGAAAAGGACTTCTTTCTCTACCTTCTCTATCCCATGCATAACCTTGTAAACCTCAATCATGTTACCCCTGAGCCGACGTTTCTTCAAGCTAAAGAGCCCCGAGCATTTCAGCCTTTCTTCATAGGGAAAGTGTTCCAACCCTTTAATCATTCTTATTGCTCTTTTCTGCACTTTTAGTTGACTTGTAGCCACCACCACTTCCTGCAGCAGTGGTATACTGCAGCATGTCAGCACTATGACCCTCCCCCCCCCAGGTCACCTGCAAGACCTACTTACTTCTCCAGTCCTTGCAGGGAAGGGCAGGAGTCTCATTCACGAAGTCAAAAAGTCTCTACAGCGTGAGAACATCCCTGCGGGGAGAAGGGAATGGTCCAAATCATCCTAGTTATCAGTCAACATTGTGTATAATGAGAGAAGTCGATCAGTCCTTTCAAATGGAAATAGCATTGATGAGAAAACTGGGACAGCAGATAGATTCATTTGAGACGAGGCTGTTGGAGGAACAGCACGGAGACTCCCTGTAATCATTTCTAATTATCAGCAATAAGGGAAGAAAAAGGCTGGGCTCAGGACTGTCTTAATTTTTCATTTCCATTTCCATCATGTCCTGGACTGGCCAGGCTGCCAGTTAAGATCTGCTTGCCCAAACCCTGGCCTCTCCGCTTCTGCTTACGGATGTGAAACAGATGGCAACTGGCAACTGGAAATGGGCATTTTTGGTGGTGGCACCTTGTTTTGGACTGTCCTCTCCCTTGAGCCTCATCTGGGACTCGTGTGCATGTCAGGGTTCTAACTGACATGAGAAGGAGGCAGGGCGGCATCACGGCTTGAAACCCTCTGTCTGGGGCAGTGATGCTCTGTATTCTTGGTGCCTGGGGGGCCCACAGTGTGAGGGCTTCTGGTGCCCTCGCCCCACTGGTGGACCTCCTGATGGCACCTGGGTTTTTTGGCCACTGTGTGACGCAGAATGTTGGACCAGATGGGCAATTGGCCTGATCCAACATGGCTTCGCTTATGTTCTTATAAACAGCTTCAAGAGGGGATTGGATATACATATGGAGAAGAGGTCCATCCGTGGCTATTAGCCACAGCATATAGATGGAACTCTCTGCCTGGAGCAGTGATGCTCTGTATTCTTGGTGCTTGGGGCAGCACAGTGGGAGGGCTTCTTGTGTCCTAGCCCCACTGATGGACCTCCTGATGGTGCCTGGGTTTTTTTGGCCACTGTGTGACACAGAGTGTTGGACTGGATGGGCCATTGGCCTGATTCAACATGGCTTCTCTTATGTGACACAGAGTGTTGGACTGGATGCGCCACTGGCCTGATCCAACATGGCTTCTCTTATGTTCTTATGTGACACAGAGTGTTGGACTGGATGGGCCATTGGCCTGATTCAACATGGCTTCTCTTATGTTCTTATGTGACACAGACTGTTGGACTGGATGGGCCATTGGCCTGATTCAACATGGTTTCTCTCATGTTCTTATGTGACACAGAGTGTTGGACTGGATGGGCCACTGGCCTGATCCAACATGGCTTTTCTTAGGTTCTTATGTGACATACTGTTGGACTGGATGGGCCATTGGCCTGATTCAACATGGCTTCTCTTATGTGACACAGAGTGTTGGACTGTATGAGCCACTGGCCTGATCCAACATGGCTTCTCTTATGTTCTTATGTGACACAGACTGTTAGACTGGATGGGCCATTGGCCTGATTCAACATGGCTTCTCGTATGTTCTTATGTGACACAGACTGTTGGACTGATGGGCGATTGGCCTGATCCAACATGGCTTTTTTTATGTTCTTATGTGACACAGACTGTTGGACTGGATGGGCCATTGGCCTGATTCAACATGGCTTCTCTTACGTTCTTATGTGACACAGAGTGTTGGATTGGATGGGCCATTGGCCTGATCCAACAGGGCTTCTCTTATGTTCTTATGTGACACAGAGTGTTGGACTAGAGTGGCCATTGGCCTAATCCAACAGGGCTTCTCTTATGTTCTCATGTGACACAGAATGTTGGACTGGAGGGGCCATTGGCCTGATTTAACAGGGCTTCTCTTATGTTCTTATGCTTAGTTCTTGTGGGCCTTTCTTATCCTTCCAAGGAATGCTGTTCACCACTTTGGAGTCAGGCAGGGCCAGGGATCCTGGAGGGCTTGTTTGCCATCTTCTGGGCAAGAAGCAGGTGTCACTGGGGGTGGGGGTGGCAGAATTTGTGAATTCCCTGCATTGTGCAGGAGGTTGGGCTAGATGACTTGGAAGATCCCTTCCAACTCTATGATTCTATGATTCGTCTTTATCTATTTTATAGCCTGCTTCTTGTCTCAGGTTTTCTTTCCAAATATTTCTGAGGTGCAATTTGTTCCCCTGGTTTCCACTATAGCAAGTGGCTTGATAATGTTTTTCCCAATTTATTGAACATCACAAAGGTCAGATGTTGCTATTGCTGACCATGTTCAACAACTCCTAGCAGAAACCAGTTTTGTTCTCACAATCGCAATAAGACTTTCCACACTGAGGTAGACCTTCCTATCAAATAGAACCTCTGATGTTGGTGGCTGGTGTCAAATCTGTTAATGCAGGAGGGCTCTGCAGAACTCCATACAGTGCATGACGGGGCCATCAATGCCCTCCTTTCTGTACTATCTGAACAAAGCAATTGATGATGGACCGTGTTGTGTCTTTGAAGCAGTTGGTGCAGTTGGACAGGCAGTTCTAGTTGGCCAGTTTCGGTTCTAGAGTCCAGTTTGGTGCTGTTAATTCAGGAGGGCTTGGCAGAACTCCAAGCAGTGAGAGATGGGGCCATCCATGCCCTGCTTTCTATACTGTCTGCACAAAACAAGTGATTACGGACCATGTTGCATTTATGAAGTAAATGATACAGTTGAACAGGCAGTTCTAGTTGGCCAGTTTCGGTTCTAGAGTCCAGTTCGGTGCCTGTTTGGTCAACACATTTATCCCAACAGATTTCTGTGAAGTTGTGGACCTGGGCAGTGTTCTTCGGCTGCCACCAGGCACTACGACTTCATATATATAAATATATATATATATATATATATATATATATATATATATATATATATATATATATTTAAATATAAATAAATAATTTTTTGGCCACTGTGTGACACAGAGTGTTGGACTGGAGGGGCCATTGACCCCAACATGGTTTCTCTTACGTTCTTATATGACACAGAATGTTGGACTGGAGGGGCCACTGGCCTGACCCAACATGGCTTCTCTTTTGTTCTTAAGCTGGCCAACAGGGCAGTGGGGGCTTCAAGAGCCACATAATATTTGTGTGAGGGCCACATGTGGCTCCCGAGACACAGTTTGAATACCCCTGAGCTAAAAAAAGGTAAAGGTAGTCCCCTGTGCAAGCACCAGTCATTTTCGACTCTGGGGTGACGTTGCTTTCACGTATTCACGGCACCTGGGGTGGCTTTTGCGGTGTGGTTTGCCACTGCCTTCCACAGTCATCTACACTTTCCCCCCCTTAGCAAGCTGGGCACTCATTTGACCGACCTCGGAAGGATGGAAGGCTGAGTCAACCTGGTGCCAGCTACCTGAATCAGCTTCCGCTGGGATCGAACTCAGGTCATGAGCAGAGGGCTCTGACTGCAGTATTGCAACGTTACCACTCTGTGCCCCTGGGCTAGGCCCTAGATAAGGGGTTAGGCAGGATCAGTGCAGGCTTGGACCTTCAGCTTAATTAGATCAGCAAGCCCCTGGAGGCATATTTAGATGAAGGTGGTTGGATTAATGAGATACTTCGGGCTAATTAGCTTAAGGGCCTGGGAAGAGAGCTGGCTCAGAACTGAATCTCATCCTCTTCTGAACCCACAGGCTGACCGACTTAGCAAAGTGGGGGTGGTGTGAACAACCTTTCCTGGCCAAGCATTATTGTTGGGTGGGGCTCCCAAATGCATGTGAACCCGTTGGGTAGCCTCTGAGGGTTATCAAGGCTAATAGGAATCACCTTGGCTGCTTATGGTTTAAGAAACCTCCACGTAGCCCATGTTATTGTCTGTCGTCTTCATTGACGATGTGTGGGAATGACACATTATTTTTAATGTGTTTATTACTTCTTTCCGATGCGATTGATTTTCATTCTGAGAGAAAAAAAAACACGGTGGCATGGCAATTTTGAAATTGTCAAAGAGCAATTTTTTTTTATAAACCTATGGGCTATTGAAATACATTTATGGATCCCCCGATCTCCTTGCTAGAAGATAAAGAAGATGTTGGATTTATATTCCACCTTCCGCTCTGAATCTTAAGGTCTCAGAGCTCACAATCTTCTATATCGTCCTCCCCTACAACAGACACCCTGTGAGGTGGGTGGGGTGAGAGAGCTCTCCCAAAAGCTGCCCTTTCAAGGACGATCCCTGTGAGAGCTATGGCTGACCCAAGGCCATGCTAGCAGGTGCAAGTGAAGGAGTGAGGAATCAAACCCAGTTTTCCCAGATAAGAGCCCACACACTTAACCACTACACAAAACTGCTTCTCCAGGGCTCTGGATTATGTACAAAATTTGATTTTTAAAAAATCATGATAATAAAATAAAGCACATAACAATACTAATACAGGAACAGAGCAGCCTGAAGAAGAAGAGAGGGTGCCAGACAGAATGGAAACCATTGTGGTCCTCAACCAAAAGCCTGGCAGGACGTCTTCTTACAGGCCCTGAGGAACTGCACAAGATCCCTCAGGGCCCTATTGGTATTTGATGGAGAGTTCCACCAGGCTAGGGCCAGGACTGAAAAGGCCCTTGTCCTGGTAGAGCAGGGGTCCCCAACCACCGGGCCGTGGACCAGTACCGTGCTGTGGCCTGCTAGCAACCGGGTCGTGGAGTAAGGCAGAGCAACCCTGGACTAAAGAGGCAGAACAGCCTTGCTCAAAGGCTGCCTCCCCTTGTAGGGGAGGCAGTCTTAGAGCGAGGCCACACCACCACTTTCATCCACCCAGGTCCCGGGTCAGCAGAAGGGGCAGTACTGCTGTGACCTTAGCCTACCCCTCATTTATAGGCCTCCACTGATCAGCAGAAGTCTTTAAATGGAAGGGGGAGGAAGAAACAGCCCCAATCTCCCATGGGGGACAGGGATGTGGCGTGAGCGGGGGGGGGGGGAGCCTGGAATGGCAAAAACCCCTATGCCACCTCCCCCACTAGTCCATGGGAAAAAATGTCTTCCATGGTGCCAAAAAGGTTGGGGGACACTGTGGTGGAGGACAGCCAGATATCTTTGGGGCCAGGAATCACCAGTAGATTGCTGTCAAGGGAGTGTAGCCCTCTTCTGGGGGAATACTGGAGGAGAATGTCCCACAGATACACTCATTCATTCTATCATTCAATCATAGTTCAAATTTATAGATCACTATACCCTTGAATACACATGGCTCAGGGCTGATTTTGAAACTGTTGAAGAACAAAAAGAGGGGCCAGGATTCAGCCTTCTTCATCCACATGTTCTGGTCTTTTACGTGTAGGTTCCCATCAAATGTATTCTGCTTAACCCTTCTGAAGACCCCAAATAAAAGAAGGGAAATCACCCAGTCCACAATCCTTGAAAATTCCACCCTAAATGGCAACAGTGGTTGTGGTTTACAGTTGTCAGTATTGTTCCCATTGAAATTCATGGAAATGACATGGGAGTTGGATTCATTTCCCAATTTTACACCTTCTGGCTGAAGTCTCACTCCATGCCAGACCCCACCCCCTTTTCGGCCCATGTTGGTGAAATAAGAACATACAATAAGCCATGTTGGATCAGGCCAATGGCCCATCCAGTCCAACACTCTGTGTCACACAGTGGCCAAAAAACCCAGGTGCCATCAGGAGGTCTACCAGTGGGGCCAGGACATGAGAAGCCCTCCCGCTGTTGTCCCTCCCAAGCACCAAGAATACGGAGCATCACTGCCCCAGACATAAGAACATAAGAGAAGCCATGTTGGATCAGGCCAATGGCCCATCCAGTCCAACACTCTGTCACATAAGAGAAGCCATGTTGGATCAGGCCAATGGCCCATCCAGTCCAACACTCTGTGTCTCATAAGAACATAGGAGAACCCCTGTTGGATCAGGCCAATGGCCCATCCAGTCCAACACTCTGTGTCACATAACATAAGAGAAGCCCTGTTGGATCAGGCCAGTGGCCCCTCCAGTCCAACACTCTGTGTCACAGAAGAACATAAGAGAAGCCATGTTGGATCAGGCCAGTGGCCCATCCAGTCCAACACTCTGTGTCACACAGTGGCCAAAAGAAATGAAGTGCCATCAGGAGGTCCACCAGTGGGGCCAAGACACTAGAAGCCCTCCCACTTTGCCCCCCAAGCACCAAGAATATAGAGCATCACTGCCCCAGATATAATAACATAAGAGAAGCAATGTTGGATCAGGCCAATGGCCCATCCAGTCCAACACTCTGTGTCACACAGTGGCCAAAAAACGAGGTGCCATCAGGAGGTCCATCATTGGGCCAGGACACTAGGAGCCCTCCCACTGTTGCCCCCCTTTCCAAGCACTAAGAATACAGAGCATCACTGCCCCAGACAGAGAGTACCATCAATACCCTGTGGCTAATAGTCACTCATGGACCTCTGCTCCATATGTATATCCAATCCCCTCTTGAAGTTGTCTATGCTTGTAGCTGCCACCACCAATCTTCCCTCTATGCCACAGAGTCTTGTGAGCAAAAATTCTACTTTGTGAGCTACTGGAATTTTAAGTTGTGAGCTACTGCAAAAGTTTGTGGGCTCTGGGGTCATCCTCCCTGAGCTAAGACAAACATGTCTCCTCTGAAGTCATTGCTTCCCCCCAGCACCCTACTATCAAAATGCTCAAGTTTTTGCTGAAAACTTCCAGCCTATATGCAGTTGTTTGGTTTGCTGCCAATTGTGTGGATTATGGTCTTTCGATTTTATGTGACTTTTTGTACTTATGATATTGTTTGATTTGATGCAGTTTGTTTAATGCTGTAAGCCGCCCTGAGCCCACTTGCGGGATAGGGTGGGGTACAAATTGAAAAAAATTAAATTAAAAATGTGTGAACTGGAGGTTAAAAATCGGTGCGCTATCTCACACAAACTAAGCTTAGAGGGAGCACTGGTTGGGAGTCCCATTCTTAAATTTTGCCACCACCTCCTGTGACAGTGAATTCCACTCTGTATCAAGCTTCATAGGACATCCCATTGGCTGCAAAAAAGGAGAGTTCTGTGTCAGCCAGTGTGCAAAACACAGCTGGCTCATAAAACCATAAGAGAATCCATGTTGAATCAAGCCAGAGGCCCATCCAGTCCAACACTGTGCCACACAGTGGCCAAAAGAAATGAAGTGCCATCAGGAGGACCACCAGTGGGGCCAGGACACTAGAAGCCCTCCCACTTTGCCCCCCAAGCACCAAGAATATAGAGCATCACTGCCCCAGACATAATAACACAAGAGAAGCAATGTTGGATCAGGCCAATGGACCATCCAGTTCAACACTCTGTGTCACACAATGGCCAAAAAAAGCAGGTGCCATCAGGAGGTCCATCAGTGGGGCCAGGACACTAGAAGCTCTCCCACTGTGCCTCCCCCCAAGCACCAAGAATACAGAGCATCACTACCCCAGACATAAGAGAAGCCATGTTGGATCAGGCCAATGGCCCATCCATTCCAAAACACTGTGTCACACAGTGGCCAAAAAACCCAGATGCCATCAGGAGGTCCATCAGTGGAGCCAGGACACTAAACGCCCTCCCACTGTTGATCCCCCCCTCCCCAAGCACTAAGAATACAGAGCATCACTTGCCCCAGACAGAGAGTTCCACCTACACCCTGTGGCTAATAGCCACTGATGGACCTCTGCTCCATATGTTTGTCCAATTCCCTCTTGAAGCCTCCTATGCTTGCTGCCACCACCACCTCCTGTGGCAGTGGATTCCACGTGTTAATGTTTTATGCCCAATATTCATGCCAAAGTTTCCTTCCCCCAAGGATAATTCCTGGTTCTGCACTGGTACAAGTTCAAAGTTTACAAAGTGGCAGCTAGCAGGAAGGAAATAGGAGCCGTAAATGAGTATGAATCACTTCCCAAGCCCAGAGCCATTCAATGCCATAGAAATGTAGATGACCTATGCCACAGGTGGCCAATGGTAGCTCTCCAGATGTTTTTTGCCTACAACTCCCATCAGCCCCAGCCATCGGCCATGCCGGCTTGGCTGATGGGAGTTGTAGGCAAAAAAACGTCCGGAGAGTTACTGTTGGCCACCCCTGACCTATGCCAAAGGAGGTCAATGCGCTGTCAGAATCCCTCCTAAACCATAGTCTCGCTAGAAATATAGCTGTGTTTTTACAGAGGAAAAGGAATCCATCTTGATGGCAGAAACTAGCTATGAAGTACATGAACCCAATATCTCTTGTGGGGGAGACCCTAGATATTGAAACCATGGAAGATTGCTGCGTACCTAAAACTCCAAGAAATATACAGCCTACTTTCTTTTTCTTTTCTTTTCTTTACTCTTTTCTTTACCCTTCTTCTTAGGAGAGCCAGTTTGGTGTAGTGGTTAATTGTGCGGACTCTTATCTGGGAGAACCGGGTTTGATTCCCCACTCCTCCACTTGCACCTGCTGAAATGGCCTTGGGTCAGCCATAGCTCTGGCAGAGGTTGTCCTTGAAAGGGCAGCTGCTGTGAGAGCCCTCTCCAGCCCCACCCACTTCACAGGGTGTCTGTTGTGGGGGAGGAAGGTAAAGGAGATTGTGAGCCGCTCTGAGATTCTTCAGAGTGGAGGGCGGGATATAAATCCAATATCTTCTTCTTCTTCTTCAATATCTTCTTTGTGGGGTATATGGAAAGTTAAGAACAAAAGAACATCAGAGAAGCCATGTTGGATCAGGCCAATGGCCCATCCAGTCCAACACTCTGTGTCACACAGTGGCCAAACAAAATGCCATCAGGAGGTCCATCAATGGGGCCAGGACACTAGAAGCCCTCCCACTGCCCCCCCCCAAAGTACCAAGAATACAGAGCATTACTTTACAGTTAAAAGTGTTAAATAACTTTAGAACAGTGTTTCCCATTTGCATGGTCATGACCCGTTACCGGGCCATGGAAGCCTCATTACCGAGTCAACAGGGGCAGCCCAACAGCCCTTGCCGCCCTCCCCTGTCTATTTATCTTTGTTGCTGAATGCCGCTCTGCACTCCAGCCCCTGCTTTCTATGCCTCTACAGAGTTCTACAGATACTGCGCGCTGGCCAGAAGCCCTCCCCCGTCCATCTCTGATCTTCAGAAACATCAGAGAGGGCGGGGAAAGCTCCTGGTTGGCGCACAGTCTCTGTATTGCTCCCTGAGCATCCTCTGCTCGGACAACGGTGGGATAAAAGTTTGAGAAACCCTGCTTTAGAGTTTAAAGTTAGAGGCTACAGGATTCATAACCTTTCCTTTTATCCTTGCTCAGTTTGCAGATGTAGTGTATGCTTCTCATTTCCTTATTAACCTTCTTCTTCCTTTTTAATGTAGTCGGTCTCATCTGTGTGACCTAGCTTAAGCTGTTGTTCAGTCCATGTGTACCAGGAGTGGAAATGAAGGGGCAGAGTTTAAATCCACACCCCCAGAGTATTCAACTAAGTTTGTTGGTTTCCTCAGTAATGAGTCCAAATTGAGATGGAGATGGGAACGGGTGCTGTACCTTTTTAAGAAACACGAGGGTTTGATTTAACCTGGTTTGGTTTGAGACCCAGGACGGCTGAATAACTTTTTCAACTTCTGTGCAGCAGAAATGAGTATGTGCAAAGCCTGTTTCCTTATGTAATTTACAAGTCTTAAGGCATACCTCTGCTGGACACAGAGTTCTATTTGACATGGACTTTGGCAGGGGTCATTTCATAGAAAAAGAGTTGCCAGAGCTCATTAGCACAACTCATTTGCATAACTCATGTGCATATGCCACACACCCCTGACATCGCTGGAAGGTTTACTACATTATATATCTGTATCTACCTCAAAATGCTTCTTGAATTATAATTGTCATAATAAAACCCTATTTCCATCGTACCTTTAAAAATTACTTTCTCCTATGTGGCCACAGTGACATGATGAAGATTTCCATCTTTATATGTTTTGGTTGTTTTCCCTCCCCGCCCTCTTTTTTTTTGGGGGGGGAGGGGGAAATATTAGAAAGTTTGTCAAATTCTCACAGGGCATTTGAACAATGGAGCCCGGAAGCAAGTATTTAGGGGGGGGGGAGAAAGAAAGAAAGAAAGAAAGAAAGAAAGAAAGAAAGAAAGAAAGAAAGAAAGAAAGAAAGAAAGAAAGAAAGAAAGAATTGCAGATTTATACCCCGTCCTTCTCCCTGAATCAGAAACTCAGAGCGGCTTACAATCTCCTGTGTCTTCTCCCCACACAACAGACACCCTGTAAGGTGGGTGGGGCTGAGAGGGCTCTCACAGCAGCTGCCCTTTCAAGGACAGCTCCTACGATAGCTGTGGCTAACCCAAGGCCATTCCAGCAGGTGCAAGTGGAGGGGCTGGAAATCAACTCCGGTTCTCCCAGATAAGAGTCCGCGCGCTTAACCACTACACCAAACTGCCTCCGTGTTTTGACCCTGCGTCTTCTTGGTGGTCTCCAATCCAAGTACTAAGCAGGGCAGACCCTGCTTAACTTCTGAGATCTAATGAGGTCAAGCTAGCCTGGGTCATGCAGGTCAGGTGCTGTCAGTGGTTGTTTTGTCGAAAAATAGGTGGCAGAGCTCATAGAGTTGGAAGGGACCTCCAGGGTCATCTAGTCCAATCCCCTGCACCATGCAGGAAACTCACAAACACCTCCCCCTAAATTCACAGGATCTTCATTGCTGTCAGATGGCCATCTAGGCTCTCTTTAAAAATCTCCAAAGAAGGAGAGCCCACCACCTCCCAAAGGAGCTTGTTCCACTGAGGAACCGCCCTAACGGTCAGGAAGTTCTTCCTCATGTTGATCGTAGAGTCATAGAATTATAGGGTTGGAAGAGACCTCCAGGGTCATCTAGTCCAACCCCCTGCACAATGCAGGAAACTCACAAATACCTCCGCCTAAATTCACAGGATCTTCATTGCTGTCAGATGGCCACCTAGCCTCTGTTGAAAAACCTACAAGGAAGGAGAGCCCACCACCTCCCAAGGAAGCCTGTTCCTCTGAGGAATCGCTCTAACGGTCAGGAAGTTCTTCCCAATATGGAAGGTTGATGCCAGGTGGAGCAGAAAGCACAACCCAATTGCCATCAACTTGCCATCTCTGTTAGCATAACTCATTAGCATATGCCCTCCCAGCCAAAAGCAATCCAGTGCAAGAAAGGAGAGCCTCAGGTGAGAGAGGCCTGCTTGGGCTGGCTAGAGATCCAACCAGCCCAAACAGGCCTCATTCACCTGGGGCTCTCCTTGGCCACCCCCCCCCCAGTCAAAAGGCCAGCAAGCCACCCCCAACGCAAAATCACATTAGAAGTGGAGAAAGGGTAGCGTGGGCTTCTCCGGGTTAATGAGGGCTGCTGGGGGTGTGGCAAAGCCCCTAGTGGCTGGCTGGCTGGCTGCCCGCTCTCCTAATCTGGGGATTGTGATGCAGCTGCACCTACTATTCAATGGACGAAGGTAGGTAGGTGGTGAGGAAAAAAGGAAGAACCTATAGAAAGATTCGGGAGCTGTGCTCCTGTGAGCTCCTGCTGAACCTGAGGCCTGGGTGCTGTGAACCGCGTATGACTAAAACTAGGTTTGTACTAATTACCATCATGTCCAGATTGATCATCTTGGAATTTAAAAAAAAAACACAAAAGAAAACTTCTCAAGGGTTGAAAATACCATTCGCGTAGTCTACCGTCAAACGTCTTCATCATGGAACACAAATGTGCTGTCAGTGAGAACAACCGGGATGGAAATTAGGTTTGTTCAGGACTAGATGAATATGCAACGGCACAGGAAGTGTCTGTAATCATTTTGAGCACGGAAGGGTGAGGTACGGACGAATGGTATCTTACGTAATGGGATGGCTCGCTAAGTGGCGATTAACAAGAAAAACACCTATGCTGAGAAGACCATCAGAAGAGCCCTGCTGGATCAGACTAGTGAGGCTCCATCTAGTCCAGCATCCCAAAAAGTGATTAACACATGGAATTCACTGCCACAAGGGGTGGCGGCAGCTACTGGCTTACCTTCAAGAGAGGATTGGATAAGCATATGGAGCAGAGGTCTATCAGTGGCTATTAGCCACAGCGTATTGTTGGAACTCTCTGTCTGGGGCCGTGATGCTCTGTATTGTTGGGAGGGGCAACTGTGTGAGGGCTTCTAGTGTCCTGGCCCCGCTGATGGACCTCCTGACAGCGCCTGGGTGTTTTTGGTCACTGTGTGACACAGAGTGTTGGACTGGATGGACCATTGGTCTGCTTCAACATGGCTTCTCTTATGTTCTCATGTTCTGTCTCACACAGTGGTCAACCAGTTTCTCCAGATGGCCAACAACAGGGCACAGAAGCCAATGCCTTCTGCTGATATTGCCTCCTGGCACTGGGATTCAAGGACTGCTATTGAATATGTAGGTTACCTTTAGTCACCATGGCTAGCAGCTACTTATAAACCTCTCCTCCATGAACCTCTCTAATCCCCTTTTAACGCTGTCTGTGCCTATGGTCATCACCACACCCTCTAGCAGTGAATTCCACATTATAGTCTCTCACTTTGTGAACAAGTGTTTCCTTTTGTCCATCATGAATCCGCTGCCCATCAGCTTACATATATGAACATATGAAGCTGCCTTCTACTGAATCAGACTTTTGGTCCATCAAAGTCAGTATTGTCTACTCAGACTGGCAGCGGCTCTCCAGGGTCTCAAGCGGAGGTTTTTCACACCTACTTACCTGGGCCCCTTTTTAGTTGGAGATGCCGGGGATTGAACCTGGGACCTTCTGCTTACCAAGCAGATGCTCTACCACTGACCCACCGTTCCTCATGAACATATATGAAAATATGAAGCTGCCTTATACTGAATCAGACCTTGGGTCCATCAAAGTCAGTCTTGTCTACTCAGACTGGCAGCGGCTCTCCAGGGTCTCAAGCTGAGGTTTTTCACACCTATTTGCCTGGACCCTTTTTAGCTGGAGATGCCGGGGATTGAACCTGGGACCTTCTGCTTACCAAGCAGATGCTCCACCACTGAGCCACCGTCCTTCCCCTAAATGTGTATTTTGCAAATTGCATTACCATGAACATATGAAGCTGCCTTACACTGAATCAGACCCTTGGTCCATCAAAGTCTTTATTGTCTACTCAGACTGGCAGCAGCTCTCCAGAGTCTTAAACTGAGATTTTTCACGCCTACTTATGTGGACCCTTTTTAGTTGGAGATGCCGGGGATTGAACATGGGACCTTCTGCTTACCAGGCAGATGCTCTACCACTGAGCCACCGTCCCTCCCCATTGGATGCCCTCGAGTTCTGCTATTTGGGGAGAGATAATTTCTAGAAAATTGCTTGCAGTTATTCAGTTAAGCTTTGTGAGAACCGCAGCAGCGTTATTAGCACACGCCTTTCTTTCTGAAAAGGAAAGCTATTATTACTCTTGGCACATTTTTTTAAAAGTCTTGCAACTGTTTAATAATCGTTCTGAATGTTGAAACACAAACTCAGCCAGAAATTGTAGGTGTTGTACATTTTGGACCGGGCGGATTGCCTTTCTACTGGAATTCCTCCACTTTTGTAATCTGCAAGTGTTCTCTTTTGCTTACTCCTCTTGACTTTTATGGCATTTATTTGCAAGTTTTTTTCATGGCATGCACCGGTCACTGTGCATACCAGTCCATTCATGCAACAACAACAACAACAACCTTTAATAGCATTATACACAAAGAAGTATACAGGTGATAAGGGCTGATTTTACACTCATTGTTGATTCTGATTTTTTTGAGCATTGAATTCGCCTGCTAGAAACCCACCTTATATCATTGAATTTGCATTCCAAATCTTGCTCCTCGCTTTCTCTGGAGTTTTAACTTTACTCTTGCAGTGGTTTCCGGGCCTGTGATTATGTACTACACCCAGTAGGTGGCTTTCGATCCAAATCTACAGAAAAATCCCAGTTCAAGGGTGGTCTTGTAAAGTAAGGAGCACACCATGGAGAATACACTTTCGCTGCTAATTCAAGAAACATTGTGCACATTGTGAGTTTGTGCAGAGAGTTGGACTAGATGACCCTGGAGATCCCTTCTAACTCTACGATTCTATGACTACTAAAAATACAAAGCAAGACAGAAGCGACTGTGGTATGCAGCGTAAACCAGCACTTTTCAAATTACACTGAGAGAGGATCTTCTGCCCAGTGCAAAATCAGCCAAGGAGTACTTAATACAATTAAAGCAAATCACGCCTTTTTGAAACTAGGTAAAAAAAAAAAATTGCCACCATCTCAATAGTTACAGTGTTTTTTGAGGGAAGAAGAAGAAGTAGAAGACTGCAGATTTATACCCCACCCTTCTCTCTGAATCAGAGACTCGGAACGATTTACAATCTCCTATACCTTCTCCCCCCACAACAGACACCCTGTGAGGTGGGTGGGGCTGGAGAGGGCTCTCATAGCAGCTGCCCTTTCAAGGACAACCTCTGCCAGAGCTATGGCTGACCTGAAGCCATTCCAGCAAGATGCAAGTGGAGGAGTGGGGAATCAAACCTGGTTCTCCCAGATAAGAGTCCACACACTTCACCACTATACCAAACTGGCTCTCTAGTTATCAAATCGGTCTATTAAATCCACTAACAATCAAGCTAAAAGCTTAACACGAATGTCAGAGTAACGATCGCAATACAGCAGAACATGCTCAATACTTTCTACTTCCTTTCTTCGACAATCACACGGCCTCTGCAGAGGGCAGCCCATTGAAACATGCTCACATGGAAGCTCTGTGGGTACATGGATCACTAAGGAAGAAAAGTATGTTGCTATTGCTCTTATGGCACAGAGCTCCATGGTGCAGAGTGGTTTGCAAGATTATGCATGGGATGGGGAAAGTAGAGAAAGAAGTACTTTTCTCCCTTCCTCATAATACAATTCGATGAAATTGCTGAGCAGTCAGATTAAAACGGATAAAAGGAAGTTCTTCTTCACCCAAACGATGATTAACATGTGGAATTCATATATATGTGTGTGTGTGCATGCGCATGTGTGTGTGTGTGTATATACATGTATGTACACACACATATATATTGGCCACTGTGTGACACAGAGTGTTGGACTGGATGGGCCATTGGCCTGATCCAACATGGCTTCTCTTATGTTCTTATGTGATGCAGAGTGTTGGACTGGATGGGCCATTGGCCTGATCCAACATGGCTTCTCTTATGTTCTTATGTGACGCAGAGTGTTGGACTGGATGGACCATTGGCCTGATCCAACAAGGCTTCTCTTATGTGACACAGACTGTTGGACTGGATGGGCCATTGGCCTGATTCAACATGGCTTCTCTTATGTGACACAGACTGTTGGACTGGATGGGCCATTGGCCTGATCCAACATGGCTTCTCTTATGTGACACAGAGTGTTGGACTGGATGAGCCACTGGCCTGATTCAACATGGCTTCTCTTATGTTCTTATGTGACACAGAGTGTTGGACTAGATGGGCTATTGGCCTGATCCAACATGGCTTCTCTTATGTTCTTATGTGCTCTTGTTCAATAAATGTTCTTGCTTACTTCAAGCTGGCTGAACTCACTATATAATAACCTAACAGCTGGAAGTTAGTTCTAATTTTAGGAGATCTCCAAGCCCCACCTTGAGGATGATAGTTCTAGCCTGGAGCTACAACAAAAGAACATGGAAATGGCTTTAGACTTATATATATGTGTGTGTGTGTGTGTGTGTGTATCTCTCTCTCTGTGTATCTGTGTATGTGTTTAAGAACATAAGAGAAGCCATGTTGGATCAGGTCAATGGCCCATCCAGTCCAACACTCTGTGTCACACAGTGGCCAATTTATATATATACACACACACACACACTCTGTGGCTAATAGCCACTGTTGGACCTCTGCTCCATATTTTTATCTAAACCCCTTTTGAAGGTGGCCATGCTTGTGGCCGCCACCACCTCCTGTGGCAGTGAATTCCACATGTTAATCACCCTTTGGGTGAAGAAGTACTTCCTTTTATCCGTTTTAACCTGTCTGCTCAGCAATTTCATCGAATGCCCACGAGTTCTTGTATTGTGAGAAAGGGAGAAAAGTACCTCTTTCTCTACTTTCTTCATCCCATGCATTATCTTGTAAACCTCTATCATGTCACCCCGCAGTCGACGTTTCTCCAAGCTAAAGAGTCCCAAGCGTTTCAACCTTTCTTCATAGGGAAAGTGTTCCAGCCCTTTAATCATTCTAGTTGCCCTTTTCTGGACTTTCTCCAATGCTATAATATCCTTTTTGAGGTGTGAATGTATGTGTGTGTATGTATATATATGTGATATATATGTGTGTGTGTATCTGTTTGTGTGTTTGTGTATGTATGTATGTATATGTGTGTGTATACACACACACACATATTGGCCACTTTGTGAAACAGTGTTGGACTGGATGGGTCATTGGCCTGATCTAACATGGTTTTTCTTATGTTTTTAAAGCTGCAGTCCTGCAGTCCTAAGCTCTGCTCACGACCTGGGTTCGATCCCGGTAGAAGCTGGGTTCAGGTAGCCGGCTCGAGGTTGATTCAGCCTTCCATCCTTCCGAGGTCAGTAAAATGAGTACCCAGCTTGCTGGGTGGGAGAGTATAGATGATTGGGGAAGGCAGTGGCAAACCACCCCGTAAAAAGTCTACCATGAAAGCTACGACACCCCTGAGTCAGAAACGACTGGTGCTTGCACAGGGGACTACCTTTACCTTTTACCTTTATTGCCCTTATAGGAGGAATCTCAGAGGAGAGCAGCTACCAGAGCTATGCAGTTCTTGCAAGTCAAGATCCGGGAGTCTTTGTTTAGTGTAAAACAAAAGCAGGTTTTTTTTCTGACAGGGAAAGCAGCTCATCAAAGCCTCTCCCTCCCTTCATGCTAATGCTCCTGAAATCCTGAGCGCCTGTTCTCTCCGGCGTGTGAATAAGCGGATCCTTTTGATTTTCGACTTCCTTGCCGTCCGTGCCTCGCCCCTGCATTATCCTCCCTGAGCAGGGATGGGCCGAGAGATGAAGGAGTAACCTTTTCCTAATGGGCTTTTTATCCCAAGGCGAGCCGCCGCGCTGTCTGGTTTCTTTTGCGTACGGCATATCCTGATGATAAATACGCCGAGTGGAGGAGTCAGCAGTCAGTTAGATTGCTAATGCTCAATGCTCGGCATCCGCGGGTGTGTTGTGTGTGTGCGGCATTCCCCGAACGATCAAGAGCGCCGATGGACGACGGCCAAACTGATCGAGATGCAGGGCGGGTTGCATCTGGTGTTGCTGGTTGTGCTTGTAGGCCCGGAGGGAGACACCTGTGCCTGGCAGCTGAGGCTAATCCTTGAAGCATCACACGAGCACATGGCTCATGGCTGCGGTCATGTGTCCTCATAGAATCTATAATATAGTGGGTTCTATGGATCGATGAGGTAGTGAAGTATCAGCTCTTTATTGATTTTGACATAGGCTGAGCATAAGGCTGACGACTGGGCCCACAGGGCTAACATATACACGCACACTTCAGGGTTCCCGCACAAACACTCTATTGGTCCATTCAAACCAGTAGGGGGCCCGTGATTGGAGCGGGGCCGCAGGAATTAGGATCCTGCTGTCCATTGTTCCCAAGTCCCCAAGCTCTGGTCATCTGGCTCCTATAAGCCAGGCAGGAACACCCAATTCAGTTCTCGCTTGAGTCCGCGTACATAACAGAATCATGGAAGGGACTTCCAGGGTCATCTAGTCCAACCCCCTGCACAACGCAGGAAACACGCAAACACCTCCCCCCTAAATTAAAAGGATCCTCATTGCTGTCAGATGGCCATCTAGCCTCTGTGGAAAAACCTCCAAGGAAGGAGAGCCCACCCCCTCCCGAGGAAGCCTGTTCCACTGAGGAACCGCTCTAATGGTCAGGAAGTTCTTCCCCCTAAATTCACAGGATCCTCATTTCTGTTAGATGGCCATCTAGCCTCTGTGGAAAAACCTCCAAGGAAGGAGACCCCACCACCTCCCGAGGAAGCCTGTTCCACTGAGGAACTGCTCGAACAGTCAGGAAGTTCCTAATGTTGAGCCGGAAACTTTTCTGATGTAATTTCAAACTGTTGGTTCTGGTCCTACCTTCCGGGGCCATGGAAAACAGTTCCACCCCATCCTCTACATGACAGCCCTTCAAGTCCTTGAAGATGGTGATCATATCACCTCTCAGCCCTCTCCTCTCCAGGCTAAACATGCCCAGTTCCCTCAACCTTTCTTCATAGGACTTGGTCTCCAGACCCTTCACCATCTTCATCCTCCTCCTTTGGACCCATTCCAGCTTGTCTATTTCCTTCTTAAAAAAAAAAACACAATACCTCCTTACCAAAGGACCGAGGGGCTGCAGGGGTTAGAAGATACAACCCCCCCCCCCAAAAAAAACTGCGATGTACAGGCTAACAGTGTTTAATAACACTTTTAAGTGTCATGTAAATTTACTTTAGGCATTTTAAAGAGGTGCAATTCTACAACATGGCCCATCCATAATGAGCACCCAGGTATAAGCTCTTCTCGTCATGTCCAAAGACTTGCACAGGAGTATCTGAAGAATTCCTATTTCCTCCAAGGTTATCGGACTCTTATTTCATTTTCATTATTAATGCTTCCTGCAGTGTCTTTACTTTCTTTGAAACTTCTTATCCTCTCAGCCCCACTTAAGTGTTAATATTTATAGAATCATAGAATCATAGAGTTTTTGCTAGGTATTGGAAACAATCTAATGCACATGACCTTCAGAATTGGTTACTTAAAGTAATGGAAATATATATTCTGGTGAAGTTGACTGCTTACCAAAAAAAAAATAGATAGTTTAGCTCATTTGCCAGTTTGGTGTAGTGGTTAAGTGCATGGACCCTTATCTGGGAGAACCGGTTTTGATTCCCCTCTCCTACACTTGTACCTGCTAGAATGGCCTTTGGTCAGCCATAGCTTTCATAGGAGTTGTCCTTCAAAGGGCAGCTGCTATAAGAGCTCTCTTAGCCTCACCTGCTTCACAGGGTGGCTGTTGTGGGGGGAGGGTAGGAAGGGAAAGGTGACTGTGGCGGCTCTGAGACTATGAGATTCAGAGTATAGGATCGGATAAAAATTCAATATCTTCTTCTTATGGAATAGAACGATTCAAATGATGGAATCGTTAATTGGTAAGTAGATTATCTGTAATGTTGGTCTTTTTTTATGATAGACTCTCATCTGTGTTTAGATAAGGTAAATGATGCATCGTATCAAACTGTATTGCATGCTAGACCTGTGCTGTCGTTTTATAGGTAACTTATATGTTATATATGCTGAAAAAAATTAGTATTCCTAAATAATTTTGTTTTTAAAGCAGAAGGAGTGGGAGTCTATGGACACTGCATGTTCCAGGGTATTCTATTTCCTTTCCTGTTTGGACTCACAACCCTCAAAAAACAGCAGGAGAACATTTACATCTCCCAGGTGTTTCCATTGCTGACCCAAGAGTGGCAATCCTCAAACAGAGAAACTTCAAGGGGAGATTACAACGTGAGATTGCTGAGCTTGAGTTCATTCACAAGTTCAATGGACCCACCCAGGGCTGAATAGGGACGTAGGAGTCTTATCTTTCTACAGATGCTAATTTTCTGCCTCTAGACATTTCTCCCCTGCTTTAATCAAGCTGACTGCATTTTGCATCGTTACCTCTGCATCCAGACCTCTTTCTTTGCAACATCTTTTCCACCTTCAAACCAGCATGTAAGGGCTCAGGGATCTCCGTTTCTGCTTGTATCTGATTAAGGGAAATTTGACCCTTGAAAGTCAGGTAAAGGTAATCCCCTTGCAAGCGCAGAGTCATTATCAAACCATGGGGTGACTTCACACCATGACGTTTTCACGGCAGACTTTTTACGAGGTGGTTTGCCATTGCCTCCCATCAGCCATCTACATTTTACCCCCAGCAAGCTGGGGACTCCTTTTACTGATTTCTGAAGGATGGAAGGCTGAGTCAACCTTGAGCCGGCGACCTGAACCCAGCTTCTGCCGAGATCAAACTCAGGTCATGAACAGATAGGGGCACCTTCTTTGGGGGCTCATAGAATTGGACCCCCTGGTCCAATCTTTTTGAAACTTAGGGAGTATTTTGGGGAGAGCCACTGGATGCTATACTGAAAATGTGGTGCCTCTATCTCAAAAAATGGCCCTCAGAGCCCCGGATACCCACGGATCAATTCTTCATTATTTTCTATGGGAATAAGTCTCCATAGGGAGTCATGAGTACGCAGCAGACATTTCCCTCCCCGCCCCCCACTTTCTGGAGAGCCAGTTTGGTGTAGTGGTTAAGTGTGCGGACTCTTATCTGGGAGAACCGGGTTTGATTCTCCACTCCTCCACTTGCACCTGCTAGCATGGCCTTGGGTCAGCCAGAGCTCTGGCAGAGGTTGTCCTTGAAAGGGCAGCTGCTGTGAGAGCCCTCTCCAGCCCCACCCGCCTCACAGGGTTTCTGTTGTGGGGGAGGAAAGTAAAGGAGATTGTGAGCCGCTCTGAGTCTCTTCGGAGTGGAGGGAGGGATATAAATCCAATATCTTCATCTACCTCACAGGGTGTCTGTTGTGGGGGGGGGAGGAAGGTAAAGGAGATTGTGAGCCGCTCTGAGACTCTTCGGAGTGGAGGGCGGGATATAAATCCAATATCTTCTTTTTCTTCTTCTTTCTGATGACCCTGAAGCAGGGGGAGGGCCTCCAAACCGGGGGATCTCCTGCCCCCACCTGGGGATTGGCAACCCTATACTTTGCTCCAGAGCCGGATTAACAATTAGGCCAAATTGGCACTGGCCTATGGGCCCCCACACCTTTAGGGGCTCTTGGCCGGTTTTTCCTCCCATTTTCTCACCTG
The DNA here is from genome assembly GCF_032191835.1 of Heteronotia binoei. NCBI lineage: Eukaryota > Metazoa > Chordata > Lepidosauria > Squamata > Gekkonidae > Heteronotia > Heteronotia binoei. The sequence goes on from NC_083223.1 coordinate 273,698,164, forward strand.
CTTGCAGTCCTCCCATCTTGCACAAGCATCCAACAACTGAGCCGCTCTTTGCTGGACCTGCCGGGTGTGGCTGCTGCTGGCGTTGTCGCCAAGTTTGCCTCTCTCTGCCTCTCCTCTGCAGTTTTGTAAAAGGGGCTTTTTAAAAGGTGCCTGCAGGCTGCAGCAAGGACCATGGGCGGTGCAGTGGGTGCTCAGACTCTGAGATAATTTGCGAGGCCTCCCAACCAAGCTTTCGACTTCCTAGGGGCCTCCCCAGGGTTTAATCCGGCACTACTTAGCTCCCATCCCATCCAGAGCAGATCCTGGTGGTCTGTTCTACTGCAGTTCCATGAAGTGCATTCTGAAATCAGTATAACTCTGTGTGGTTAACATAAGAACATAAGAGAAGCCAATGGCCCATCCAGTCCAACACTCTGTGTCACACAGTGGCCAAAAAAATCAAGTGCCATCAGGAGGTCCACCAGTAGGTCCAGGACACTAGAAGCCCTCCCACTGTTGCCCCTGCCAAGCACCAAGAAGACCGCATCACTGCACCAGACATAAGAACATAAGAGAAGCCATGTTGGATCACGCCAATGGCCCATCCCGTCCAACACTCTGTGTCACACAATGGCCAAAAAAATCAAGTGCCATCAGGAGGTCCACCAGTAGGTCCAGGACACTAGAAGCCCTCCCACTGTTGCCCCTGCCAAGCACCAAGAAGACCGCATCACTGCACCAGACATAAGAACATAAGAGAAGCCATGTTGGATCACGCCAATGGCCCATCCCGTCCAACACTCTGTGTCACACAGTGGCAAAAAAACCCCCAAAACAAAACCCAAATGCTATCTAGAGGACCACCAATGGAGCTCTAAGCCCTCCCACTGTGTCTCTCCCAAGCACCAGAATACAGAGCATCACTACCCCAGACAGAGAGTTCCAACAATACACTGTGGCTAATAGCCACTGATGGACCTCTTCTCCATATGCTTATCCATTCCCAGAGCCAGTTTGGTGTAGTGTTTAAGTGTGCGGACTCTTCTCTGGGAGAACCGGGTTTGATTCCCCACTCCTCCACTTGCACCTGCTAGCATGGCCTTGGGTCAGCCATAGCTCTGGCAGAGGTTGTCCTTGAAAGGGCAGCTGCTGTGAGAGCCCTCTCCAGCCCCGCCCACCTCACAGGGTGTCTGTTGTGGGGGAGGAAGGTAAAGGAGATTGTGAGCCGCTCTGAGACTCTTTGGAGTGGAGGGCGGGATATAAATCCAATATCTTCTTCTTCTTCTTCTTCTTCTTCTTCTTCTTCTTGAAGCGGTCTATGCTTGTAGCCGCCACCACCTCCTTTGGCAGTGAATTCCACACGTAAATCACCCTTTGGGTGACGAAGAACTTCCTTTTATCCGTTCTATCCCGACTGCTTAGCGATTTCATTGAACGCCCACGAGTTCTTGGATTGGGAGGAACGGAGAAAAGGACTTCTTTCTCCGCCTTCTCCCTCCCATGCAGAATCTTGTAAACCTCTATCGCGTCTCCCCTCAGTCGACGTTTCTCCAAGCTAAAGAGCCCCAACCTTTCTTCATAGGGAAAGGGTTCCAACCCTTTAATGGTTGATGGCAACCGGACCACAATTGAGTGGCATGGAAACTTCCCCAGGATTGACTCTATTTCATGAAAGCAATGTAGGTTCCTGATAGTAAAGCCGCCCCCAAACCCCATGCTAGGGTAGCCCATTTCAAGGGGTGTAGAGATCAGTTGCCCTGGAGAAAATGGCTGCTTTGGAGAGCAGACTCTATGTTAGTGTACCCTGCAAAGGTCACTCCTCTCCCAAAACCCCATCGACCCCCAAGCTCTATCTAGGAATTTCCCATCCATGACCTGGTAACCCTACCCCATGCACACATATACCTTCTATGTATTCCATAACCAGTCAGATTGGAAGAGATGGCTCCAGGGAGAACTTCTGCCAGGAAGGGCGGGGTGTATTTGGAAGCAACCTCATTATTTCTAATGAAGAACGATGAAGGCTTTGATATCCAGGGAGTGCAGTTTATGCCTTTGTACGGCTGCCAAAGTTCTGCTTCCTTACGAAGTGCTGCCCTCTGCTGGTTCTTCGTGGTCTACCTGTCCACCTGCTTTAAAGAAAGGTAGTCCCCTGCGCAAGCACCAGTCATTTTCGACTCTGGGGTGACATTGCTTTCACAATGTTTTCACAGCAGACTTTTTATGAGGTGGTTGGCCATTGCCTTCCCCAGTCATCTACACTCCACCCCCCCCCCCAGCAAGCTGGGTAGTCTTTTTACTGACCTCGGAAGGATGGAAGGCTGAGTCAACCTGGAACCGGCTACCTGAACCAGCTTCCTCTGGGATCGAACTCAAATCGTGAGCAGAGGGCTCCGACTGCAGTACTGCAGCTTTACCACTCTGTGCCACGGGGCTTTAAGGGTGCCTAATAAAATAATAAGACTTTGCCCTTTTGGTTATTTATTAGACCCCACCCACGCTCCGACCTTACAGCTCTCTAAATTCACAATTAGGGATGGGCACAAACTGGAAAAATGCAGTTAATGTCAGGTCATTGTTTGCGGCCAAACCGTGAACCGAACCGTGAACCAAACTGGGTGGTTCGTTTGTACTGAACCGGTTCATGGCCCCACAAGCCTTGTTGAAAGGCACTTTAAAAGGTGAACGATTTATGCGATATGAAGAGAAACCAGAGTATGTTGAAAGGCACTTTAAAGGGCAGTCCACTGTAGAGGGACTGCACAAGACAGCCTGAAATAGATGAGAGGGTGGGGAGCAGCTCTCCCCACTCAGCTGTTTTTGCAGCTTTTGTGGAGGACAAGAAGCAGAGGTTTCAAGGGACTCAGAGCCCCTTTAAGCCCCTGCGTTCTGCTATATCCACAAATAACTATGAACTGCTTTAAAAGGTCATGGCATTTTGGTGTAGTGGTTAAGTGTGCGGACTCTTATCTGGGAGAACCGGGTTTGATTTCCCACTCCTCCACTTGCACCTGCTAGCATGGCCTTGGGGCAATCATAGCTCTGGCAGAGGTTGTCCTTGAAAGGGAAGCTGCTGGGAGAGCCCTCTCCAGCCCCCCCCCACCTCACAGGGTGTCTGTTGTGGGGGAGGAAGGGAAAGGAGATTGTGAGCCTCTGTGAGACTCTTAGGAGTGGAGGGCGGGATATAAATCCAATATCTTCTTCTTCTTCCAGTCTTAAATCTAGCTGTCAAAGAAAGGATATTCACAATTTATTTATTTATTCTGGTAAATTTATATTCTGCCCTTTCCCAAATGGGCTAAGGGCAGAATACATCCATGTAAAACCATTCAAATACAATAAAACCAATACAATGCAATTAAAACAGCAACACAATACAGTACTGTATAACTCAGTTTGCCTGTTGCTGATCAATTTCACAGAATCCCCCTTATCTGGTATTATAGGAGAGAGAGAGAGAGAGTTTTCCCACAGAGCTTACCTCGGAGCGACGTCCTTCTTCACCGCGCAGCGTCTGCGCGGATTTCCCACCAGCTGCTCCGCAGAACCAGGAAGTGCCGGACCTTTTCATCGCAAATGTAAACCGCTAAAAACCAGTTGACGTTAGCGACGTAAAAGCCGCGGCTCTTCCTGGTTATGCGGAGCAGTTGGAGGGAAATCCGCGCAGATGCTGCGCGGTGAAGAGGGACGTCACTCCGCGGTGAAGAGGGACGTCACTCCACGGTGAAGAGGGACGTCACTCCGCGGTAAGCTCTGTGGGAAAACGCCCAGAAAGTTTCTCTCTGACTACTTATATAAGAGTAACAGCCCAGTTGCACCTTGAAGCAGTGGTGTCAAACTAATTTGTTATGAGGGCCGGACCTGAGACCTTGTTGGGCCAGGCCATGTGTGTCATAGAATGCAATGCCAGGTAGCAGAGATAAAAAAAAAAAACACTTTATAAAGGACAAAGACAAAGACAACTATTTTGGATGTAACTGTTAGCACTCTTGCGATATTTTGTTTATTTAACCATTTTGTTGTTGTTGCAGGAACTCCTTTGCCTATTAGGCCACACCTCCTGATGTAGTCAATCCCCCTGGAGCTTACCGTAGGCCCTGTACTAAGAGCCCTGTAAGCCCTTGGAGGATTGGCTACATCAGGGGGGCATGGCATAATATGCAAAGGAGTTCCTGCTACAACAAAAGCCCTGACTGAACTACTGTGGAGAGAATAGCTCTGAATGAACTCGCAACTGAGCCGAGGTCACACTGGCAGCAGTTGCATGTGGAGGAATGGAGAATCAAATGTTCTCCCAGATTAGAGTCCATGCTCTTAACTACTACCCCAAACTGGGCACAGAGGCTGAGGCCTTCCTCTGATGCTGTCTCCTGTCTCTGGGATTCAGAGGCTTAGCGCCTTTATTTATTGGAGGAACATTTCCAGGCGGCGGTGAAATGTGCCATCAAGTTGCAACTGACTTACGGTGACCCTGTAGGGTTTTGGAGACAACAGACATGAGGGTTGCCGATCCCCAGGTAGGTAAAGACAGCACAACCGAAGTTATAGTGACCAAATAACTAAGAATACATTGAAACAAAATCCTACAACTACGTTCAATAGAAGACGAAGTAGCAAGAACAATTCCCCCAAAGTTGCACAGTCCCGTCCAAGGAGTCTCAATGAACAGGAGGTCGACTGGATTCTTCATGCTTTGAAGCCTCTTCTAGCATCGGGGGCTCCAAACACATACCTCAACCGAAGGCAAAAGCTCAGAGAAAAATATCAAAGTGTTTCTGATGCATCAATCAGTCGCAAAAAGCTGCAAAGCCCACAAGAGTCTTTTTTTAGCGCGTCCGAAGACTGCACGTAGAGTTCCCAATGGACTCTCCAGAAAGTCTCTAGGAAGATTTCAAAATGGCGCCAAACTCCAAAGGGCTTAAGGCTTCAGGGTCATCAGAAAGCAGGAGGGAGGGGAGGGAATTGTCTGCTGGGCACTCAATTATTCCCTGTGGAAAACAATTTCCATAGGCAATGGAGAATTGATCCACCGGTATCTGGGGCTCTGGGGAGACTGTTTTTTTGAGGCAGAGGCACCACATTTGAACATAAGAACATAAGAAAAGCCATATTGGATCAAGCCAATGGCCCATCCAGTCCAACACTCTGTGTCACATGAGAACGTAAGAGAAGCCATGTTGGATCAGGCCAATGACCCATCCAGTCCAACACTCTGTGTCACATAAGAACATAAGATTAGCCATGTTGGATCAGGCCAATGGTCCATCCAGTCCGACACTCTGTGTCACGCAGTGGCCAATATATATATATATATATATATATATATATATATATATATATATATATATATATATATATATATATATATATATATACACACACACAAACACACACTCATACAGTGGCTAATAGCCACTGATGGACCTCTGCTCCATATTTTTATCCAACCCCCTCTTGAAGCTGCCTATGCTTGTAGCCGCCACCACCTCCTGTGGCAGTGAATTCCACATGTTAATCCCCCTTTGGGTGAAGAAGGACTTCCTTTTATCCGGTCTAACCCAACTGCTCAGCAGTTTCATTGAATGCCCACGAGTTCTTGTATTGTGAGAAAGGGAGAAAAGGACTTCTTTCTCTACTTTCTGCATCCCACGCATAATCTTGTAAACCTCTTATCATGTCACCCCACAGTTGACGTTTCTCCAAGCTAAAGAGCCCCAAGCGTTTTAAGCTTTCTTCATAGGGGAAGTGTTCCAAACCTTTAATCATTCTAGTTGCCCTTTTCTGCACTTTTTCCAGTGCTATAATATCCTTTTTGAGGTCCGGTGACCGGAATTGCACACAGTATTGCAAATGAGACCGCACCATCGATTTATACAGGGGCATTATGATACTGGCTGATTTGTTTTCAATTCCCTTCCTAATAATTCCCAGCATGGCGTTGGCCTTTTTTATTGCAATCGCATACTTTCTTGACATTTTCAGTGAGTTATCTACCATGACCCTAAGATCTCTCTCTTGGTCAGTCTCTGCCAGTTCACACCCCATCAACTTGTATTTGTAGCTGGGATTCTTGGCCCTAATGTGCATTACTTTGCACTTGGCCACCCTGAACCTCATCTCCCGCGTTGCCGCCCACTCACCCAGCCTCAACAGATCCCTTTGGAGTGCCTCGCAATCCTCTCTAATTCTCACCCCCCTGAACAATTTAGTATCATCTGCAAACTTGGCCACTTCACTGCTTACTCCTCAGCATAACATCTGCTGCCTCTCCTCAAACACCCTCCAAGTTTCAAAAAGATTGAACAAAGTGGTCCAATTCTATGAGCCCCCAAAGAAGGTGCCCCTACCCTTCATTATTTCCAAATGAGGGAAGGAATTTAAAAGGTGCGCGGTCCTTTTTAAGGCCAGAACTCCCTTTGGAGTTCAATTATGCTTGTCACATCCTTGCTTCTGGCTCCACCCCAGATGTCTCCTGGCCCCACCCCAGATGTCTCCTGGCCCCACCCCAAAGTTTCTTAGCTCCACCTTCCAAAGTCCCCAGATATTTCTTGAATTGGACTTGGCAACCCTAAATGACATTTCGAGATGGATTGCTTTTGCCTGCCATGGCAGTCTTCCATGCACGGACTAGCCAGGGCCGATTAACAAGCCTGGGCCATCTAGGTAAGGGCAGAGGAAGGTTTACAATAAAAAAATGAAATGAAATGAAAATAACAGGAAACAGATGATTCAATGAACAGAATTTTTTTTTATTTTTCAACAGAAGAAATGCACAGTTTCACAGTATGAGCTTTGGGGGGGGGGAGGGGGGTTGAAATTGCTTCTTTATTCAGCTCATACAGGACTTCAATGTTCACTCCTCAAACTTTCTAATAGGTATAACTCAGTAAACATGTTTGGATTGGATAAGCATATGGATTGGATAAACAGGGGATTAAGAACATAAGAGAAACCATGTTGGATTAGGCCAATGGCCCATCCAGTCCAACACTCTGTGCCACACAGTGGCCAATATATATGTGTGTGTATATATATATTGGTTAAACATCTGGAGCAGAGAGGTCCATCAGTGGCCATTAGCCACAGTGTATTGATGCAACTCTCTGTCTGGGGCAGAGAGTGCTTGGGGGGTGAGGCTCAGTGGGAGGGCTTCTAGTGTTTTGGTCCTACTGATGGACCTCCTGATGGCACATGGGTTTTGGCCACTGTGTGACACAATGTTGGACTGGATAGGCCATTGGCCTGATCCAACATGGCTTCTGTTATGTTGTTAAACCAACCCCAACCCACCACTCAACTGAAAATTGTTTGAAAGTTTCTTCTGTAAAATCATTTTCTTTTTTTATAAGATATTTTTTTTCAAACTGCTTGAGGAAATCTTGGGAGGCCTTCTGAAGCCACTCTATTAAAATATATGTAATGACCAACAATGTCACGTCTTGCAAACCATTAATGATGGTCTCCCACCATGAATTCCCATAGAGGGATAATGTGCAGATTCTTCATCCCGCTTTTATGCAAACAATGAAGCCTACCTGTCCTTGCCAGTGTCCCACATGAACTGAATTTGTGCCTTAGAAGATGGGTGGCCAACGGTAACTCTCCAGATGTTTTTGCCTACAACTCCCATCAACCCCAGCCATTGGCCATGCTGGCTGGGGCTAATGGGAGTTGTAGGCAAAAACATCTGGAGAGCTACCGTTGGCCACCCCTGCCTTCGAACATGCTCAATAATGTACTCTGCCCTCCACTCTGAATCTCAGAGTGGCTTACAATCTCCTTTGCCTTCCTCCCCCACAACAGACACCCTGTGAGGTGGGTGGGGCTGAGAGAGTTTCCCCAGAAGCTGCCCTTTCAAGGACAACCTCTGTGAGAGCTATGGCTGACCCAAGGCCATTCCAGAAACTGCAAGTAGAGGAGTGGGGAATCAAACCCGGTTCTCCCAGAGAAGAGTCCGCACGCTTCACCGCTACACCAAACTGACTCTCAAAGATACATGCACAAAACCTATGACAGATGTAAAGGACTTCAGTTGGAGAGAAACATGAAAAATTGTATATTGACCATATGTTTTTTTTAGAAGCCCTGCAAATTTTACAAGAAAAGTCTAGACATTCAATTGGTTCAAGATCTTGATTTCTGATTCATCATTCTTCTATGGGTTGAGCGTCACTTCATAAGAACATAAGAACATAAGAGAAGCCATGTTGGCTCAGGCCAACGGCCCATCAAGTCTAAAACTCTGTGTCACACAGTGGCAAAAAATTTTATATACACACATACACTGTGGCTAATAGCCACTGATGGACCTGTGCTCCATATCTTTATCTAAACCCTTCTTGAAGGTGGCTATACTTGTGGCCGCCACCACCTCCTGTGGCAGTGAATTCCACATGTTAATCACCCTTTGGGTGAAGAAGGACTTCCTTTTATCCGTTTTAACCTGTCTGCGCAGCAATTTCATCGAATGCCCACAAGTTCTTGTATTGTGAGAAAGGGAGAAAAGTACTTCTTTCTCTACTTTCTCCATCCCATGCATTATCTTGTAAACCTCTATCATGTCACCCCGCAGTCGACGTTTCTCCAAGCTAAAGAGTCCCAAGCGTTTCAACCTTTCTTCATAGGGAAAGTGCTCCAGCCCTTTAATCATTCTAGTTGCCCTTCTCTGGACTTTCTCCAATGCTATAATATCCTTGTTGAGGTGCGGCGACCAGAACTGCACACAGTACTCCAAATGAGACCGCACCATCGATTTATACAGGGGCATTATGATACTGGCTGATTTGTTTTCAATTCCCTTACTAATAATTCCCAGCATGGCGTTGGCCTTTTTTATTGCAAACGCACACTGTCTTGACATTTTCAGTGAGTTATCTACCACGACCCCAAGATCTCTCTCTTGGTCAGTCTCTGCCAGTTCACACCCCATCAACTTGTATTTGTAGCTGGGATTCTTGGCCCCAATGTGCATTACTTTGCACTTGGCCACATTGAACCGCATCTGCCACGTTGACGCCCACTCACCCAGCCTCAACAGATCCCTTTGGAGTGCCTCGCAATCCTCTCTGATTCTCACCCCCCTGAACAATTTAGTGTCATCCGCAAACTTGGCCAATTCACTGCTCACTCCCAACTCTAAATCATTTATGAACAAGTTAAAGAGCATGGGACCCAGTACCGAGCCCTGCGGCACCCCACTGCTTACCGTCCTCCACTGCGAAGACTGCCCATTTATACTCACTCTCTGCTTCCTAGTACTCAGCCAGTTTTTGATTCACAAGAGGACCTGTCCTTTTACTCCATGACTCTCAAGCTTTCTAAGGAGCCTTTGATGAGGAACTTTATCCAAAGCTTTCTGGAAGTCAAGGTAAACAACATCTATTGGGTCTCCTTTGTCCACCCTGTGAGGTAGATGAAGATATTGGATTTATATCCCGCCCTCCACTCCGAAGAGTCTCAGAGCGGCTCACAATCTCCTTTACCTTCCTCCTCCACAACAGCCACCCTGTGAGGTAGATGAAGATATTGGATTTATATCCCGCCCTCCACTCCGAAGAGTCTCAGAGCGGCTCACAATCTCCTTTACCTTCCTCCCCCACAACAGACACCCTGTGAGGTGGGTGGGTCTGGAGAGGGCTCTCACAGCCGCTGCCCTTTCAAGGACAACCTCTGCCAGAGCTATGGCTGACCCAAGGCCATGCCAGCAGGTGCAAGTGGAGGAGTGGGGAATCAAACCCGGTTCTCCCAGATAAGACTCCGCACACTTAACCACTACACCAAACCAGTTCTTCACTGAGAACTGGAGGTGCCCCCTAGGGAAGCGGACTTACATCCACCACTGCTGATTGCCTGGTGGGCTGGAGCACAAGGATTGTGCTGCTCAATGCAGAGAGGTTGGTCAGGGCAGTAGATGGATGGCCCTGGAATGGTCAGCGTGAAGGGCGGTGGCTGAATCATCACAGTCATGGGAGGACAGCTTGCAAAGCACTGGTTGCGTCCACAAGACATTTTCCTTCAGTTGATGTGTGGAGCTAAATTAACACATCAGGGTGGGGGATAGAGTGAACAAATGTCAGTATAATGTGAATCTCATAGTGCCCTGGATCTTTCTTCCAAGAAACAAGCATATCTTGTTTATATGACACACAGGAAGTACATGAACATGAATTTGGACTTAGTGGCTGGCCAACGACTCAGAGACAGAATGTCTGCAGAAGTGTGCTTATGGCCATGAGCTTGTCTTCCGTGCTGAACATCTCCACATAAAGGATCTCAGGTGGCGGCTGCTGGAGAAGACCTCATAAGAACAACACTCTGTGTCACAAAGTGGCCAAAAAAACCAGGTACCATCAGGAGGTCCGTCAATGGGGTCAGGATACTAGAAGCCCTTCCACTGCTCTTCCCCCCAAGCACCAAGAATACAGAGCATCACTTGCCCCAGACAAAGAGTTCCAACAATATGCTGTGGTAATAGCCACTGAAGGACATCTGCTCCATACGTTTATCCAGTATGGATAAACACATGTTTACCCAGGCCTCAGATTCAGTGGGAGCTCACAGGAGCACAGCTCCTGAACCTTTCTGAGAGTTTCACCTCCTCCTTCTGAGAGTTCCACCTCCTTGTCCATTGAATAGTATGAGCTCTACCACCTATCTTTCTCTATCCCTGGATGAGCTCCACCACCTATTTTTCTACAAAATGATCCCTGTGTTTACCTCTCTGTATGTTTACCTCTCCTTGCCTGAGATGCTGAGGAGCCTTGACAAGTCTGACTTTACTGACCTGATATCTCAAAATAAAACACTGAACAACATCAACCATTGGCTAAACTTTTAGATTGATTTTAGACTTTTATATTATGTAAACTTAATGGTAAATTTTAAATGGTATAGAAATGTATAATTGTTTTATTGTTTAACACGGCTTTTGCCACACCCTGTAAGCCGCCCTGGGCCTGCCCCGGCGGGGAGGGCGGGGTATAAATAAAATATTATTATTATTATTATTATTATTATTATTATTATTATTATTATTATTATTATACTATATACTTGGATAGGAGACCTTGGATATGGTCATTTATTGCTATGCTAGCCACCCTGAGCCCATTAGGGGAGGGTGGGATATAAATTTGATAAAATAAAATAAATATTTGAAAAGATGTCCCTTTCTAGACTTGAACCTTCCACACCTTTATGTTTCAACGTTCTTTATATCTTGTAGCAAACAGTTCTCTTTTAGCCATGTTTAGCTAACTATGCATTTCCTATAACAGAATAGCATTTCCTTTTGTAGAAGAAAGGGAGGCAATTAGCAACAATTTGTCCCTCTCTTCAAAATGTCAGTTAGGTGCTTGTGCTGTTACTTATCAGTTCACAAACTATATTCTATGTTCACAAACTGACTTCCAGTTCAAGATTAATTTTAGTTGGCTTGTGCTTCTTGTACTGAAGTTCATGGTGGGTCTGCTGACACGAACGTTCAAGAACTTTTAGAGTTTGCAGTGGTTCGTGTATAGAGCAGAAAGCAGGGGTTTAAAGTACACAGAGTCCCTTTAAGTCCCTGATTTCTACTTCCCATGAACCACAAACCATTTGGTTCGGTTCATGATTTGGCTACAAACCAGGGACCAAACTCTATTTTCTTGGTTCGTGCCCATCCCCCTATGGGCCCCCAAACGGGAGAATGGGTGGAATATAAATAATGATGATGATCAAAGATTTCAGGTTTTCACGGCTGGTAACATCATTAGGGTTTGTAGAATCTTTCGGGCTCAAGTGCCGTGTTCTACTGGAGAAAGTTTTCCTCAATGCACTCAATGCACAGCAGCCAAGAAGGTCAGAGCACCTGCTCCGGCTGCAACGCCACTGAGGATGTTCTCCGCAGCTGAGAACGAAACGTCTGGAAGGAAAACTTTCTCCAATAGAACATGGCACTTGAGCCCGAAAGATTCTACAAACCCTAATAATGATGATGATGATGATGTGAGGGTCACTGATACCATATTTGATGTTAGTATATGTGCAGCCAAAGGGAGCGCAAGGTCATTTATGCCAAACCCCATCATTTGCATTTATTCACGGCGTTCCATTTTAAATATTCAACATGCATTTTCCCAGTGATAAAAATCAGTGAAGAAAGTAAAATCAGAGCACTGAGAACTTTTGCTTCGGACTAATCAGTAATTCCAATTACCAAAGTGCTGCAGAAAGAGAACGTGCCAAAGCCTTAGCAGGTCATCTGGTTTAATTCTGTCTCAGCAAAACTTACCCGATGATCAAATGAGAAGAACTCCGAGAGTCTCTGGAACAGGAGCTGCTAGTACAGTAGTCCTGCATCCTGGGGGTTGAACATATGAAACATATGAAGCTGCCTTCTACTGAATCAGACCCTGGGTCCATCAAAGTCAGTATTGTCTACTCAGACTTGCAGTGGCTCTCCAGGGTCTCAAGCTGAGGCTTTTCACACCTATTTACCTGGACCCTTTTTAGTTGGAGATGCCAGGGATTGAACCTGGGGCCTTCTGCTTCCCAAGCAGATGCTCTACCACTGAGCCACAGCCTCTAGCTAGACTGGTAGTGCCTCTCCAGGGTCTCTACCTTAGGTTTTTCATGCCTATTTGCCTGCACCCTTTTTAGTTGGAGATGCCGGGGATTGAACCTGGGACCTTCTGCTTCCCAAGCAGATGCTCTACCACTGAGCCACAGCCTCTAGCTAGACTGGTAGTGCCTCTCCAGGGTCTCTACCTTAGGTTTTTCATGCCTATTTGCCTGCACCCTTTTTAGTTGGAGATGCCGGGGATTGAACCTGGGACCTTCTGCTTCCCAAGCAGATGCTCTACCACTGAGCCACAGCCTCTAGCTAGACTGGTAGTGCCTCTCCAGGGTCTCTAGCTTAGGTTTTTCACGCCTGTTTGCCTGGACCCTTTTTAGTTGGAGATGCCGGGGATTGAACCTGGGACCTTCTGCTTCCCAAGCAAATGCTCTGCCACTGAGCCACCGTCCCTCCCTAATTTTTTTATAGGGTTTTTATATGAGTTCTTAAAAATGACACTATGATGCAGGTCATCGTCATAGATGTTCTAACTAATTACTAATTTTTTTTTTCCCCTCTTCACGCAACACCCAAGTCAGAACGAGTGACTTCATTTTAGTAATTCTGGGTCTCGTTTCCTCCTGTTTCATGCATACTTCTATCCAGGGGTCGTTTTGTAGAAAAATAGGTGGTGGAGCTCATTAGCAGAACTCATTAGCATATGCCGCCCCCCCTTCCCCCAGCCAAAAACAACCCGATGCAAGAAAGGAGAGGCCCGGATGAGTGAGACCTGCTTTCGCTGACTGGATCTCTAACCAGCCCAAGCAGGCCTCACTCATCTGGGGCTCTCCTTGACCCCCCCCCCCCATAGCCAGCAAGCCACCCACTGCCTAGAATCACATAAGTGGAGAAAGGGTGGCTTGGGCTTCTCAAGGAGTTAATGAGAGCTGCTGGGGGCGTGGCAAAGTTCCTGGTGGCTGGCTGGCTGCCTGTTCTCCTAATCCAGTGATTGTTATGCAGCTGCACCTACTATTCAATGGACAAGGTAGGTGGGGAGGAGGAGGGGGAACCCTCAGAAAGGTTCAGGAGCTGTGCTCCTGTGAGCTCCTGCTGAATCTGAGGCCTGCCTCTATTTGGTTTGGTAGACAGAACTTGCCTAGGACTCAGGAGGGGTTCTCCCTCACATTTTCCACACACCTGCATTTGAATAGGAGATATCTCCCTGGGCCATCTCATCCTCCCACCACTCCTATCATCTCCAGGTTAGATTTGAGTGCAGTAGAACCTTGGTCTCTGTAGTGTTATTGGACTCAGATCTAACTGTTCTTCAGAAGACCAGTATGGCTGTCCTTTGAAACTATCTTCTCTGACGTCTCTCAACATTTGCCTTCTCTCAGTGGGATTATGTACGTTCATACATTGCCATCAGTGATATAAATTCATTTCCCTTGGACTTAATTCTGCTGAAGGGGCGGTCCACATTTTTGCTCCTCACTTATGTTTTTTGACTTTCCGTGATGCCTTTTGAACTTTTTTTGGGTTGCCTGCACTAGATCTCCAATCTCTTCTCTTGGGTCTCCAGAAATTAAATCTTTCACATTGTCCTTCAAAGCACTTCAATGGAATTTGAAGTATGTGAGTGTGCTTTGGATTTCATTGTGAATGGAGCACACAGGGGCGGCCTGAGGGCAAATGGTTCCCTAGGCAAACTCCTGCCCCTCCTCCACAGCACCCCCCCTCTGTGGGGCTGCCATGCCCCTCCTCCCCCGGCTTCCCCCCACCCCCAGCCTTGCCTCCTCCCTCCCTCCTTGGTCAATTTCAGTGCCGGGGAACCAGCGCTCGAGCGCCGCACTCCCCAGTGGACCATCTAAAGCCGCCCCCCTCACCGAACACCTGATAAAGACCCAAACACTCACTCAAAATCAGCACTGCAGGGCTGGTCAGCTGGCTGGCCACAGCAGGAAGGAAGGATGGGAGGGAAGTGGGAGGAGGGAGTGGTGGTGCATGCTCTTTTCTTCCTGCTGTGGCTGGCCAGCCACCTGGCCCCAAAGAACTGACTTTGAGTGAGTGTTTGAGTCTTTATCAGGTGTTTAGCAGAGGGGGGAATGGATTTAGATGGCCCACTGGGGAGTGCGGCACTTGAGTGCCGGTTCCCCAGCACTGAAATTGACCAGGAAGGGAAGGGAGAGAGGAGGCAAACTAGGCATTTGCCGAGGGAGGGAGGGGGGAACCCAATTCGACACCCCCTACCTCCCAGCATCCTAGGCAACCAGCTAGTTTGCCTAGTGGCAGGGCCGGCCTTGGGAGCACATGCATGTCTGAGACAAAGCATACTATTCACTCTCCCCTCAGATAACAGAAATTGGTTTTATTACACCTAAAATGCATCCACCTACAAGGTCATGTCAACGCTGTGGAAGGCACTAGTATCAGACAATGAAAAGGGAGGTGGTGACAGGAAAGTGTTGCACCTGATGTCACTTCCCTGACCCCTCCTACTTCCACCCTAGTGGATTAGTGTTAGGCTTAGGTTCAGGGTATGGCTAGAGCATGTCTGGTCCGACAGCATTAGAGGTGATGGCAGAACATGTGAGCCATCCTTGTCTACATTGGGTGGACCAGTATTTTTTTAAGTGTTCATGTAAATGTCTCTGCCCAAGTTAAGTGCCCCAGTCAGTCACCTGGGTCACATGTCACCAAATCCATTCTTGTAGGAAATATGTTTCAGCAATGTATTATCAACACCGATGGCATGACTCACAGCAGTTCCAGAAATCTTCCTTTAGTACATCCATTTGTTTATATTTCATTTGAATAAATCAAGAATATCCTCAAGCACTACAGGAACCTTCTCTCCAACTTAGACTACAAATGTAATGGGCAGAATCAGCCGTGATAAAGGAGACAGATTAAAAGGAGTTTTCTCACGTTTAAAGTCGGCGACCATTTCCACAAGAGTTGAAAGACAGCAGGGTATTGAAAAAAAAAAAATGGGAGGTGGAGATTATATTGAAGTAACAATTTGTTCTAGATCGGGGTTCCCAACTGTGATAGAATTTTGGAAAGAAGATATGGAATTCATGCATCTCACAGCTATATCTACTACGAGCGTCTTATTAAGCAGAACTTTGTTTCTCTCCCATCATCCCCAGCGACCTAAATGCAGAGATATGTCCGGTGTCCCAGTCTTCAGGTTACATTCTTGGTGATAACATGTACCATTTGATGCTTGAGAGGGGCAACAGTGTGAGGGTTTCTAATGTCTTGGCCCCACTGATGGACCTCTCTATGGCACCTGTTTGTTTGTTTTTTTGGCCACTGTGTGACACAGAGTGTTGGACTGAATGGGCCATTGGCCTGATCTAACATGGCTTCTCTTATGTTCTTATCCCCAGAACATGTGATTAACACATGGAATTCACTGCCACAGGAGGTGGTGGCAGCTACAAGCATAGCCAGCTTCAAGAGGGGATTGGATAAAAATATGGAGCAGAGGTCCATCAGTGGCTATTAGCCACAGTGTATTGTTGGAACTCTCTGTCTGGGGCAGTGATGTTCTGTCTTCTTGGTGCTTGGGAGGGGCAACAGCGGGAGGGCTTCTAGTGTCCTGCCCCCACTAGTGGACCTCTTGATGGCACCTGGTTTTCTTGGCCACTGTGTGACACAGAGTGTTGGACTGGATAGGCCACTGGCCTGATCCAACATGGCTTCTCCTATGCTCTTAAGTCTGTCTCAGTCTTTAGGTTACATTCTTGGGCTCCACACCCTTCACCATCTTTGTTGCCCTCCTCTAGACATGTTCCAGCTTGTCTATATCCTTCTTGTGCTGCCCAAAATTGAACATAATACTCCAGGTGAGGTCTAACCAGAGCTGAGTAAGTGAAACCTTTACTTTGCACAATCTGGATGCTATACTTCTACTGATACATCCCAAAATTGAATTTGTCTTTTCAGTGGAAACTCTATGGTAAAAGCTGTTGGAGTGGTGGAAGGTAACAGTAGCTATATGAGGGACCTGTAGCCATAGTGGGAATCTGGAAACTCTAAGCACTGAACAGATACTCTACTCTGGTAAGACCACCTGATGTACTGTGTTCAGTTTTGGGCACTACATTTTAAGAAGGATATAGACAAGTAATGGGTCCAGAGGAGGACAACCAAGATGGTGAGGGGTCTGGAGACCAAATCCTATGAAGAAAGGTTGAAGGAGCTGGGCATTTTGAGCCTGAAGAAGAGGCAGCTGAGAGTTGATATGATCACCATCTTCAAGTACTTGAAGAGTTGTCATAGAGAAGACAGGGTAGAATTGTTTTCTGTGGTCCCAGAAGGTGGGACCAGAACCAATGGGGTGAAATTAAATCAAAAGAGTTTCCAGCCCAACATTAGGAAGAACTTCCTACAGTGATTCCTCAGTGGAGCAGGCTTCCTCTGAAGGTGCTGGGCTCTCCTTCTTTGGAGGTTTCTCAACAGAGGCTAGATGGCCATCTGACAGCAATGAAGATCCTGTGAATGTAGGGGGAGGTGTTTGTGAGTTTCCTGCCTTGTGCAGGGGGTAGGACTAGATGACCCTGGAGGTCCCTTCCAACTCTATGATTCTATGATTCTAAGAACTTCCTGACCGTTAGAGCAATTCCTCAGTGGAACAGGCTTCCTCCTCAAAGGCTTCCTCAAAGGCTTCCTCCTTCCTTGGAGGTTTTTCAACAGAGGCTAGATGGCCATCTGACAGCAATGAAGATCCTGTGAATGTAGGGGGAGGAGTTTGTGAGTTTCCTGCATTGTGCAGGGGGTTGGACTAGATGACCCTGGAGGTCCCTTCCAACTCTATGATTCTATGATACAATTTCTCTGTATCAAAAATCTCTAGTCCCCAAATAACTGAGCCTCCGGAAGAACACTAAGAAAGCTGCACCCTTCTAAGGACTACACCCTTCTAAGTAAATTGAAGTCATTAGGAACTGGCGGGTGTAACTCTGCTTTGCATTGTTTTCTTAGGCAGCAGTCCATTAAAATCCAACGTAATCTTCTATAATGAATAAAAAGGCTCCATCTATCCGCCCCTCCACAGTACACGTAACTCCTTAGAAGATGAGGCTGGAAGTCTCAAAATTAGCCACCAGTTTCAGGATGGTCATGGGAACTGCTGTGTCAAACATGAAGGGGATCGAACCATCCTGGCTGATACATGTGGTTCTTTCACACATTGTGTGGCCCTCAAAGTCTCCACCACCCCATCAGCCAGCTTGGAGAACTCTTACTGTAAAAGAAGCTTTCCCTAATATCCAGCCAGTACCTTCCTACCCATAATTTAAACCCACTATTGTGAATCCTCTCCTCGCCTGACAACAGAAGCAGCTTCCCGTCCTTCTCTAAGTGGCAGCCCTTCAAATACCTCAAGAGAACAATTATGTCCCCTCTCGTTAGGACTGACTGATTTGATCTTCTTGCAGTCCAAGAGACTCTCAAGAGTCTTCTCCAGCACCACAACTTGAAAGCATCTTTTCTTCTGCGCTCGGCCTTCCTTATGGTCCAGCTCTCGCAGCCATACATTACTACTGGGAATTCCATCGCTTTGACTATACGGACTTTTGTTGGCAGGATGATGTCTCTACTTTTTATTATCCTGCCTAGGTTCGCCATAGCTGTCCTCCCAAGGAGCAAATGTCTTTTAATTTTATGGCTACAGTCACCAACTACAGTGATCTTGGATCCATCTATATGCTGTGGCTAATAGCCACTTATTGACCTCTGCTCCAGATGTTATCCAATCCCCTCTTGAAGGTGGCTAAGCTTGTAGCTGTCACCACCTCATGTGGCAGTGAATTTCATGTGTTAATCACCCTTTGGCTGAAGAAGTACTTCCTTTTATCAGTTCTAACCCGAATGCTTAGCAATTTCATCGAGTGCCCATGAGTTCTCGTATTGTGAGAAAGGGAGAAAAGTCCTTCTTTCTCTACTTTCTCCATCTCATGCATTATCTTGTTAAACCTCTATCATGTCAGCCTGCAGTCAACGTTTCTCCAAGCTAAAGAGTCCCAAGCGTTTCAACCTTTCTTCATAGGGAAAGTGTTCCAGCCCTTTAATCATTCTAGTTGCCCTTTTCTGGACTTTTTCCCAATGCTATAATATCTTTTTTGAGGTGCAATAATACATTATGTAGCATTAAGAATACCAATAATACATTGTTCTGGCCAGGGCTATAAATGGGTTGAGGTCATTCCAGTCTTAATTCAGTTAAAAAAATCAATCAAATGTATTGAATAAATCTATAAAGTGATTATAATTAATTAATATATTATTAAATGTTGCAGATCGATCTATATATCTAATATATAAAACTATAATCTCTATTTAATTAATATAATTAATGAACAACAAATATTAAATAGGTTTAACTAAGTTAATTGAATAATATTTAAATATCAATTGAGTAATAAAATTTTGAACATGCTAACAATTTTAAGATACTAACAGTTTCCCTTTACATATGCAGAATCTATTATACTCTGTAACATCTATGTGATGTAGAAACTGTCTTAGATACTCACTTTACTGAAATGTCAATTTTTCCTTATACTATACTATAATCGACTATATTTATGTAATCAATTTAAAGCACAATCCTAAGGGGGGGGATATTTTGGGAGCAGATAATCCGCTACGTGGGCGCAAGTAGAATTTACGCTTACGTAAGTTCGGCCCTGCCACAGGGGAAGGGGAGTTACGTGGGCGTGGGGATGCCAGAGAAATGCTCTGCCAGAGCGTTGGTGGAAGTGCAGCAAAGCAAAGTGCTCAGCTGCAGGAGAGGGTGGAGTTGGGGGCGTGGCCAGGCTTAGGCAGCTCCCTGAGGAGTTTGGGCCATGACACCCCCCCCCCCCCCGAGAAGCGCTATGTTACACCGGGAAAAATAGCAGCGTGTCCCATAGGCACTTGTTGAAACCAAAAACAAAGGTCACCTCCACTGCTGCAGAAGCTCACAAACCCCTTAGGGAGCAGCATGATTGCCTCGCCAATTCCCTCACTCCTCGGACTGACGAGCTCCCTCCCCAGCAACCAATCGTGGTTTCCCCCCTCTAGAAATACTTCCACTCTGGCCTTGCACAACTCAGTTGTTAGGGAGAGGAGTGCATGGCGGGAAGTTCTGCCGGCGAGCTCCCGGCTATATAGACTTAGAGTGAAGGACAGGCAGGCACGTTGGTGACGGGTTTTTGACTGCACGGTTGCTTTGACAGTATCTTTGACTTGCTGATTTGTTTTCAATTCCCTTCCTAATAACTCCAAGCATGGTGTTGGCCTTTTTTATTGCAATCGCACACTGTCTTGACATTTTCAGTGAGTTATCTACCACGACCCCAAGATCTCTCTCTTGGTCAGTCTCTGCCAGTGCACACCCCATCAACTTGTATTTGTAGCTGGGATTCTTGGCCCCAATGTGCATTACTTTGCACTTGGCCACATTGAACCTCATCTGCCACGTTGACGCCCACTCACCCAGCCTCAACAGATCCCTTTGGAGGGCCTCACAATCCTCTCTGGTTCTCACCACCCTGATGAGAACCCGGTTCTCCCAGATAAGAGTCTGCACACTTATCCACTACACCAAACTGAGACTGATTCCGCTCTCACCTTTCTCTGGGGGAGAATTCTGTTTCTGGGCGGAGCAAGCTGCCAATTTCATACTAGGTGCTCTGGTGCCATCATTTTGTGCAGCGTGATTTACCCCACCGCAGTATAAACCTGAATAAACAGGTTTACACTGTGGGGGGCAAATTGTGGGTTTGCCGCACGTAAGATGGCAGCGCGGAGCAACTGGTGTGAAATCGCCAGCTTGCTCCACCGAGAAACAGAATCCCTGGAGAAAGATGAGTGCAGAATCAGCCTGACTTCCTACACCAAAAAATGGTGACCTAGAATCATAGATTGTAAAGGACCTCCAGGGTCATCTAGTCCAACCCCCTGCACAATGCAGGAAACCCACAAATACCTACCCCTAAATTCACAGGATCTTCATCACCGTCAGATGGCCATCTAGCCTCTGTTGAAAAATCTCCAAGGAAGGAGAGCCCACCACCTCCTGAGGAAGCCTATTCCACTGAGGAACCACTCTAACGGTCAGGAAGTTCTTCCTAAGGTTGAGCCGGGAACTCTTTGGATTTAATTTCAACCCATTGGTTCTGGTCCTACCTTCTGGGGCCACAGCAAACAATTCTGCACTATCATCTCTATGACAGCCCTTTAAGTACTTGAAGATGGTGATCCTATCGCTTCTCAGCCGGCTCCTCTCCAGACTAAACAGGCCCAGCTCCTTCAACCTTTCCTCATAGGACTTGGCCTCCAGACCCCTCCACATCTTCGTCGCCCTTCTCTGGACCCTTTCCAGCTTGTCTCTATCCTTCTTAAAATGTGGTGCCCAAAACTGAGCACAATACTCCAGGTGAGGTCTTACCAGAGCAGAGTAAAGACCTCTGGCGTCTCTGACTGGGGCACAGAGGACATTCAGAGAAGTGGCTTGATAGTCTGCCTCTGTCTCCCAACCCTGAAATACTCTGGAGTCCTCCCATCCGAATACTTGTCAGGGTTGGCCCCTGCTCAGCTCCTGAGATCTGATGATATCAGACTTGCCTGTGCTATCCTGGTCAGGGTCTAAATGATGAAGATTCTGTGAATTTGGGGTAGGTCCCTTCCAACTCTAAGATTCTATAAGTCAGATGCAACTTTCCAATTCCAAGATAGGAATTAAATGTCCAAAGGTGATAAATAAGTATCTTTGTGATGACACTGTATTTCAATACAGTTTAAATGTGAGGAGCTATAGCTCAGCAGCAGAGCGCATCTGCTTGGCATGCCAAAGGTCCCAGGTTCAGTCCCCAGCATCTCCAGTGGAAAGGGTCAGGTAGGAGGTGATATGAGACCAGAGACCTGATTAAGCAATACTGACCTTGATGCACCAGTGGTCTGATTCAGTATAATACAGCCTCGTGTGTGTTCGTGTGAAAACTAAGGCTCCTTTTCAGGTTCCTGTTCGGACAAGGCATCTAAGCAGTTTCGGGTTTCGATAAAGCAGCATTTGGATTGGGGATTGGCAGCGTATTCCTGAACAACGACAAAAATGGAGGAGGGACAGGCGATGGAGGCGGACGAAGAGAAGAATACAATGGCTGAGATCCTTGCAAGCACAACGTCGACGCTGTTGGATTTCTTAGCTAAATATGATTCCCTGAATGATTAAACATACTGATTGGGGCCTATAGGGGTGTGCATTCAGATATGCCCAAGCCGCACACCAGAAAATACGATATTGGTATTTAATTTTAATTTATTTCAATTTATATCCCACCATCCCCACAAGCAGTGTCTTTTTGGTATATTTTGCATCCTAAATATATCTGAGATTTTTTTTCAGAATACTTCGTATGGCCTTTTCCTAAGGACGCAAAGCCAGCCTGGAAGTCTTTCAGGAAATGATGAAGGTATAAAGAAATCCATCACTTTTGAATGAAAGAAGAAGGAGGAGGAGAAGATTGGATAAACATATGGAGCAGAGGTCCATCAGTGGCTGTTAGCTGCACTATATTGTTGGAATCTCTGTCTGAGACAATGATGCTCTGTATTCTTGGTGCTTGGGGGGTGGGGTGGCAACAGTGGGTGGGCTTCTGGTGTCCTGGCTCCATTGGTGGACCTCCTGATGGCACCTTGGTTTTTTTGGCCACTGTGTGACACGGAGTGTTGGACTGTATGGGCCATTGGCCTGATTCAGCATGGCTTCTCTTATGTGACGAGAAAGAAGAAGAAGAACAGGCTTCCTCAGGAGGTGGAGGGCTCTCCTTCTTGGAGGTTTTTAGACAGAGGCTAGATAGCCATCTGACAGCAATGAAGATCCTGTGAATTTAGGGGGAAGTGTTTGTGAGTTTCCTGCATTGTGCAGGGGGTTGGACTAGATGACCCTAGAGGTCCCTTCCAACTCTATGATTCTATGAAGAAGAAGAAGACTTTTTCCCTGATGTTGATGAGAAACTTAGACTTGAGCTGGAGAGGCCCATGCCCAAAGGACTGCTGGGACCGCCATGAAGCAAACAAGATAACTCTGGACCAATCATTCTCTCTCAATCTAACCTACCTTCCAAAACAAGGCATCACTTCATCTGGGCTCCTTGGAGAAAGGATGGGATAGAACAGGGATGAATGAATGACTCATAAACCAATCATAGTGGCTCCAGGCCAAGGCAATTCAGTACAAGGCTTCTTGAATGCTCTTTCTTGTCAGCCTTGAGGGCGTGACAAAGCCTTTGTGTGAGAAGCATTAATTAATCGCCAACATCACAAGGGTAATTTACAGTACCTGAAATTAAAATGATCATTTTACAGTAATCTCTCTGACAAGGACTTTCCTGTTTGTGTTCAGTGAATCAAACAATATTACATCTCAAGGGATCGTTTCCTTTTATGGATTATGGCTTTTTTATTTATATCCCGCCCGCCCCGCCAAGGCAGGCTCAGGGCGGCTCACAACCAGTAAAATCACAATAACATTTTAACACATAATTACATCATAATTAGAATTAACTTAAAACCTTAAAATGTTAAAACAGTCAGGTGCTAAGATCATTTGATGGTATTTCATTTCTGACGGCGTTCAGTATTTCTTAATCAGTTGAAGGCCTGCCGGTATAGTGTTGTCTTACAGGCCTTGCAGAACTGGGTGAGGTCTCACAAGGCCCTAACTTCCTCCGGCAGCTGGTTCCACCAGTAGGGGGTGGCAATTGAGAAGCCCCCACTCTCTGGTGGATGTCAATCTTGCCTCCCTCAGCCCAGGGATCACTAATAGATTTTGCATTCCTTGGGGAACGTGTGGGGAGAGACAGTCCCTAAGGTAAACAGGTCCTTGGCCATATAGGGCTTTAAAAGCAATAAACTTTTCAATCTACTTGTCCTCTCTGCGGGTTTTTATCAAGATGTGCTCAAGACATCCTGTGATTCTATGAATGTAGGCAGATCAGGAGAGAGAGGTCAAGAAAGGATGAGCTGTGCTTTGCTTTCATGTCCGGTTCTTATATGCCCAGGGTAATGCTGATCACCACTTTGAGCTCAGAAAGGAATTGGCCCAGGGACCCTGGAGTCCCACCCCCCTTTTCTCTGGGGAACAGGAACAAAGGATAAAGGGGGAGTGTGTTAGGAGTAGTTGTGATTTTTTATATTGTGCAGAGGTTGGACCAAACCCTCGGGATGCATAAAACGTGGTTTCCGATGTCTCTACACTAATGCACAGTATGGGAAACAAACAGGAGGAACTGGAGAGCCAGTTTGGTGTAGTGGTTAAGTGTGCGGACTCTTATCTGGGAGAACCGGGTTTGATTCCCCACTCCTCCACTTGCAGCTGCTGGGATGGCCTTGGGTCAGCCGTAGCTCTGGCAGAGGTTGTCCTTGAAAGGGTAGCTGCTGTGAGAGCCCTCTCCAGCCCCACCCACCTCACAGGGTGTCTGTTGTGGGGGAGGAAGGTAAAGGAGATTGTGAGCCGCTCTGAGACTCTTCGTAGTGGAGGGCGGGATATAAATCCAATATCTTCATAATCTTCTTCTTCTGATAAAGGAAGGAGACTATGACATAATAGGTGGGATGACACTCACAACTGGAATATTAGAATTCAGGGGTACAACTTATTTAAAAGGGACAGGCAAATGAGAAACGGCGGAGGCATAGCAGTAAATGTGAAGGAAGTGTATACTTGTGAGGAAATATGTGAATTGGAGCATGGCAGCTCAGTTGAAAGTCTCTGGGTAAAAATAAAAGGAGTAAGAAACAACAGTGATATTATTGTGGGGGTCTGCTATAGACCACCAAGTCAGGCAGAGGACTTGGATGAGATACTTCTACAGCAGATTGCAAATTTCTCCGAGAGAAGGGATACCGTGATCATGGGAGATTTCAGTTACCTGGATATCTGTTGGAAGTCCAACTCTGCTAAAAATGAAAAGTCAAATAGATTCCTGACTTGGCTAGCTGACAACTTCCTTTTCCAGAAAGTGAAAAAGGAAACAAGGGGATCTGCTATCTTGGATTTGATTCTTACCAACAAGGAAGAATTGGTTGAAGAAGTAATAGTGGGCACCCTGGGCAGTAGTGACCATGTGTTTTTGGAATTTACAGTCTTAGGGAAGGGGAAAGCTATACGTAGTCAGACATATAGGTTGGACTTCAGAAAGGCAAACTTTGATAAACTTAGAACTATGCTGGGTAAAATCCCATGGTCAGAGATATTTAGGAGGAAGGGGGTTCAGGAGGGGTGGAAGTTTCTTAAAAGTGAAATACTGAAAACTCAATCACAGACGATTCCTATGAGAAGGAAAAAAATAGAAAAAGCCTAAAGAAGCTGAAGTGGCTCCATAAACAGCTCTCTAAAGACTTGAGAAATAAAAAAGACTCCTTTAGGAATTGGAAGGAGGGCCTTATAACCAAGGATGAATATAAACAAATCACCAGTGCTTGTAGAGAAAAAGTTAGGAAAGCTAAAGCTCAGTATGAGCTTAGGCTGTCCAAAGATGCTAAAAACAACAAAAAAAAGTGTTATTTTCTTATGTTCAGTAAGAAAAAGAGCAAAGACACGGTAGGCTCATTGCGAGGGCAAGAAAGTGAAATTGTAACAGGTAATGAAGAGAGGGTGGAACTGCTCAATTCCTACTTTTCCTCAGTCTTCTTTTCTGAGGGGAACGGTGTTCAACATGGCAAAAACAGAACATATAAGGAGGGTATGAAGTTCCAACCTAGGATCAGCTTAAGGTAATACATAAACACCAAGTTTCTTTAAATGAAACAAAGTCCTCAGGGCCAGATGAATTGCATCCAAGGGTTCTAAAAGAGCTTGCGGATGTAATTTCTGAGCCTCTGGCTATTATTTTTGAGAATTCTTGGAGAACAGGAGAGATGTCTGAAGATTGGAACATATGAAGCTGCCTTATACTGAATCAGACTCTCGGTCCATCAAAGTCAGTATTGTCTTCTCAGACTGGCAGCGGCTCTCCAGGGTCTCAAGCTGAGGTTTTTCACACCTATTTGCCTGGACCCTTTTTTGGAGATGCCGGGGATTGAACCAGGGACCTTTTGCTTCCCAAGCAGATGCTCTACCACTGAGCCACCATCCCTCCCCAGGCGAATGTTGGAGGCAGGCGAATGTTGTCCCCATCTTCAAGAAGGGGAAAAAGGAGGATTCGGGTAACTACCGACCCATCAGCTTGACGTCTATACCTGGAAAAGTTTTAGAACAAATCATCTAACAATCGGTCCTGCAACATTTAGAAAGAATGAATGTGATGACTAAGAGCCAGCATGGTTTTCTCAAGAAAAAGTCATGTCAGACTAACCTGATATCTTTTTTTGAGAAAGTGACTACCTTGCTGGATCATGGGAATGCTGTAGACATCATTTATCTTGATTTCAGTAAGGCTTTTGATAAGGTTCCTTGTTGACAAGTTCGTAAAATGTGGTTTGGATCCTGTTACCGTTAGGTGGATCTGTAACTAGTTGACGAATCGCACCCAAAGAGTGCTTGTGAATGGTTCCTATCCTCTTGGAGAGGAGTGACAAGTGCAGTGCCTGAGGGATCTGTTTTGTTCAACATCTTTATCAATGATATGGATGAAGGAATAGAGGGAATGCTTATTAAATTTGCAGATGATACTAAATTGGGAGGGGTTGCAAACACAGAAGACAGAAACAGGATACAGAATGACCTTGACGGGCTGGAAAACTGGGCTAAAATCAATAAAATGAATTTTAACAGGGATAAATGTAAAGTTCTGTATTTAGGTAGGAAAAATCCAATGCATGGTTATACAATGGGGGAGACTTGTCTTAGCAGTAGTATGTGCAAAAACGATCTAGGGGTCTTAGCAGATCATATGCTGAACATGAGTCAACAGTGTGATGCGGTGGCTAAAAAAGGCAAATGCAATTTAGGTCTGTATCAACAGAAGTCTAGTGTCCAGATCACATGATGTGATTGTATCGCTTTACTCTGCTCTGGTAAGACCTCATCTGGAGTACTGTGTTCATTTTTGGGCATCACACTTTAAGAAGGATATAGACAAGCTGGAAAGGGTCCAGAGGAGGGCAATGAAGATGGTGAGGGGTCTGGAGACCAAGTCCTAAGAGGAAAGGTTGAAGGAGCTAAGGATGTTTATAGCCTGGAGAGGAGGTGGCTGAGAGGTCATATGATCACCATCTTCAAGTACTTGAAGGGCTGTCATATAGAGGATGGTGTGAAATTGTTTTCTGTGGCCCCAGAAGGTAGGACCAGAACCAATGGGTTGAAATTAAATCAAGAGTTTCCGGCTCAACATTAGGAAGAACTTCCTGACCGTTCGAGTGATTCCTCAGTGAAACAGGCTTCCTCGGGAAGTGGTGGGCTCTCCTTCCTTGGAGGTTTTTCAACAGAGACTAGATGGACATCTGACGGTGATGAAGACTGTGAATTTAGGGGGAGGTATTTGTTGGTTTCCTGCATTGAGCAGGGGGTTGGACTAGATAACCCTGGAGGTCCCTTTCAACTCTATGATTCTATGATTCTAGGTCACCATTTTTTTTGTTATAGAGAGTCAGGCTGATTCCACACGCACCTTTCTCCAGGGCAGGCTTCCGTTTCTGGGCGGAGCAAGCTGGCGATTTTGCACCAGTTGCTCTGCGCCGCCATCTTGCACGGGGCAAACCCACAATTTGCCCCGCTGCAGTGTAAAGCTGTTTTTTTTCACATTCTCCATCTCTTGAAAAGTTAGGTTAGAATGAAATAAGCTTTGGCTTGGATAAAGCAATGGAAGCGAAACAGGGAAAATTAAATCGATTAATCTTGTCGCATAATATATTAGATGTATTTGCTGCAAAAAATAGAACGTACGCAGCTGAAGAGGAGTATTTTTTGTGTGGATAAATAATATATAAATTTTGTGCAATCCACACTTTTCTAAAGCCTATGGATTCTGTGGAATAAATCTGAGTTGGATTAAAGGTGTATTTAGGTAGACATTGTTATTCCTAAAACTATTTGGAGGCTGATATATACACGGAACCCGCTGAGGTCTTTTCCCGTTCTTTCCCACGGCAAGCAGAAACCAATTCTCAGAGGATTTTGGCTGCCACGAGAAAGCGATAAGGCAAGTCACAGGCCTTCGGCAGCTTGTGCAAAATTGGCCAGAAGCGTTGGGGGAAGAGAGCTGCGACGCTGGAACAAGTCTAGTGAGGAATCGGTCTTGGACTTGTTCCATTTTTCAACTGGATTCTATTGCCCCAGTAGGCCAGACCAGAACCAACAGGCTGAAATTAAATCGGAAGAGTTTACAGCTAAATATAAGGAAGAGCTTCCTGACCATTAGAGCGATTCCTCAGTGGAACAGACTTCCTCAGGATGTGGTGGGCTCTCCTTCCTTGGAGGTTTTTAAAGAGAGGCCAGAGGGCCATCTGACAGCAATGCTGATCCTGAGAATTTAGAAGGAGGTATCTGTGAATCCCCTACATTGTGCAGGGGGTTGGACTAGATGACCCGGATACATTGGTATCCTGGATAAGCATTTTGTTCATCATGGTGAACATTGTCTCCCCTCGTCTGTGATCCGTTCACTTTAAATGGAGTGACAGAGGTTTCATGTCATACACTCGAACCTTAATTGAAAAGTTCACGAGTAACTTCCATCCGATAGAGAGTACAATTGCTGGAGCGCAAGTAGGGAAGAAGAGAGAGATGCCTCTTAGCCACAAGTTAATGTAATGTAAACAGTTATCATCTAGGAGCCGGTGAGTCACCTGCCCATGCAATCCTATGCAGAGCTATATCCTGCTCAGTTACAAGAAACACTCAACACAGGTTCTTTCCGGGGTGCTGGGAATTTGCGCTTGTCACTGAGTAAACCCTCTGGCATTCCACAAATAACGACCGGGGGACTCTGTGTACCCATAACAATTTTGCATTCCCTGATGCCGCTTTCTAGCACTGGGTGTCAATTCGGCTGATTCAATAACGAGACCTTCTTGATAAAAGTTTCTAGTTTATTGATATTGTTATTCTCAACTACTCAGAGAAATTGGAAGACTAAGGAACATACAGCAAAGTGTAATCATATAAGGTATACTTCAAAGGGATTCTTTAGGGAGGGGTACTATGCAGGGCACATTTACACATTGGTGTTACAATTTCGTTCTCAGGCCTGTTGGCCTTGGGCGAGAAAACTCCCCCAGTGCCCAGCCTGAGAAGGCACCACAATCTCTTTCACAGATTCCCATTTCAAAGCAAAACTACATAACAAAAGGAAGGGAGGGGGGAGAGGAAAGTTCGAGCTAGCAGTATAGGCATACAGTGTGGCTTTTACCCAGAATGCTTCCCCCTGAACCAAAGATGGAATCAAGACTTAACCAGAGTTGAAGCAGACTTGACACTGGGATCCGGAGGTTGCTGCCTCTCTATATCAGGGGTGGGGAACCTCAGTCCCGAGGGCCGTATACAGTCCTCTAGGTCACTTGGTGTGACCCTCAGGGATTGCTGAACCGAACCAAGCCCTGTGGCAGCCTCTCTGGGACCTGGCTGGCCAGCGAGGATCGTGAGGCCCAGCTGCACTGTGCAGCAGCCTCCCCAGGGCCAGGTAGGGATCACAGGATCCAGATGTACTATGTACTACTACAGGTAGGGATCACAGGATCCAGATGTACTATGTGGCAGCCTCTCTGAGTACTGGCTGGCCGGCTGGAATAGATGCAGGGCCTGGAAAAGTTACTGTCACAGTTCAGTTTGCACTTGATTATCCCAGATGGTGTGGCCTAATATGCTAATGAGTGTGGGACCTAATATGCTAATCTTAGGGGATGTGGTCTAATATGCTACTGAGTTCCTGTTTTTTTTGTAAAAAAAAGCCCTGGACCTATGCATTTGCTTAGGGCGGAGGGCCGTCTGTGTGTGTGCATGTGCCAGATTAGGCTCTCCCCACATGACTTCAAATAGAAAAAAACAATTATTTGCATTAATTTTGCTAGCCTGAATCATTCTCCCTCGGCGGAGCACTGTTATTTAAGTTGATATTTTTTATGGCCCACGAATGATGTTATAAATATCCATATAGTCCTTGACCGAAAAAAGGTTCCCCACCCCTGCTCTATATGGACACTCCCTTTAGTCACCATGGCTAGCAATCATGTATTAATCTCTCTCCCATGAATCTGTCTAAACTCCTTTTAAAGCCATTTACACTCGTAACTATCATTACCTCCACCGTGGCAGTGAATTCCACGGTTTGACTACCTGTTGAATGAAGATATATTTCATTCTGTACGCCCATCTACTCTACTATGTTGTTTCATACAGTAGTCAGCAAACTGCTGTGGAGACTCAACCAATGTGAAATACAAACCACAGATTTTCCCAGGTTTTACCTCCTACCATTGGTAATCTGAGCCAGTGTGGTATAGAGGTTAGGAGCAGTGAATTTAGAGAACTGGGTTTGATTCCCTAACAGTCCACGTGCAAGTCCTGGAGTGACCTTGGGTCAGCCACAAGTTCTCGCAGAGCTGTTCTCTCAAGGGCAGTTCTCTCAGAGCTCTTCCAGCCCCACCTACCTCACATGGTGTCTGTTATAGGAAGAGGAAGGGAAAGTGTGGGATTGCAAACTGTTTATTTTGGCTGCTCTCTCTCTCTGTTTGTGTGTGTGTGTGTGAGAGCGAGAGAGAGAATGAGAGAGAAGATGTAGCTGATTGGGGTGAGGAAATGAACACTGTATTCCAGGGAAGTGCACTGATGGTTTTTTTTTTGGGGGGGGGATTGGGGGGTTATTTATTCCAGGGAATGTGGAAGTCTCCTGGCTGCACCCCCAAAGTCCCCAGATATTTTCTGAGACAGTCTTAGCAACCCTACCAAAACTCCCTTTGGAGTTCAATTATGCCTGTCACAACCTTGCTATTGGCTCCACCCTCAAAGTCTCAGCTCCACCTCCAAAGTCCCCAGATATTTCTTGAATTGGACTTGGCAGCCCTAGGAGAAAGTGAATGCAATACCCTTTGGCATTCACACTACACTAAAGAATGTGTTTGACATCCAGATTTTTGCTATTACACAGTCAAAATCCAGATGTAAAATGCATTATTTAGAGTTTTGTGAATGTACCATATGAGAGGTTCAGCTTTCCAGAGAAGTACATACAGACGTCCCACCAAGAGCAACAATGAAATGCATCTCCTTGAAAGAGATCCCAATAATATCAAGATTTACATACTATAGATTAGTTTACAATATCCAAAAGAGAATAATGATATGCAACTATCATAATCCCAAAATTGTACATTAAAGAATTCACCCCCAACACTTTCAGGTATTATTCTAGAGCTGGGGCCCCTAAGAACATAAGAGAGGCCATATTGGATCAGGCCAATGGCCCATCCAGTCCAACACTCTGTGTCACATAAGAACATAAGAGAGGCCATGTTGGATCAGGCCAATGGCCCATCCAGTCCAACACTCTGTGTCACATAAGAACATAAGAGAGGCCATGTGGGATCAGGCCAATGGCCCATCCAGTCCAACACTCTGTGTCACATAAGAACATAAGAGAGGCCAGGTTGGATCAGGCCAATGGCCCATCCAGTCCAACACTCTGTGTCACTTAAGAACATAAGAGAGGCCATGTTGGATCAGGCCAATGGCCCATCCAGTCCAACACTCTGTGTCACACAAGAACATAAGAGAGGCCATGTTGGATCAGGCCAATGGCCCATCCAGTCCAACACTCTGTGTCAAACAGTGGCCAAACAAAACAAAACGGAACCCAGGTGCCATTAGGAGGTCCACCAGTGGGGCCAGGACACCAGAAGCCCTCCCATTGTCCCCCCAAGCACCAAGAATACAGAGCATCCCTGCCCCAGAGAAAGAGTCCCATCGATACGCTGTGGCTAATAGCCACTGATGGACCTCTACTCCATATGCTTATCCAATCCACCCCTGCTCCGTATGTTTGCATTTGGATTCGATAAACACATCTAAGTTATATTTGGATTTTCTTTCAGGAGTGTGCTCCAAAACATTTCCAAAGATAGCAAACTGCCAGTTGTGTGACTTAAGAGCAAACACGGAAACAGAGAGTTATATCACTTGCAATGAGTCTTGTGAGCAAAAATTCTTCGTTGTGAGCTACTGGTATCAAAGTTGTGAGCTACTGGCATTAAACCTGTGAGCTACTGCATTAAATGATTCTGCTCTGGGATCATCCTTCCTGAGCTAAGACAAAAAATGTGTGAGCTGGAGGCTAAAAATCTGTGAGCTAGCTCACACTAACTCAGCTTAGAGGGAACACTGATCCCTTGTGGAAGGAATTTGGGCGTTACAGAATGAATAATGTTGTTGTGAGTTAATTAAGATCCCGTAAACACGAAAGATGCCTGGGGAACATGTATAAGAACCTCAGGACACAAAGGGAGCACAATCTGCTCTTGACACAGAGACTCTTCTCTCAAGTTCTTTTCCCTGGAAAACCGGGTAAGTTCTTTCTTAAGATATACTGTACTATTGGTGGTGTACCAAGGCTTGGGGATTTGTTTCCTTGGCATTCTTTGGCTAACCAACTAGTTAGAGGTAGCTGTTCTGATCCCCAAAGTGGTACCTTCTTGACTTCAGCATGTAGAGCCAAAGCAAAGCCTTTTTCTTCCTCTCGGTATGCATTTCACAGCGGTGTCAGAACTGGAATGAACTTCAGACGATTCCAATACTAGTCACAAAGTAAGGATCTTTATCGAAGAACTACAGTGCTAGAGCTACGAGATAACAGTAATGCCGAGTCCTGGCAGTTGGTTACATTATATGCATTCAGTAAAGTACAATAAAGCAATCATTCACACAGAATACAGACAAGTGTCTCTTTCTCAGGCTTCGTTATCAGAAGGGAGGATACTCTCCAGTGGCGAAGGCCAAACGGCTAGGCTTCAAAAGGGCACCTGTGGATGTTGACCAGAGCCTATCTGTCACCCTTCAGTGAGCACAGGATATTTGGAATAGTTGCAAGGCACAGGGTTAATTGCTTAATTGCTGGGCCAGGGACTCTGTTTTAGTATTGGGTTACAATATGGACTCAGTTTGGTCAGCAGCAGACAGGGAAAGTTACAAGTTCTGACAAGCGGAGGAGACAAAAGTTCTGCCCCCTGCATGCTGCAAATGAATAAAACGCCGCGGAATATCAAGGAATATTCCAGTGGTACCTCTTTGACCAGGATGTAGAGCCAAAGAAGAACCTTTTTCTTCCTCTTGGAAGAATAATAACAACAACAACATTTTATTTATATCCCGCCCTCCCCGCCGAAGCAGGCTCAGGGCGGCTAACAACATCTCAATCCATACAATAAATTTTACAACGGGTTTTAAAATCACGTTCACTTAAAAACATTCCAATGAAAATTAACATTTCTGGTGCTATCCTATTAGGTGTAAGTATTATTATGGCGGAATCACTTAAGGCGAATCATCAGTCGTTCAGTCAGGTAAAGGCCATCCTAAAGAGGATGGTCTCGCAGGCCCTGCGGAACTGTTCAAGGCTCCGCAGGGCCCGCACTTCTTCCGGGAGCTGGTTCCATAGGTGTGGAGCCGCAATGGAGAAGGCCCGTGTACGGGTATTCTTTAATTTTGCCTCCTTTGGCACGGGGATAGTCAGTTGGTTCTTCCCAACTGACCTCAGTGCTTTCTGGGGTTCGTATGGGGAGAGATGGTCCTTCAGGTAGGCAGGTCCTTGACCATATAGGGCTTTAAAGGTGATAACCAGCACTTTGTAACGAACCCGGTATTGAACATTGGGTGAAACAGTGGGTGAAACAAAAGCGTCTGCACCCTGCTTACTGCAAATGACCCAAATGTCATGGAATATATATATATATATATATATATATATATATATATATATATATATATATATATATATATATAAAGTAAAATTCTAATATTCCATCTGGAAAATTTGCTCACATAACATTGACTCTCAGAAACCTTTGTCTTTGATGGAGGCAGCAACCCAACTAGGGTTGCCAAGTCGAACCCCAGAAATATCTGGGGACTTTGGGGGTGGAGCCAGGAGACTTTGGGGGTGGAGCAAGGAGACACTGGGGTGGAGCTAGGGGGAGGGGCGGAAACGGCGCCAGGGAGCTTGGCAAACCGCCCCGCAGCCTCTTCTCCGCTCGCCGTGCTGCTCCTCCGCGATGGGCTCAGCCTGAGCCCATCTCGGAAGAGCAGCCACGGCGAGCGGAGAAGAGGCGGCAGCGGCGCGGCGGCCTCTTCTCCGCTTGCCATGCTGCTCCTCTGAGATGGGCTCAGCCTGAGCCCATCTCGGAGGAGCAGCACGGCGAGTGGAGAAGAGGCCACCACGCCGCTGCCGCCTCGCCCGCTCCGCCTCTGGGGTGGAAGCAGAGGGGGTGTGTGGAGGTGGGCTGGGGGCATGGCAAGCCGCAAGTCCAGGTCCTATAAGGGCCCGGATTCACGGCTCGCCATGCTCCTGGCCTGCCTCGCCCTCCCCTGCACTGCTGCCGTCTCTTGGCTGCTCCTCCAAGATGGGCTCAGCCTGGCCCAACTCAGAGGAGCAGCTGCGGTAGGCAGGGAGGGGGCGGCAGCGGTGCGGCGCGACGGCCTCCGGGTGACTCGCCATGCTCCCCGGCGCCGTTTCCCTCCTCTCCCCCCGCTTCCATTTTTGGGAGGAGCGGGGGAAGAGGGCGGAAATCCTGGGGTCCCCCGCCAGGGCGGGAGGTTTGGGAAGCCTAAACCCAACTCAGTGAGACGTTCCTTACCTCTTTGCTTACAGGGCCGGATTAACCATTCGGCAAAGTAGGCACTGGCCTATGGGTCCCCATGCTTGAAGCGGCCTCGGGCCAGCTTCTCCGTCTGGCACGGCTGATGCTGGCATCATTGCTAAGTTTGTCAAAGGGGCTTTTCAGAAGGTGCCTGCAGGCTGCAACAAGGGGAGGGATGGTGGCTCAGTGGTAGAGCATCTGCTTGGGAAGCAGAAGGTCCCAGGTTCAATCCCCGGCATCTCTAACTAAAAAAGGGTCCAGGCAAGTAGGTGTGAAAAACCTCAGCTTGAGACCCTGGAAAGCCGCTGCAAGTCTGAGTAGGCAAGACTGACTTTGATGGACCGAGGATCTGATTCAGTAGAAGGCAGCTTCATATGTTCATATGAGGGCCGCAGGCAGTGGGGTGGGCACTCCAACTCTGAGTTATAATTCTCGAGTAGGGTTGCCATGTCCAATTCAAGAAATATCTGGGGACTTTGGAAGTGGAGCCAGGAGACTTTTGGGGGTGAGGCCAGGAGACATTGGGGGTGGAGCCAAGAATCATCAAACTCCAAAGGGCATTCTGGCCATCACATTTAAATGCACCACACACCTTTTAAATGCCTTCCATCCATTGGAAATAATGAAAGATAGGGGCACCTTTTTGTGGGGCTCATAGAATTGGACCCCCTAGTCTAATCCTTTTGAACCTTGGAGGGTATTTTGAGGAGAGGCACTGGATGCTATGCTGAAAATTTGGTGCCTTTACCTCACAAAACAGCCTCCCCATAGCTCCAGATACCTGTGTATCAATTCTCTACGGCAGGATTTCCCAAACTTTTCTTTCCCATGGCCCGGTTATTTTTACACTTCTTCGTGGCCCACTAAAATTTGGGGGTGGAGCTGGGAGACAGAAATTATGTTATTTCCTGTGGATTCAAGGACAAAGTGATGTCACTTCCAGAGCACACTGAACCAAAACTCCACCTTTTCCTGTGATGTCACTTCCAGGGCACTCCCACAAACCTGCCTCTACTTTGGAAGTAAATTCATTTTCAGAAAAATCTCTCTGAAACTCATGCTGAGCCAAAATGGGGGTGGAAAATGGGCGGTCCTCTCTTTTCAGCCTCCACACCTGCATGCACCTATCTGTTTGTGTATTTTTCTCCAGCTTGCAAGCACTCCTCAAGGAGTCTTTGTGGAGATGAAGACACTCTTCCTGAGGCAAGGTATAAATTTTAAACAGTCAAAGACCCATCTGTCACATACCTATTGAAGGGAACTTTGACTGTGAATGCCTCATGCACGGAATTCTTGTTCATTTCTACGGTACAGCTAAACTTGAATCCAGCTGAAACTATGATAATTAGCTATCTGTAAATAATTTCAGTAGCAACTTAGGGATAAGCAAGAGTTTCAGGGTTTAAGCTTTCAAGTGCTCATTGTCTCTCAACAGCTCATACCTCCAATTTTTGATGGGTTTCTATGAGGATGATGATATTGGATTTATATCTGACCCTCCACTCCGAATCTCAGAGTCTCAGAGTGGCTCACAATCTCCTTTGTCTTCATTCCCCACAACAGACACCCTGTGAGGTGGGTGGGGCTGAAAGGGCTCTCACAGCAGCTGCCCTTTCAAGGACAACCTCTGCCAGAGCTATGGCTGACCCAAGGCCATTCCAGCAGGTGCAAGTGGAGGAGTGGGGAATCAAACCCTGTTCTCCCAGATAAGAGTCCACACACTTAACCACTACACCAAACTGGCTATGGTGCTACTACAGTCGAATCAAGTTGTAAGTATAATAGCGTAATGACCCATGCTCCTCCCTACTGAGACAGGGTGGGGCTGTTCTTAGGTGACCCAGAATGTACAAGGTAGGACTGCCACCAATTGTGTCTCCCACTTTATTGAAAGGCCACTTTATAACATATCAAGTAGCTTGTTTTTTAGAGGCATTAGGTCCACAGGCAGCCAGGACAATGGAGGACACAACGATTAAGCACAATTTACAGTTTCATTACCAAAACAAGCAATTCAGAGTGAGACCGGTGAGTAAAAAAATAACACCGTGAAAATATCACTAGCGGACACATACAGCGACAAGATCATCGATCCTTAACAGGTTCGACATTTGAACTTCACAGTTTGGCTCCTTTGGGAAGGCCTCTCTTGAAGTGAAGGTAAGTCTCCATTTTTAAAACCCAAATCCACACCTCCTCCCAACCTCAGAAGCACATGACATAAATCTATCCAGGGCCAGCGTGTGGGATCAGGGCAAGTAGACGGCCGCCTCAGGCGCCACTTGACTTAGGGGAACCATGAGGCACCCCCTCTCCCCGCGCCCGCTGCCCTCCGGCTCCCCATGCCCGCTACCACCCACCTCCTCGCACCCACTGCCCCCACCTTCCAGCGCCCGCTGCCGTCTGCTACCGCCTGCCTCCCCAGGCCCAATGCATACATGGTGACACTTCCCGCAGGCGCTCAGGCTGACTCCCTTTGAAGCAGGGGAGGGCCAGGCTGAGCGCTCACGCACAAGCACTCAGGCTGGCCCACCTTGCCCCTGCTTCAAAGGGGTGACATTACTTTTGTTGACATCATTGGACAAGAGATGGGGCGGCGGCGGAACAGGCCTTGGCCTAGGGGTGTCAGAACCCTTAGCGCCGGGCCTGAATTTATCTCAGCTGGCCTACAGCTGGTGTCCCTGTGACAGCATACAGTAATTGTGAGGAAAGATACAGGATGGAGTTAACTCCCTTCACGGTCAACATAAACACTTACACACAGATGTTAGTGCAATAACATTTCAACTTAACAGTCTCTAGAACACTGTTGGGGAAGGTGACCTTTTAAAAGGCTGTGTTCATTACAAACGCTTACCAAACTGTACCTAAATATTGCGTTTCTTGTTCAATGCTTTCTCCAGGCCTCCTGATTATTATTTGGTCATAAATGGTTATTGGGAAATGGATCCTGGGTTCTTTGAGATTCATACTGCAATGACCATTTTGCCCTCTATCTTTCCCCATCCTGCTGTGTTCCTTCAGATAGCCACCAGCTGGAAAGATGTTTCATGATCGCAACCAGAACTCCGCAAGCCTCTTTTTCCCGGATATCGTTACCGATCTACCACTCGTCATTGTGATCATACCACTGCTCAACCGCCCTAATAGACCACTGTCCATTAAGCAATACATCCCATCTCTTCAAGCAAGCCAGGGAATTAGCATTGGGGGTTCTGGATCCTTCTCTGTTCCAATTTACTCTCAGAAGCTGATGTAAACAAGTGGGTGGGGCTTCTGTTCTGGCAAAGGAAGAATGGAAGAATGTCAAGCCTGAAGGTCACAATCCACACATACACAAAGAACGACAATGAACTGCAATGTCCAGAATTCCTACCCCTCACTGTGTCTCCATGTGAATGGTATGATCTACAGTAGATAAGATGTTCAGCAAGGTTGTCTTCAGGAAAGCATTTGTGCAACTGTCATGGAGTGCCCTTTTCTCAAGTTTACGAAGGGCCCCAACCACTGTTGTCGACAATGAGATGCCGATAATAAATTGCATCCTCTTTCTGACTTTGCCTTTCTCTGTGACCTGAATATGTAGAATTGTTCCTGTCTTCTGTTGCAAAATAAAAGCTACGCTTAATCCAAGCCGTTATTTCCCGTTAATGTGATCCCTGAATGAACCAAGGGAAGTCACAAGTTATCAGCTAAATATGTTAAGTTGCACTTAACAGGTGGTTATACAAAGAGTAGACTGTTATTGTCTGGGGCAGAGTGAGAATAAGTCACTCTGGTATTCTCACTCTCAGAGTGAGAATAAGTCACTTGGGATCCTGGTAGATAACTCACTGAAAATATCAAGACAGTGTGCGATTGCAATAAAAAAGGCCAACGCCATGCTGGGAATTATTAGGAAGGGAATTGAAAACGAATCAGCCAGTATCATAATGCCCCTGTATAAATCGATGGTGCGGTCTCATTTGGAGTACTGTGTGCAGTTCTGGTCGCCGCACCTCAAAAAGGATATTATAGCATTGGGGAAAGTCCAGAAAAGGGCAACTAGAATGATTAAAGGGCTGGAACACTTTCCCTATGAAGAAAGGTTGAAACGCTTGGGGCTCTTTAGCTTGGGGAAACGTCGACTGCGGGGTGACATGATAGAGGTTTACAAGATAATGCACGGGATGGAGAAAGTAGAGAAAGAAGAACTTTTCTCCCTTTCTCACAATACAAGAACTCGTGGGCATTCAATGAAATTGCTGCGCAGACAGGTTAAAATGGATAAAAGGAAGTCCTTCTTCACCCAAAGGGTGATTAACACATGGAATTCACTGCCACAGGAGGTGTTGGCAGCCACAAGCATGGCCACCTTGAAGAGGGGTTTAGATAAAAATATGGAGAAGAGGTCCATCAGTGGCTATTAGCCACTGTGTGTGTGTGTGTGTGTGTGTGTGTGTGTGTATATATATATATATATATATATATATATATATATAATTTTTTTTGGGCCACTGTGTGACACAGAGTATTGGACTGGGTGGGCCATTGGCCTGCTACAACATGGCTTCTCTTATGTTCTCTTAAGTCCTAGAATGGAACACAAACAAACAACAAGAAGGGGGGGATTGAGAAATGACTACAGGGCTGGTGTGAGGGCCCATAGGTCAGTTCCTACTTGGACTATGGGGGGGGGAAGGGATAAAATTTTGGGTGGAGGGGCAGTGGGGCTTGGCTGCTTCTTCCAGCAGCCAGCCACCTGGCCCCAGCTCACTCTCTTGCGTGAGCTCTCTCTCTCTCTCTCCAAAGAGGGAGTGAACTCCAGAAGAAAGCGGCTGGCCAACCCCGCTCCGGCAGCACCAGCCCCCTTCTTGCCTGCCAGGACTGCCTTCCCATGCTCCCCACCTGGGAGGGGACCGCTCTACAAGCCCATGCCGCCCCACCTCATAGAGAAGGGTGCCCTCTGGCAAGCCAGTGGCTCTTGCTTGCCCCCCTCCTCCCTCACCGCACCGGGGTGGGGAAAACAACTGTGAGCGGAGCGGGCCCTGAACATTCCGGGAAGGCAGGCAGGCCAGGAGGATTAGGAGGATGGGGGCAGGGGGAGGCAAAGCTGTGAGAGGGAGACCGGGAAGATGGAAAAGAGAGAGCAAGCTGCAGGGGGGAGGAGCTGAGCTGCAGGCCAACAGACAAGGAGGGGGGAACTCCGACCGCCCGCTCTAGGACCCCCGACGCAGCAGTGGAACCCAAAGCATGCATCCCTTCCCTCCCCCCTCCAGGCCCCCACCCAGTGGCCCCCAGAATCTCCCCCTCCTCTGGCCCCGTTGGTCTTCCCGCAGCTCCTTGTTGTCCAGGAATCTCGCTGGCTGAAAGACCACTATAGAGTGATCATAAAGCTAAAGAGGGGGAGTGAACAGAGGGGTCTCCCCCCCCTCCCGGGGCTACAGGTCTGATTCACACCTTTAGGGGCCCTGGGTTGATTTTCACCACAGTTTTACCACTGCTTGCAGCCCTCCCAGCTGGCACGCGCAGCCAGAAACTGAGCTGCTCTTTGCCCGACTTGCCTAGTGTTGTTGCTGCTGGCGTTGTCGCCCAGTTTGCCTCTCTCTGCCTCTCCCCCACAGCTTAGTAAAAGATCTTTTAAGAAGGTGCCTGAAGGCTGCAGTGGGGACTGTGGCTGGTGGGGCAGGTGCTCAGAATCTGAGAAAATTTGTGAAGGGGCCACCAAGTTTTCAATTGCCTAGGGGCCTCCACAGGGTTTAATCTGGCACTGTTAACTGTCCATTGAAAGCAATGGAGGATGAGGCACTTCATTCTGGGGCCCATAGAATCTTTTTTGAAACTTGGGGAGGTTTTTGAGGAGAGGCACCATCAGCTATGTTGCAAATTTTGTGCCTCTACCTCAACAGACAGCCCTCTCTAGAACCCCAGATGCCCCAGACAGACCTTCCATTATAGCCTGTGGGGTTCATCGACTATAATGGTCCTCATAGGCTACAATGGAGATGGAAAGATGATTTTTGCACATCTGCATGCTGTATGATTTACAAGCTGCCTTGAGTCACAGGGAAAAGTGGGGTATAAATCTTTGAATAAATAAGTAGTATGGGCAAATTGATAACATTTAAGCTACTTTGCTCTGCTCCAGGTAGACCTCACCTAGATCATTGCATTCAGTTTTGGGCACCACAAGTTAAGAAGGATATAGGCAAGCAGGAACGTATCCAGAGGAGAGCAATGAAGATGGTGAAGTGTCTGGAGACCAAGTCCTAAGAGGAAGAAGAAGAAGAAGAAGAAGAAGAAGAAGAAGAAGAAGAAGATGATATTGGATTTATATCCCGCCCTCTGCTCCGAAGAGTCTCAGAGCGGCTCACAATCTCCTTTACCTTCCTCCCCCACAACAGACCCCCTGTGAGGTAAATGAAGATACTGGATTCATATCCCGCCCTCCACTCCGAAGAGTCTCAGAGCGGCTCACAATCTCCTTTACCTTCCTCCCCCACAACAGACACCTTGTGAGGTGGGTGGGGCTGGAGAGAGCTCTCCCAGAAGCTGCCCTTTCAAGGACAACCTCTGCCAGAGCTATGGCTGACCCAAGGCCATGCTAGCAGTTGCAAGTGGAGGAGTGGGGAATCAAACCCGTTTCTCCTAGATAAGAGTCTGAACACTTAACCACTACACCAAACTGGCTGAAGGAGCTGAGTATCATTAGCCTGGCGAGGAAATCATGGAGAGGTGATATGATCACCATCTTCAAGTGCTTAAAGGGTTGCCATATAGAGGGTGGTGCTCTCAATTGGATGGAACTTTTCAATTAAGGTACTAGTACATGACACAGAATATCTGTCACTCCATTTAAAGTGAACAGATCACTGATGAAGGGAGAGAATGTTAACCATGATGAACAATATGGTTATCCAGGATATCGATGTGTATGGAACCACAGCAGAAATGACATTTATGTTCATCGTCCTCAAGTCCTTGAAGGGCTGTCATATAGAGGACGGTGTGGAGTTGTTTTCTGTTGCCCAGAAGGTAGGACCAGAACCAATGGGTTGAAATTAAATCAGAAGAGAACTTCCTGACAAAGCGGTTCCTCGGTGAAACAGGCTTCCTCGGGAGGTGGCGGGCTCTCCTTCCTTGGAAGTTTTAATAGAGGCTAGATGGCCATCTGACAGCAATGCTAATCCTATGGATTTAGGGGGAGGTATTTGTGAATTCCCTGCATTGTGCCAGGGGTTGGACTAGATGTCCCAGGGGGTCTCTTCCAACTCTAAGAGTATATGATTCTATGACTTCCATTTTCTGGTAGGGTGTGAGCTTCATGTATCTGAAGAAGTGAGCAGTGACTCAAAGAAACTGAAGTGACTCAAAAAAGGCCAACGCCATGCTGGGAATTATTAGGAAGGGAATTGAAAACAAATCAGTCATATCATAATGCCCCTGTATAAATCGATGGCGCGGTCTCATTTGGAGTACTGTGTGCAGTTCTGGTCAGCGCACCTCAAAAAGGATATTATAGCATTGGAGAAAGTCCAGAAAAGGGCAACTAGAATGATTAAAGGGCTGGAACACTTTCCCTATGAAGAAAGGTTGAAACGCTTGGGACTCTTTAGCTTGGAGAAACGTCGACTGCGGGGTGACATGATAGAGGTTTACAAGATAATGCATGGAATGAAGAAAGTAGAGAAAGGTACTTTTCTCCCTTTCTCACAATACAAGAAGTCGTGGGCATTCGATGAAATTGCTGAGCAGCCAGGTTAAAACGGATAAAAGGAAGTACTTCTTCACCCAAAGGGTGATTAACATGTGGAATTCACTGCCACAGGAGGTGGTGGCGGCCACAAGCATCTCCACCTTCAAGAGGGGTTAAGATAAAAATATGGAGCAGAGGTCCATCAGTGGCTATTAGTCACAGTGTGTGTGTATGTATAAAATTTTTTGCCACTGTGTGACACAGAGTGTTGGACTTGATTGGTCTTTGGCCTGATCCAACATGGCTTCTCTTATATTCTTATGTTCTTAATTTCCTTTTCCAGAAAGTGAAAAAGGAAACAAGGGGATCTGCTATCTTGGATTTGATTCTCACCAACAAGGAAGAATTGATTGAAGAAGTGGTAATAGTGGGCACCCTGGGCAGTAGTGACCATGTGTTTTTGGAATTTACAGTCTTAGGGAAGGAAAAGCTATACGTAGTCATACTTATAGGTTGGACTTCAGAAAGGCAAACTTTGATAAACTTAGAACTATGCTGGGTAAAATCCCATGGTCAGAGATACTTAGGAGGAAGGGGGTTCAGGTGGGGTGGAAGTTTCTTAAAAGCGAAATACTGAAAACTCAATCACAGACGATTCCTATGAGAAGAAAAAATGGAAAAAGCCTAAAGAAGCTGAAGTGGCTCCATAAACAGCTCTCTAAAGACTTGAGAAATAAAAAAGACTTCTTTAGGAATTGGAAGGAGGGCCTTATAACCAAGGATGAATATAAACAAATCACCAGTGCTTGTAGAGAAAAAGTTAGGAAAGCTAAAGCTCAGTATGAGCTTAGGCTGTCCAAAGATGCTAAAAACAACAAAAAAAGTGTTCTTTTCTTATGTTCAGTAAGAAAAAGAGCAAGGACACGGTAGGCTCATTGCGAGGGCAAGAAAGTGAAATTGTAACAGGTAATGAAGAGAGGGTGGAACTGCTCAATTCCTACTTTTCCTCAGTCTTCTTTTCTGAGGGGAACGGTGTTCAACATGGCAAAAACAGAACATATAAGGAGGGTATGAAGTTCCAACCTAGGATCAGCTTAAGGTAATACATAAACACCAAGTTTCTTTAAATGAAACAAAGTCCTCAGGGCCAGATGAATTGCATCCAAGGGTTCTAAAAGAGCTTGCGGATGTAATTTCTGAGCCTCTGGCTATTATTTTTGAGAATTCTTGGAGAACAGGAGAGATGTCTGAAGATTGGAACATATGAACATATGAAGCTGCCTTATACTGAATCAGACCCTTAGTCCATCAAAGTCAGTTTTGTCTTCTCAGACTGGCAGCGGCTCTCCAGGGTCTCCAGCTGAGGTTTTTCACACCTATTTGCCTGGACCCTTTTTTGGAGATGCCGGGGATTGAACCTGGGACCTTCTGCTTCCCAAGCAGATGCTCTACCACTGAGCCACCATCCCTCCCCAGGCGAATGTTGGAGGCAGGCGAATGTTGTCCCCATCTTCAAGAAGGGGAAAAAGGAGGATTCGGGTAACTACCGACCCATCAGCTTGATGTCTGTACCTGGAAAAGTTTTAGAACAAATCATCTAACAGTCGGTCCTGCAACATTTAGAAAGAATGAATGTGATGACTAAGAGCCAGCATGGTTTTCTCAAGAACAAGTCATGTCAGACTAACCTGATATCTTTTTTTGAGAAAGTGACTACCTTGCTGGATCATGGGAATGCTGTAGACATTGTTTATCTTGATTTCAGTAAGGCTTTTGATAAGGTTCCTTGTTGACAAGTTCGTAAAATGTGGTTTGGATCCTGTTACCGTTAGGTGGATCTGTAACTGGTTGACGAATGGCACCCAAAGAGTGCTTGTGAATGGTTCCTATCCTCTTGGAGAGGAGTGACAAGTGCATTGCCTGAGGGATCTGTTTTGTTCAACATCTTTATCAATGATATGGATGAAGGAATAGAGGGAATGCTTATTAAATTTGCAGATGATACTAAATTGGGAGGGGTTGCAAACACAGAAGACAGAAACAGGATACAGAATGACGTTGACAGGCTGGAAAACTGGGCTAAATTCAATAAAATGAATTTTAACAGGGGTA
Source organism: Heteronotia binoei (assembly GCF_032191835.1). Classification (NCBI taxonomy): domain Eukaryota; kingdom Metazoa; phylum Chordata; class Lepidosauria; order Squamata; family Gekkonidae; genus Heteronotia; species Heteronotia binoei. The sequence goes on from NC_083223.1 coordinate 273,742,245, forward strand.
AATGTAAAGTTCTGCATTTAGGTAGGAAAAATCCAATGCACAGTTATAGAATGGAGGAGACTTGTCTTAGCAGTCAACCAGTTACAGATCCACCTTAACTCACTGAAAGTGTCAAGACAGTGTGCGTTTGCAATAAAAAAGGCCAATGCCATGCTGGGAATTATTAGGAAGGGAATTGAAAACAAATCAGCCAGTATCATAATGCCCCTGTATAAATCGATGGTGCGGTCTCATTTGGAGTACTGTGTGCAGTTCTGGTCGCCGCACCTCAAAAAGGATATTATAGCTTTAGAGAAGGTGCAGAGAAGGGCAACTAGAATGATTAAAGGGCTGGAGCACTTTCCCTATGAAGAAAGGTTGAAACGCTTGGGACTCTTTAGCTTGGAGAAACGTCGACTGCGGGGTGACATGATAGAGGTTTACAAGATAATGCATGGAATGGAGAAAGTAGAGAAAGAAGTACTTTTCTCCCTTTCTCACAATACAAGAACTCGTGGGCATTCGATGAAATTGCTGAGCAGACAGGTTAAGACGGATAAAAGGAAGTACTTCTTCACCCAAAGGGTGATTAACATGTGGAATTCACTGCCACAGGAGGTGGTGGCGGCCACAAGTATAGCCACCTTCAAGAGGGGTTTAGATAAAAATATGGAGCACAGGTCCATCAGTGGCTATTAGCCACAGTGTATGGAGCACAGGTCCATCAGTGGCTATTAGCCACAGTGTATGTGTGTATATAACATTTTTTGCCACTGTGTGACACAGAGTGTTGGACTTGATGGGCCGTTGGCCTGATCCAACATGGCTTCTCTTATGTTCTTATGTTCAGTAGTATGTGCAAAAACGATCTAGGGGTCTTAGCGGATCATATGCTGAACATGAGTCAACAGTGTGATGCGGTGGCTAAAAAAGGCAAATGCAATTTTGGGCTGTATCAACAGAAGTCTAGTGTCCAGATCACGTGATGTGATGGTATCGCTTTACTCTGCTCTGGTAAGACCTCATCTGGAGTACTGTGTTCAGTTTTGGGCACCACACTTTAAGAGGATATAGACAAGCTGGAATGGGTCCAGAGGAGGGCAATGGAGATGGTGAGGGGTCTGGAGACCAAGTCCTAAGAGGAAAGGATGAAGGAGCTGAGGATGTTTAGCCTGGAGAGGAGGCGGCTGAGAGGTGATATGATCACCATCTTCAAGTACTTGAAGGGCTGTCCTATAGAAGTTGGTGTGAAATTGTTTTCTGTGACCCCAGAAGGTAGGACCAGAACCAATGGGTTGAAATTAAATCAAGAGTTTCCGGCTCAACATTAGGAAGAACTTCCTGACCATTCGAGTGATTCCTCAGTGAAACAGGCTTCCTTGGGAGGTGGTGGGCTCTCCTTCCTTGGAGGTTTTTCAACAGACTAGATGGACATCTGACGGTGATGAAGATACTGTGAATTTAGGGGGAGGTATTTGTGGGTTTCCTGCATTGAGCAGGGGGTTGGACTAGATAACCCTGGTGATCCCTTTCAATGATTCTATGATTCTAGGTCACCATTTTTTTTGTTATAGAGAGTCAGGCTGATTCCGCACTCACCTTTCTCCAGGGCAGGCTTCCGTTTCTGGGCGGAGCAAGCTGGCGATTTCGCACCAGTTGCTCCGCGCCGCCATCTTGCGTGGGGCAAACCCACAATTTGCCCCGCTGCAGTGTAAACCTGTTTTTTCACATTCTCAATCGCTTGAAAAGTTAGGTTACAATGAAATAAGCTTTGGCTTGGATAAAGCATTGGAAGCGAAACAGGGAAAATTAAATCGATTAATCTTGTCACATAATATATTTGATGCTTTTGCTGCAAAAAAATAGAACGTACGCAGCTGAAGAGGAGTAATTTTCTTTTGTGGATAAATCATATATAAATGTTGTGCAATCCACACTTTTCTAAAGCCTATGGATTATATGGAATAAATCTGAGTTGGATTAAAGGTGTATTTAAGTAGACATTATTATTCCTAAAACTATTTGGAGGCTGATATATACACGGAACCTGCTGAGGTCTTTTCCCCTTCTTTCCCACGGCAAGCAGAAACCAATTCTCAGAGGATTTTGGTTGCCACAAGAAAGCGATAAGGCAAGTCACAGCCCTTTAGCAGCTTGTGCAAAATTGGCTGGAAGCGTTGGGGGAAGACAGCTGCAACGCTGGAACAAGTCTAGTGAGGAATCGGTCTTGGACTCTTTCCATTTTTCAACTGGATTCTTGCTCAGAGCAGACTTTTAGAAGAAGAAGAAGAAGAAGAAGAAGAAGAAGAAGAAGAAGAAGAAGAAGAAGAAGAAGAAGAAGAGGATATTGGATTTATATCCCGCCCTCCACTCCAAAGAGTCTCAGAGCGGCTCACAATCTCCTTTCCCTTCCTCCCCCCACAACAGACACCCTGTGAGGTAAATGTAGATGTTGGATTTATATCCCGCCCTCCACTCCGAAGAGTCTCAGAGCGGCTCACAATCTCCTTTCCCTTCCTCCCCCACAACAGACACCCTGTGAGGTAGATGAAGATATTGGATTTATATCCCGCCCTCCACTCCGAAGAGTCTCAGAGCGACTCACGATCTCCTTTCCCTTCCTCCCCCACAACAGACACCCTGTGAGGTAGATGAAGATATTGGATTTATATCCCACCCTCCATTCCGAAGAGTCTCAGAGCGGCTCACAATCTCCTTGACCTTCCTCCCCCACAACAGACACCCTGTTAGGTGGGTGGGGCTGGAGAGGACTCTCACAGCAGCTGCCCTTTCAAGGACGACCTCTGCCAGGGCTATGGCTGACCCAAGGCCATTCCAGCAGATGCAAGTGGAGGAGTGGGGAATCAAACCCGGTTCTCCCAGATAAGAGTCCACACACTTAACCACTACACCAAACTGGCTCTCTAGCAGTTAGGGCACATAATCCTCTTTCAGGAATCCATCAGAATGTCCTTTCCACCTCAGCACCCAGCTAATAAAATCCCTGCCCTTAGTTGAAGCTGCCTAATCAGAGTGCTTGGAGTAGTCTATCACTCAAATCTATCAATTCTTGAGAAGATTTAACCTGTCACCTCCTGGTATTCTGGTTATGCATTTTTAAGGGCTGTTTGTCACAGTTGTACACGGCGATTCCTTTGAAAAATCACCAAACATACCAGGATTATTGAGCATAAATCTACAATAAGGAGGGCTAGGGCAGAAACTATTTTGGTGAATCATTTTAAGGAAATGAAACATGCTGTGGAAGATTTTAAGTTTGCAATCTTGGAAACTACAAAAAACACACAGATACAATACTGTTAACATTCAGCAGATGCTTTTATGTAGGGATTCCTTTTACATACATAGATTAGGGACTCCAGTGCCTGGGGGCTTGAGCCAACAAATTGACTTTACATGCTTTCTGTAACAGACTAGACGGCTTGAGGCTGTAGGGCTGGAATTAACACATGCTTTGTGTAATTGACTAGACCACGTTAAGGTAGTATACCTTGCTTGGACATTGATTATATTTCATTTTATTAGAAGTCATTACATAAGTGGACACAGAAACATAAATCTTGGGAAAGAATTATACCTTTAGCCTAGAGAGGAAACGACTGAGAGGTGATCTGATCACCATCTTCAAGTTCTTAATGGGCTGTCATATAGAAGTTCGATACAGAGTTATTTTCTATTGCCCCAGTAGGTCAGACCAGAACCAACCGGCTGAAATTAAATCAGGAGAGTTTACAGCTAAATATAAGGAAGAGCTTCCTGACCGTTAGAGCAGTTCCTCAGTGGAACAGACTTCCTCAGGATGTGGTGGGCTCTCCTTCCTTGGAGGTTTTTAAAGAGAGGCCAGAGGGCCATCTGACAGCAATGCTGATCCTGAGAATTTAGAAGGAGGTATCTGTGAATTCCCTACATTGTGCCGGGGGTTGGACTAGATGAACCGGATACATTGGTATCCTGGATAAGCATTTTGTTCATCATAGTGGACATTGTCTCCCCTCGTCTGTGATCTGTTCACTTTAAATGGAGTGACATACACTCGAACCTTAATTGAAAAGTTCACAAGTAACTTCCAACCAATTGAGAGTACAATTGCTGGAGCGCAAGCAGGGAAGAAGAGAGAGATGCCTCTGAGCCACAAGTTAATGTAATGTAAACAGTTATCATCTTGGAGCCGGTGAGTCACCTGCCCATGCAATCCTATGCAGAGCTATATCCTGCTCAGTTACAAGAAACACTCAACACAGGTTCTTTCCGGGGTGCTGGGAATTTGCGCCTGTCACTGAGTAAACCCTCCAGCATTCCACAAATAACGACTGGGGGACTCTGTGTACCCATAACAATTTTGCATTCCCTGATGCCGCTTTCTAGCACTGGGATCCAGAGGTTTGCTGTCTCTCTATATCAGGGGTGGGGAACCTTCGTCCCGAGGGCCGTATATGGTCCTCGAGGTCACTTGGTGTGACCTCAGGGATTGCTGAACCGAACCAAGCCATGTGGCAGCCTCTCTGGGACCTGGCTGGCCAGCGAGGATCATGGGGCCCAGCTGCACTGTGCAGCAGCCTCCCCAGGGATCACAGGGCAGGGATCACAGGGCACAGAAGTACTGTGCAGCAGCCTCCCTGGGGCCTGGCTGGCTGGCCAGAATAGATGCAGGGCCTGGAAAAGTTACTGTCAGAGTTCAGTTTGCACTTGATTATCCCAGATGGTGTGGCCTAATATGCTAATGAGTGTGGGACCTAATATGCTAATCTTAGGGGATGTGGTCTAATATGCTACTGAGATCCTGTAGGGCTTTTTTTTTTTTTTTTTTTTTTTACAAAAAAGCCCTGGACCTATGCATTTGCCTAGGGCGGCGGGCCATGTGTGTGTGTGCGTGTGTGCATGTGCCAGATTAGGCTCTCCCCACATGACTTCAAATAGAAAAAAACAATTATTTGCATTAATTTTGCTGGCCTGAATCGTTCTCCCTCGGCGGAGCACTGTTATTTAAGTTGATATTTTTTTATGGCCCGCGAATGATGTTATAAATATCCATATAGTGCTTGGCCGAAAAAAGGTTCCCCACCCCTGCTCTATATGGACACTCCCTTTGGTCATCATGGCTAGCAATCATGTATTGACCTCTCTCCCATGAATTGGTCTAAAATCCTTTTAAAGCCATCTACACTCGTAACCATCATTACCTCCACCGTGGCAGTGAATTCCACGGTTTGACTACCTGTTAAATGAAGATATATTTCATTCTGTAGGCCCATCTACTCTACTATGTTGTTTCATACAGTGGTCGACAAACTGCTGTGGAGACTCAACCAACGTGAAATACAAACCACAGATTTCCCCAGGTTTTACCTTCTACCATTGGTAATCTGAGCCAGTGTGGTATAGAGGTTAGGAGCAGTGAATTTGGAGAACTGGGTTTGATTCCCTAACCGTCCACGTGCAAGTCCTGGAGTGACCTTGGGTCAGCCACAAGTTCTCGCAGAGCTGTTCTCTCAAGGGCAGTTCTCTCAGAGCTCTTCCAGCCCCACCTGCTTCACATGGTATCTGTTATAGGAAGAGGAAGGGAAAGTGTGGGATTGCAAACTGTTTCTTTTGGCTGCTCTCTCTCTCTGTTTGTGTGTGTGTGTGAGAGAGAGAGAGCGAGAGAGAGAATGAGAGAGAAGATGTAGCTGATTGGAGTGAGGAAATGAACACTGTATTCCAGGGAAGTGCACTGATGGTTTTTTTTGGGGGGGGGATTGGGGGGTTATTTATTCCAGGGAATGTGGAAGTCTCCTGGCTGCACCCCCAAAGTCCCCAGATATTTTCTGAGACAGTCTTAGCAACCCTACAAGAACTCCCTTTGGAGTTCAATTATGCCTGTCACAACCTTACTATTGGCTCCACCCCCAAAGTCTCAGCTCCATCTCCAAAGTCCCCAGATATTTCTTGAATTGGACTTGGCAGCCCTAGAAGAAAGTGAACGCAATACCCTTTGGCATTCCCACTACACTAAATAATGTGTTTGACATCCAGATTTTTGCGATTCTTACACAGTAAAAATCCAGATGTAAAATGCATTATTTAGAGTTGTGTGAATGCACCATATGAGAGGTTTGGCTTTCCAGAGAAGTACATACATACGTCCCACCAAGAGAAACAATAAAATGCATCTGCTTGAAAGAGATCCCAATAATATCAAGATTTACATACCATAGATTAGTTTACAATATCCAAAAGAGAATAGTGATATGCAACTATCACAATCCCCAAATTACACATTAAAGAATTCACCCCCAACGCTTGCAGGTATTATTCTAGAGCTGAGGCCCCTAAGAACATAAGAGAGGCCATGTTGGATCAGGCCAATGGCCCATCCAGTCCAACACTCTGTGTCACATAAGAACATAAGAGAGGCCATGTTGGATCAGGCCAATGGCCCATCCAGTCCAACACTCTGTGTCACATAAGAACATAAGAGAGGCCATGTGGGATCAGGCCAATGGCCCATCCAGTCCAACACTCTGTGTCACATAAGAACATAAGAGAGGCCAGGTTGGATCAGGCCAATGGCCCATCCAGTCCAACACTCTGTGTCACACAAGAACATAAGAGAGGCCATGTTGGATCAGGCCAATGGCCCATCCAGTCCAACACTCTGTGTCAAACAGTGGCCAAACAAAACAAAACGGAACCCAGGTGCCATTAGGAGGTCCACCAGTGGGGCCAGGACACCAGAAGCCCTCCCATTGTCCCCCCAAGCACCAAGAATACAGAGCATCCCTGCCCCAGAGAAAGAGTCCCATCGATACGCTGTGGCTAATAGCCACTGATGGACCTCTACTCCATATGCTTATCCAATCCACCCCTGCTCCGTATGTTTGCATTTGGATTCGATAAACACATCTAAGTTATATTTGGATTTTCTTTCAGGAGTGTGCTCCAAAACATTTCCAAAGATAGCAAACTGCCAGTTGTGTGACTTAAGAGCAAACACGGAAACAGAGAGTTATATCACTTGCAATGAGTCTTGTGAGCAAAAATTCTTCGTTGTGAGCTACTGGTATCAAAGTTGTGAGCTACTGGCATTAAACCTGTGAGCTACTGCATTAAATGATTCTGCTCTGGGGTCATCCTTCCTGAGCTAAGACAAAAAATGTGTGAGCTGGAGGCTAAAAATCTGTGAGCTAGCTCACACTAACTCAGCTTAGAGGGAACACTGATCACTTGTGGAAGGAATTTGGGCGTTACAGAATGAATAATGTTGTTGTGAGTTAATTAAGATCCTGTAAACACGAAAGATGCCTGGGGAACATGTATAAAACCCTCAGGACACAGAAGGAGCACAATTTGCTCTTGACACAGAGACTCTTCTCTCAAGTTCTTCTCACTGGAAAACCGGGTAAGTTCTTTCTTAAGATATACTGTACTATTGGTGGTGTACCAAGTCTTGGGGATTTGTTTCCTTGGCAGTCTTTGGCTAACCAACTGGCCAGAGGTAGCTGTTCTGATCCCCAAAGTGGTCCCTTTTTGACTTCAGTGTGTAGAGCCAAAGCAAAGCCTTTTTCTTCCTCTCGGTATGCATTTCAGAGCGGAGGAGACGAAAGTTCTGCACCCTGCATACTGCAAATGAATAAAACGCCGTGGAATATCAAGGAATATTCCGGTGGTACCTCTTTGACCAGTATGTCGAGCCAAAGAAGAACCTTTTTCTTCCTCTTGGAATAACAACAACAATAATAACAACAACATTTTATTTATATCCCGCCCTCCCCGCCGAAGCAGGCTCAGGGCGGCTAACAACATCTCAATCCATACCATAAATTATACAACAGGTTTTAAAATCACGTTCACTTAAAAACATTCCAATTAAGATTAACATTTCTGGTGCTATTCTATTAGGTGTAAGTATTATTATGGCGGAATCACTTAAGGCGAATCATCAGTCGTTCAGTCAGGTAAAGGCCATCCTAAAGAGGATGGTCTTGCAGGCCCTGCGGAACTGTTCAAGGCTCCGCAGGGCCCGCACTTCTTCCGGGAGCTGGTTCCATAGGTGTGGAGCTGCAATGGAGAAGGCCCGTGTACGGGTGTTCTGTAATTTTGCCTCCTTCGGCCCAGGGATAGTCAGTTGGTTCTTCCCAACTGACCTCAGTGCTCTCTGGGGTTCATGTGGGGAGAGATGGTCCTTCAGGTAGGCAGGTAGGCAGGTCCTTGACCATATAGGGCTTTAAAGTTGATAGGTAGGCAGGTCCTTGACCATATAGGGCTTTAAAGTTGATAACCAGCACTTTGTAACGAACCCGGTATTTAACATTGGGTGAAACAAAAGCGTCTGCACCCTGTTTACTGCAAATGACCCAAATGTCATAGAATATATATGTCATGGAATATAAAATTCTAACATTCCATCTGGAAAATTTGCTCACATAATGTTGACTCTCAGAAACCTTTGTCTGTGATGGAGGCAGCAACCCAACTCAGTGAGAAGTTCCTTACCTCTTTGCTTACAGGGCCGGATTAACCATTAGGCAAAATAGGCACTGGCCTATGGGTCCCCATGCTTTAAGTGGCCCTGGGCCAGCTTCTCCCCCTGGTATGGCTGATGCTGGCATCATTGCCAAGTTTGCCTCTCTCTGCATCTCCCCTGCAGCTTTGTCAAAGGGGCTTTTCAGAAGGTGCCTGCAGGCTGCTATGGGGGCCACAGGCCGTGGGGTGGGCACTCCAACTCTGAGATAATTCTCAAGTAGGGTTGCCATTTCCAATTCAAGAAATATCTGGGGACTTTGGAAGTGGAGCCAGGAGACTTTGGGGGTGAGGCCAGGAGACATTAGGGGCGGAGCCAAGAGCAAGGTTGTGACAAGAATCATCGAACTCCAAAGGGCATTCTGGCCATCACATCTAAATGCACCACACACCTTTTAAATGCCTTCCCTTCATTGGAAATAATGAAAGATAGGGGCACCTTTTTGTGGGGCTCATAGAATTGGACCCCCTAGCCTAATCCTTTTGAAACTCTAGGGTATTTTGAGGAGAGGCACTGGATGCTATGCTGAAAATTTGGTGCCTTTACCTCAAAAAAACAGCCTCTACATAGCCCCAGATACCTGTGTATCAATTCTCTATGGCAGGGCTTCCCAAACTTTTCTTTCCCGTGGCCTGGTTATTTTTACACTTCTTTGTGGCCCACTAAAATTTGGGGGTGGAGCTGGGAGACAGAAATTATATCATTTCCTGTGGTGTCAAGGACCAATGATGTCATTTCCAGGGCACACTGAACCAAAACTCCACCTTTTCCTGTGAGATCACTTCCAGGGCACTCCCACAAACTTGCCTCTTCTTTGGAAGTAAATTCATTTTCAGAAAGATCTCTCTGAAACTCATGCTGAGCCAAAATGGGGGTAGAAAATGGGCAGTCCTCTCTTTTCAGCCCCCACACCTGCATGCACCTATCTGTTTGTATATTTTTCTCCAGCTTGCAAGCACTCCTAATGCCCATGTTCAATTGCCTGCACCACCTACACATCCCTTCCTCAACAGCACTGGGCAGTGTATGCAGTTGGGAGTGCTGTTGCCTTTGCCATCAGGAATGCCAGCACTGTGTACCACCCACACTGGGCCCTGGCAGCTGTTCTACCTCAAAATATGCTGACACATTTAGTAGGCCCTTTCTTCAGCTGCTGCTACTGGAACCCTGCCTCAAGCTACAACCAAGCTTGCTTGGTTTCAAGAATATCTTTCAACAGCTATTTTTCATACTTTTCTTTGGTTGAAACACTGGGAAATTGCTGTGAAAGGTGACAGAGAATTGAACTGCAATTAATGAATTAATTTCAAGTTATATGAAGTTCATACAAGCTTTTCTGCAGTTATCCCAAAAAGGATATTTATGAGGGGCTTGCAGCTTTTTACTGGCGGTGTTTCCCATGTCTTTAAAAGGAACCTGTTGTGCAGATACTTAGCCAGTGAACTACTTTCATCCTTTTTAATATCTACAGGAGGAGTTCAATTTTGGTGCCAGACAGCTGTTAAAAGCAGGACCAGTAAAATGGTGCCAAGTTCATAGTACCAACACTTCCAGTGCTGTTGAGATATACTGTGATAATCTCCAATAATCTCTTTCTGCCCCACACCTCTTACTCTCACTCACTCACACAGAAATCTCAAAGAAGGCCACCTGGCTACAACTGGGGGTGCCAACTTTTCATTGACAGAGCTCCTATGTCTGCAACAACAGTATGATGAACAGAAAAGTTTCATCCAGCAAAAATGGAAGGAAAGAAAGAAAGAGAATGGGAAAGAAAGGGAATGACTGAAAGGGAAGGGAAAAAGAAAGAACATAAATATAAGAGGAGTCATGTTGGATCAGGCCAGTGGACTATCCAGTGCAAAATTCCCTCATACAATGCCCAGAAAACACCAGTGTCCACCAGTGGGGCCAGGGCACTAGAGCCCTCCCACTGTTTTTTCTACCCCCCCAGCACCAAGAATACAGACAGAGCATCACTTGGAAAGAAAGAAAGAAAGAAAGAAAGAAAGAAAGAAAGAAAGAAAGAAAGAAAGAAAGAAAGAAAGAAAGAAAGAAAGAAAGAAAGAAAGAAAGAAAGAAAGAAAGAAAGAAAGAAAGAAAGAAAGGGCGGCAAAGAAAAAAAAAGCCTTCCTCACCTTCAGATGACCCCAGCCAGCAAAAATTCTGCCCAGGGGTCATCTGGTAAAAAAAACAAATGCCCACTTGAATGCCCACTCCCCGCCCCTCCCGGCTGAAAAAAACACACACACCCTTCTTTGCTGCCCAGGCCACCAGGGGAAATCTCCCCAAAAGAACATACTGCAAGGCACAAAAAATCTTATATCTTGAAGAGCACTTCATGGGTCTAAAGTGGCAATGGATGCCAGCTTTTCTCTCAAACACTGGGAGTGGGGGAGAAGGAAGGAGAGGCAGCCCAACTCCTCTCTGCACAACACAGAGACGGGGCAGGGCTAGCTTTGCTGGGGGCGGGGCTAGCTTTGGCTTTTCTTGTGACCCGCTAGTGAGGCTTCCGTGGTCCGTTACCGGGTCAGAACCCTGCAAATAGGAAACACTGCTCTATGGAAATTGATCTTCATAGGGAATAATGGAGGGCCCAGCAGACATCCCTGCTTTCTGATTACCCTGAAACAGGGGGAGGGCCTCTAAACTAGGGGATCCCCTGCCCCACCTTGGGATTGGCAACCCTATTCTCAAGGGGCCCCCCAAGATTTTGATTGACTAGGGGCCTCTACAGGTTTAATCTGGCCCTGTTTGCTTATTAAGTGAGTGCCTCCTTCTGGAGAGATTCCTCAAGGAGTCTTTGTGGAGATGAAGACACTCTTCCTGAAGCAGGGTATAAATTTTAAACAGTCAAAAACCCATCTGTCACATACCTATTGAAGGGACCTTTGACTGTGAATGGCTCATGCACGGAACTTCTTGTTCATTTCTACGGTACAGCTAAACTTGAATCCAGCTGAAACTATGATAATTAGCTATCTGTAAATAATTTCTGTAGCATCTTAGAGATAAGCAAGATTTTCAGGGTTTAAGCTTTCAAGTGCTCATTGTCTCTCAACAGCTCATACCTCCAAATATTTATGGGTTTCTATGATGATGATGAGATTGGATTTATATCCTGCCCTCCACTCTGAATCTCAGAGTCTCAGAGCGGCTCATAATCTTCTTTATCTTCCTCCCCCACAACAGACACTCTGTGAGGTGGGTGGGGCTGAGAGGGCTCTCACAGCAGCTGCCCTTTCAAGGACAACCTCTGCCAGAGCTATGGCTGACCCAAGGCCATTCCAGCAGCTGCAAGTGGAGAGTGGGGAATCAAACTCAGTTCTCCCAGATAAGAGAGCTATGGCTGACTCAAGGCCATTCCATCAGCTGCAAGTGGAGAGTGGGGAATCAAACCCGGTTCTCCCAGATAAGAGAGCTACGGCTGACCCAAGGCCATTCCAGCAGCTGCAAGAGGAAGAGTGGGGAATCAAGCCCGGTTCTCCCACATAAGAGAGCTATGGCTGACCCAAGGCCATTCCAGCAGCTGCAGGTGCAGGAGTGGGGAATCAAGCCCGGTTCTCCCAGATAAGAGAGCTATGGCTGACCCAAGGCCATTCCAGCAGCTGCAGCTGCAGGTGGAGGAGTGGGGAATCAAACCCGGTTCTCCCAGATAAGAGAGCTATGGCTGACCCAAGGCCATTCCAGCAGCTGCAAGAGGAGGAGTGGGGAATCAAACCCGGTTCTCCCAGATAAGAGAGCTATGGCTGACTCAAGGCCATTCCAGCAGCTGCAAGGGGAGGAGTGGGGAATCAAACCCGGTTCTCCCAGATAAGAGAGCTATGGCTGACTCAAGGCCATTCCAGCAGGTGCAAGTGGAGGAGTGGGGAATCAAACCTGGTTCTCCCAGATAAGAGAGCTCTGGCTGACCCAAGGCCATTCCAGCAGCTGCAAGAGGAGGAGTGGGGAATCAAACCCGGTTCTCCCAGATAAGAGAGCTATGGCTGACTCAAGGCCATTCCAGCAGCTGCAAGGGGAGGAGTGGGGAATCAACCCCGGTTCTCCCAGATAAGAGAGCTCTGGCTGACTCAAGGCCATTCCAGCAGGTGCAAGTGGAGGAGTGGGGAATCAAACCTGGTTCTCCCAGATAAGAGAGCTATGGCTGACCCAAGGCCATTCCAGCAGCTGCAAGAGGAGGAGTGGGGAATCAAACCCGGTTCTCCCAGATAAGAGAGCTATGGCTGACCCAAGGCCATTCCAGCAGCTGCAAGAGGAGGAGTAGGGAATCAAACCTGGTTCTCCCAGATAAGAGAGCTATGGCTGACCCAAGGCCATTCCAGCAGGTGCAAGTGGAGGAGTGGGGAATCAAACCCGGTTCTCCCAGATAAGAGAGCTACGGCTGACCCAAGGCCATTCCAGCAGGTGCAAGTGGAGGAGTGGGGAATCAAACCCGGTTCTCCCAGATAAGAGAGCTACGGCTGACCCAAGGCCATTCCAGCAGGTGCAAGTGGAGGAGTGGGGAATCAAACCCGGTTCTCCCAGATAAGAGAGCTATGGCTGACCCAAGGCCATTCCAGCAGCTGCAAGTGGAGGAGTGGGGAATCAAACCCGGTTCTCCCAGATAAGAGAGCTATGGCTGACCCAAGGCCATTCCAGCAGCTGCAAGTGGAGGAGTGGGGAATCAAACCCGGTTCTCCCAGATAAGAGAGCTACGGCTGACCCAAGGCCATTCCAGCAGGTGTAAGTGGAGGAGTGGGGAATCAAACCCGGTTCTCCCAGATAAGAGTCCACACACTTAACCACTACACCAAACTGGCTATGGTGCTACTGCAGTCGAATCAAGTCGTAAGTATAATACTGTAACGACCCACGCTCCCCCCTACTGAGACAGGGTGGGGCTGTTAGGTGACCCAGAATGTACAAGTTAGGACTGCCACCAATTGTGTCTCCCACTTTATTGAAAGGCCACTTTATAACCGATCAGGTAGCTTGTCTTTTAGAGGCATTAGGTCCACTAGTCTATTGTGGCAGCCAGGACAATGGAGGACACAACGACTAAACACAATTTACAGTTTCATTACCAAAACAAGCAATTCAGAGTGAGACCGGTGAGTAAAAAAATAACACCGTGAAAATATCACTAGCGGACACATACGGCGACAAGATCACTGATCCTTAACAGGTTCGACATTTGAACTTCACAGTTTGGCTGCACAGGCCTCCTTTGGGAAGGCCTCTCTTGAAGTGAAGGTAAGTCTCCATTTTTAAAACCCAAATCCACACCTCCTGCCAACCTCAGAAGCACACGACATAAATCTATCCAGGGCTGGCGCATGGGAGCAGGGCAAGTAGATGGCCGCCTTGGGTGCCACTTGACTTAGGGGAACCATGAGGCACCCCCTCTCCCCGTGCCCGCTGCCCTCCGGCTCCCCATGCCCGCTACCACCCACCTCCTCGCACCCGCTGCCCCCCACCTCCCGGCGCCCGCTGCCGTCTGCTACCGCCCGCCTCCCCAGGCCCAATGCACACGCGTTGACACTTCCCACAGGCGCTCAGGCTGACTCCCTTTGAAGCAGGGGAGGGCCAGGCTGAGCGCTCACGCACAAGCACTCAGGCTGGCCCACCTTGCCCCTGCTTCAAAGGGGAGACATCACTTTTGTTGACATCATTGGACAAGAGACGGGGCGGCGGCGGAATGGGCCTTGGCCTAGGGGTGTCAGAACTAGGGTTGCCAATCCCCAGGTGGGGGCAGGGGATCTCCCTGTTTGGTGGCCCTCCCCCCGCTTCAGGGTCATCAGAAAGAAGGGGGAGGGGAGGGAAATGTCTGCTGGGAACTCTGTTATTCCCTATGGAGATTTATTCCCATAGAAAATCATGGAGAATTGATCCGTGGGTATCTGAGGCTCTGTTTGGGGGTAGAGACACCAAATTTTCAGTATAGCATCTAGTGTCTCTCTCCAAAATACCCACCAAGTTTCAAAAAGATTGGATCAGGGGGTCCAATTTTATGAGCCCCAAAAGAAGGTGCCCCTATCCTTCACTATTTCCTATGGAAGGAAGGAATTGAAAAGGTGTGCCGTCCCTTTAAATGTGATGGCCAGAACTCCCTTTGGAGTTCAATTATGCTTGTCACAGCCTTGATCTTGGCTCCACCCCCAAAGTCCCCAGATATTTCTTGAATTGGACTTGGCAACCTTAGTCAGAACCCTTAGCGCCGGGCCTGAATCTATCTCAGCGGGTCTACAGCTGGTTTCACTGTGACAGCATACAGTAATTGTGAGGAAAGATACAGGATGGAGTTAACTCCCTTCACGGTCAACATAAACACTGACACACAGATGTTAGTGCAATAACATTTCAACTTAACAGTCTCTAGAACACTGTTTTTTTTTTTGGGGGGGGGACCTTTTAAAAGGCTGTGTTCATTACAAACACTTACCAAACTGTACCTAAATATTGCGTTTCTTGTTCAATGCTTTCTCCAGGCCTCCTGATTATTATTTGGTCACAAATGGTTATTGGGGAATGGATCCTGGGTTCTTTGACATTCATACGGAAATGACCGTTTTGCCCTCTATCTTTCCCCATCCTGCTGTGTTCCTTCAGATAGCCACCAGCTGGAAAGATGTTTCATGATCGCCACCAGAACTCCACAAGCCTCCCTTACGTGGATATCGTTATCAAGCTACCAGCCGTCATTGTGATCCTTCCGTCACCACTGCTCAACCGCCCTAACGGACCACTGTCCATTAAGCAATACATCCCATCACTTCAAGCAAGCCAGGGAATTAGCATTGGGGGTTCTGGATCCCTCTCTGTTCCAATTTACTCTCAGAAGCTGATGCAAACAAGCCCCTTTTCCGTGGATACCGTTATCGTGCTACCACCCATCATTGCGACCATTCCATCACCAACCGCCCTGCTCAACCGCCCTAATGGACCACTGTCCATTAAGCAATACATCCCATCTTTTCAAGCAAGGCAGGGAATTAGCATTGGGGGTTCTGGATCCCTCTCTGTTCCAATTTACTCTCAGAAGCTGATGCAAACAAGCCTCCCTCCCATGGATCTCGTTATCGTGATATCACCCATCATTGTGATTGTTCCATCGCCACTGCTCAACCGCCCTAACGGACCGCTGTCCATTAAGCAATACATCCCATCTCTTCAAGCAAGCCAGGGAATTAGCATCGGGGGTTCCGGATCCTTCTCTGTTCCAATTTACTCTCAGAAGCTGATGTGAAAAAGTGGGTGGGGCTTCTGTTCTGGCTAATGAAGAATGGAAAAATGTCGAGCCTGAAGGTCACAATCCACACATACACAAAGTACGACAATGAACGCCGATGTCCAGAATTCCTGCCCCTCACTGTATCTCCATGTGAATGGTGTGATCTACAATAGATAAGACGTTCTGCAAGGTTGTCTTCAGGAAAGCATTTGTGCAACTGCCATGGAGTGCCCTTTTCTTAAGTTTACGAAGGGCCCCAACCGCTGTCATCGACAATGAGATGCCGATAATAAATTGCATGCTCTTTCTGACTTTGCCTTTCTCTGTGACTTGAATATGTAGAATTGTTCCTGTCTTCTGTCGCAAAATAAAAGCTGTGCTATAATCCAAGCCGTTATTTCCTGTTAATGTGATCCCTGAATGAACCAAGGGAAGTCACAAGTTAGCAGCTAAATATGTTAAGTTGCACTTAACAGGTGGCTATATACAAAGAGCAGGCTGTTCTTGTCTGGGGCATAAGAACATAAGAGAAGCCATGTTGGATCAGGCCAACGGCCCATCCAGTCCAACACTCTGTGTCACACAGTGGCAAAAAAAAAATTATATATACACACACACTGTGGCTAATAGCCACTGATGGACCTGTGCTCCATATTTTTATCTAAACCCCTCTTGAAGGTGGCTATACTTGTGGCCACCACCTCCTGTGGCAGTGAATTCCACATGTTAATCACCCTTTGGGTGAAGAAGGACTTCCTTTTATCCGTTTTAACCTGTCTGCTCAGCAATTTCATCGAATGCCCACGAGTTCTTGTATTGTGAGAAAGGGAGAAAAGTACCTCTTTCTCTACTTTCTCCATCCCATGCATTATCCCATGCAGTGAGAATAAATCCTAGTATGGAACACAAACAAACAACAAGAAGGGGAGGATTGAGGAATGACTACAGGGCTGGTGTGAGGGCCCATAGGTCATAATGCCCCTGTATAATGCCTCTGTATAAATCGATGGTGCGGTCTCATTTGGAGTACTCTGTGCAGTTCTGGTCGCCGCACCTCAAAAAGGATATTATAGCATTGGAGAAAGTCCAGAAAAGGGCAACTAGAATGATTAAAGGGCTGGAACACTTTCCCTATGAAGAAAGGTTGAAACACTTGGGGCTCTTTAGCTTGGAGAAATGTCGACTGCGGGGTGACATGATGCAAGATAATGCGTGGAATGGAGAAAGTAGAGGAAGAGGTACTTTTCTCCCTTTCGCACAATACAAGAACTCGTGGGCATTTGATGGAATTGCTGAGCAGTCAGGTTAAAACGGATAGAAGGAAGTACTTCTTCACATAAAGGGTGATTAACATGTGGAATTAACTGCCAAAGGAGGTGGAGGCGGCCACAAGCATGGACACCTTCAAGAGGGGTTTAGATAAAAATATGCAGCAGAGGTCCATCAGTGGCTATTAGTCACAGTGTGTGTGTATATATGTATATATATATATATATATATATATATATATATATATATATATATATATATATATATATATATATATATGTGTGTGTGTGTGTGTGTGTGTGTGTGTGTGTGTGTGTGTGTGTGTGTACACACACACAATACAAGAACTCGTGGGCATTCGATGAAATTGCTGAGCAGTCAGGTTAAAATGGATAAAAGGAAGTATTCTTCACCCAAAGGGTGATTAACATGTGGAATTCACTCCCACAGGAGGTGGAGGCGGCCACAAGCATGGCCACCTTCATATATATCTATATCTATATCTATATCTATATCTATATCTATATCTATATATATAATTTTTTTTGGCCACTGTGTGACAGAGAGTGTTGGACTAGATGGGCCACTGGCCTGATCCAACATGGCTTCTCTGATGTTCTTATGTGACACAGAGTGTTGGACTGGATGGGCCACAGGCCTGATCCAACATGGCTTCTCTTATGTTCTTATGTGACACAGAGTGTTGGACTGGATGGGCCATTGGCCTGATCCAACATGGCTTCTCTAATGTTCTTATAGGTCAGTTCCTACTTGGACTATGGGGGGGGAAGAGATAAAATTTTGGGTGGAGGGGCATTGGGGCTTGGCTGCTTCTTCCAGCAGCCAGCCACCTGGCCCCAGCTCACTCTCTTGCGCGAGCTCTCTCTCTTTCTCCCAAGAGGGAGTGAGCTCCAGTGGAAGGCGGCTGGCCAACCCCGCTCCGGCAGCACCAGCCCCCTTATTGCCTGCCAGCGCTGCCTCCCCATGCTCCCCACCTGGGAGGGGACCGCTCTACAAGCCCATGCTGCTCCACCTCATAGAGAAAGGCACCCCCTGGCGAGCCAGTGGCTCTTGCTCGCCCCCTCCTCCCTCAACGCACCGGGGTGGGGACAACAACTGCGAGTGGAGCAGGCCCTGAACATTCCGGGAATGCAGGCAGGACAGGAGGATTAAGAGGATGGGGGCGGGGGGAGGCAAAGCTGCGAGAGGGAGACTGGGAAGGTGGAAGAGAGAGAGCATGCAGCAGGGGGGAGGAGCCGAGCTGCAGGCCGACAGACAAGGAGGGGGGCACTCCGACTGCCCCCTCTAGGACCCCCGACGCAGCAGTGTAACCCAAAGTATGCATCCCTTCCCTCCCCCCTCCAGGCCCCCACCCAGTGGCCCCCAGAATCTCCCCCTCCTCTGGCCCCGTTGGTCTTCCCGCAGCTCCTTGCTGTCCAGGAATTTCGCTGGCTGAAAGACCACAATAGAGCGATCATAAAGCTGAAGAGGGGGAGTGAACAGAGGGGTCTGCCCCCCCCCCCCCGGGGCTACAGGTCTGCCTCACACCTTTAGGGGCCCTGGGTTGGTTTTCACCACAGATTTACCACTGCTTGCAGCCATCCCAGCCTGCACGCAGCCAGAAGCTGAGCTGCTCTTTGCCTGACTTGCCTAGTGTTGTTGCTGCTGGCGTTGTCGCCAAGTTTGCCTCTCTCTGCCTCTCCCCCACAGCTTAGTAAAAGCTCTTTTAAGAAGGTGCCTGAAGGCTGCAGTGGGGACTGTGGCTGGTGGGGCAGGTGCTCAGACTTTAAGAAAATTTGTGAGGGGGCCGCCAAGTTTTCAATTGCCTAGGGGCCTCCACAGGGTTTAATCTGGCACTGTTAACTGTCCATTGAAAGCAATGGAGGATGAGGGCACTTCATTCTGGGGCCCATAGAATCTTTTTTGAAACTTGGGGAGGTTTTTGAGGAGAGGCACCATCAGCTATGCTGCAATTCTTGTGCCTCTACCTCAACAGACAGCCCTCTCTAGAACCCCAGATGCCCCAGACAGATCTTCCATTATAGCCTGTAAGGCTCATCGACTATAATGGTCCTCATAGGCTACAATGGAGATGGAAAAATGATTTTTGCACATCTGCATGCTGTATGGTTTACAAGCTGCCTTGAGTCACAGGGAAAAGAGGGGTATAAATCTTTGAATAAATAAGTAGTATGGGCAAATTGATGACATTTAAGCTACTTTGCTCTGCTCCAGGTAGACCTCACCTAGATCATTGCATTCAGTTTTGAGCACCACAAGTTAAGAAGGATATAGACAAGCAGGAACGTATCCAGAGGAGGGCAATGATGATGGTGAAGTGTCTGGAGACCAAGTCCTAAGAGGAAAGGCTGAAGGAGCTGAGTATCATTAGCCCGGAGAGGAAATGACTTGTTCATAAACTTGTTCATAAATGATTTAGAGTTGGGAGTGAGCAGTGAAGTGGCCAAGTTTGCAGATGACACTAAATTGTTCAGGGTGGTGAGAACCAGAGAGGATTGTGAGGAACTCCAAAGGGATCTGTTGAGGCTGGGTGAGTGGGCGTCAACGTGGCAGATGCGGTTCAATGTGGCCAAGTGCAAAGTAATGCACATTGGGGCCAAGAATCCCAGCTACAAATACAAGTTGATGGGGTGTGAACTGGCAGAGACTGATCAAGAGAGATCTTGGGGTCATGATAGATAACTCACTGAAAGTGTCAAGACAGTGTGCGTTTGCAATAAAAAAGGCCAATGCCATGCTGGGAATTATTAGGAAGGGAATTGAAAACAAATCAGCCAGTATCATAATGCCCCTGTATAAATCGATGGTGCGGTCTCATTTGGAGTACTGTGTGCAGTTCTGGTCGCCGCACCTCAAAAAGGATATTATAGCTTTAGAGAAGGTGCAGAGAAGGGCAACTAGAATGATTAAAGGGCTGGAGCACTTTCCCTATGAAGAAAGGTTGAAACGCTTGGGACTCTTTAGCTTGGAGAAGGCTCGGCCCTTCCCAGCCAAGCCGGCATCGCCGGCGTTCGGGCTGGGGGCCGCATTTGCCCTCCTGGAAGAAGGAGAGCAGGCTTTGACAGCCCCAGCCCATCCGGGGTTTGAGAGGGGCGTGGCGCCAGGGCTATATAAGCCCTGGCCCCGCCCGACTCATTGCGGCTGTCTTCCTGGCTCTCTGAGGAAGAGCCTCTTGCGCGGCGTCAGGACAGCGAAGATCGTCTGCGAAGTTGGAAATCTGCGGTGGGGTGCTGGAGCGTCGGCGCAAGCGTTTGAGACAGCGCGAGCGGCCGGTGATCGCTTGGAGCGCGGTTTGTCTGCAGGTGCAGGGGGCCCAAGCGCAAGCGGCGGTATTGGGAGAGTCTCTTTGGGGCTTGGGGTACCCGTTGGGGCTGGCTGCAGCCGGGCCCGGTCTGCAGCTGGCGCGGCGTCCGCTTGGAAGGGCGGGAGGTCCCGGGGTAGAGGAAAGCCTCGTACGCTTTAAGGGCGTGCTGCTGTCAAGTTGGTGATGGCCTCTCCCTGCCAGGCATCGGTATACCTGTGCTCGGCACAAGACGCACGCGGCTGCCATTTTAAACTGGGGTCGTCCTTGGGCGGCAAAGTGAAGTCCCGTTCTTGGGAAGGGGGACCGAGTGAGGGGGCGTTGGCCATCTCCGAGGGTGATCAATGTCGCTGAGAGCAATAGCGGCGGGGCATGGCCCGCAGAGCATGCGGCGGCCATTTTAGGTGAGTCTGGATGCCAAAGTGAAGCAATGGGTGCTCTCCACATGGTGCGCTAGGCGGCCATTTTAGCAGAGCGGCCTTGTAAGGCGGGAAAGCGAATCCGGAGGTGCACTGCCCTTGGCGCGTGCGAGGGGCCATTTCGTTTTAAGCGCACTAAGGCGCGGTTAGGGGCTTTTGTGTGCAGCCCACACGCACGCGCACGCGGCGGTCAATTTATTCTACTGCGGCTAGGAGTGGGATCTTGGCGCGGTGGCGAGTAGCCAAATCAGAAGGCCCAAGTTCGTTTGACATCTCATTTAAATAGGGCAGGCAGTAGGCACTGGTAGGAACTATCTGAGAGCTTTGTGAGCCGCAGCCGGTCGGAATAGACCATTTTGATCTCTCAGGGGTTCTGGGCAACACCCCCCCCCCGCATATCCCATGTGGTGAGGACTGTATAAATAAGATGGTACATACCCCCGGTTACTTGGGTTGATTGTATCTTTTTTTAGTGGTCCTGGAATCATAAGTATGAGGGTCCATACCCCCCGTTAATTGAGCTGACTCTATCAGTTTTAAGGCTCCAGGAACCATAATTAAGATGGTCCATACACCTGTTTATTGTGCTGACAGGCATACATAGGGGCCGTTTAGGGCCTGGCTTTGCCGCATTTCGCTCCACCTCTCCTTCTCTGGCTTAGTGGTCGGTGGGGTTCAAATTAGCATACTCTGGGGGCCAATGTGGTGTGTGGCCAGGGTTAGGTCATACTCATGGCCCCTAAGAAGGGATTGGGAAGCTCCATAGGCTAGCAACCGGACCGCCTGTTATGTGGGTGGGGTCAGCAGCCTTGGTCTGTTGAAGAGGCAGGCCAAAGGGAGCGGGTCCGGCTGGCCATCATTGGCACTGGAGGCGCTAGAGCAGTAGTGGGTCGCCATGGGGCGCCCATAAAGGAGGGGCATCGCAGTTCTGCTGGGCGGGGTGTGCCTAACTTTTGCAACGGAGATGCTGGCTCGTTTGTCTGCCTTACAGGGGCACAAGCCACTGTTGGAGCCGGAACAGGACACCGACCCGTGCGAGGGTCCGTCGGGTGAACAGCCGATGAGCGGCGTGTATGGCTGCGGCGTACAACAGACGCCATGCCAGGCTCGAGCGCTATCGGAGGTTGCTGGTAAGATTTTGTTGCAGCGGACTCTTGGCGGGTCTGGAACGCCATTGGACGTAGGTGGTAAGATCTTGTTGCAGCAGACACCTGGGTGGCCCTGGGGTCCTGTTCTAGGACCCCCCCTCCCCCCCCGGGTACAGGGAGCGGGGCTTGGGACGCGGGAAGGCCGGGAACACCCGCTGTGCAGGGGGGTTCTGGGCTGCCTTGCGGCGTGGGGCCCACGGAGCTCTGCCCCACAAGGGTCTGACTTAGGCAGCTCTGGATTCCAGGTGCCCGGTCTACAAGGGGTCCCGGCGGTTGCGCACGCAGTTCCCACGTTGCCGTCCCTCCCCAAGGGGTCCTGCATTGACACAAATGGAAGGGACGTGGCCGAGGGGGCAAGGAGTTGGGTGGTTTCACCTTCTAAATCCTGATGCCTGCATACCCTTTCCACATACTACCATATGGCGACACTTTGTGGCCGCTGGGAGATCATTTAATGGCGTTACACGTGTCTAAATTCTTCAGGGGGAGTGGTAGACGTGTTCAGCCTACTTCACAGGGAGCTCGAAAAGAAGAGTACAGACGAGCTCGACAGGAAGGAAGAAGAAAATTAAAGTGCTTACGGGTGGATAGGTCGGGGGCAATCGGGTTGCCCAGCGTTTTAATTTAGGCGGGCGCCATCGCGGGGGCGTATACGGAATTTCGGCGGCGCGGCATGGCTGCACTACGGCGAGGCCTTCCGCTCAACGGCCGCTGTTAACCCTGGGTTACCCTAGGACCACGTCAGCCAGCAGCTTGGCTACGGTTGATGTCCCCGGCAAAGCCTAATATTGGGGATCGGTCCGATAGCGGACACGTCGTACATAGGCAACACCAGCAGCTTTCTGCAGGGGCCCGTATCACGGAGGGCCGGCCGGTTCAGTCCCGGCTGTTATGCGGGGAGTTCGCTTCGAAACGAGCGGGCCACGGAAAGCCTTGCATGCTCAGACACGGGTTCCCACTTTGTAACGGGCCTCATCCCCTTCCTGCTTGCGGCAGGTCGGAGCCTTGGCCTGGGGGGAGGCACCCCGGTGACGGCTGCGCCGGTCAATAGTCCCATTCAGGTGAGGGTACTCAATAGTTTATTGATGGAATACCCATATAAAGCGGACGGGCAATATTTGTGGAGGGGTTTCTTTGGCCCCTCCCCCTGCTCGGCTTCTATCGGGCGGTCAGTGGTGGGTCTTACCCATATCGCGGGTATCTCCCTTGGGGGAGGTGCTTATGGGGTGGTGCTTGGGAAGGCGACTGGGGAGTATCGCCTCATTCATCACCTGTTCTACCCAAAGGGGCGCCGCCCCCGAGGAATTGGGTTCAGTGTGGTACATCTCCTTTGACCGGGGGGGTTTGTGTGTGGGGCCTAAAGTGCGATAGGCGACATCAAGTCTGCATTTCGTATCTTGCCAGTGCATCACGATGCTTTCGGGCTCCTGGGTTTGTTGTTGAGAGGGCGAATGCTACTGGATAGCGCCCTTCCATATGGATCACGCCCTCGGGAGCGTTGCATTTCAGCGCTTCAGTTCCTTTGTTGAGTGGGCGCTGCGGGATAGAACCGGGCTCAATGATCCTGCTGGCACAGGGTAATGCGCCAGACGGTTTCATTCCTTTCAGGACTTAGCCATTAAGCTGGGGGTACACATTTGGAGCCTGTAGGGCCCAGTTCGGTGTTTACCTTTTAGGCATCGGGTGGGGTACCCACAAACGGCTGCGGCTGCGGGTGGGGTACCCACAAACGGCTGCGGCTGCCAGAGGCAGAAATAACGGATCTTAAAGCCCGGTTGGCTGCCCTAAGAAAACACCGCAAAGTCTTGCTGCTTGAATTGCAGTTGGTGGTGGGTCACCTTAACTTTGCAGGGAAAGTGCCCCCCCCCCATGGCCTTTTACTTGAGGCGTCTTGGCGACGCTATGAGTCAATTGCCCCTGGACCCCCGGTAACTTGGGAGGCTGAAGCTAGTTGGGCCATTCGATTGGCTTTAACGCCTGGCACCAGGAGGGATTAGGATAGAGCGGGTTCCCGATTCTGGCAGTTGGAATGAGCCGCTGCGCTGCAGGCTGGCCGGCCGATCTCGACAGCTCATATTAGGCATTCTGCCTGTTTTGGAAGGAGAGAGGTCTGGGGTTGAGCTTTACTGAGGGCCGACTGGCGGTGTTGGCCTTTGGTAGTATAGCTCATGGGTCTGCGGAGAATACCCGCTAGTAGAGGGGTATACCACAGAGCGGCTTCCCAATTCTGGCATTTGGGGGCACCGCGGGACCGCTGGATAGGGGGCCGGTTTCGGGGTACAGGTTATGCAGCTCCCCTTTTCGGAGCCACTCTGCATCATGCGGCCTCGTTGATGGCCCTCCAATTTTCTTTCGGCGCTATGTTTAGCGAGTTGGTTATGGAGTTTATGAGTGATACCGCGGGGCAGGTGCCCCAGGCCCGGGAAGTTAAAAAATCGGTTGGCCTGTGGCGGTTGGTAGCTTTTATTAAAAAGGAAAAGAAAGGTGCACCCGTTGGTCACCTAGACGGCAGCGTTGGAGGCGCCTGTGGGTCATTATTTGTTTTGACAATTTTCTGTTTTTTCAGGTGCTGCGGCTCGTAGTGAGAGGTATCATCTGCGGATGCAGCAAGGTGTTTCGGGCGGTCCATCATGCCGGGTGCTCTCCAACAGACGCCCAGCTGGGTGTCAGTGATGGGGCGGTTGGAAGAACGGCTGGGTCGTCGGGGCCTGTGTTGGGCCATTGCCGTGCGGAGAGAGGAGGGCACCTCCTCCGCAATACTGGTCATCCACCTGGTCGGTATCAGGGGAGCACCCATGGCCTAGCACCAAGTGTGCAGGTGGTCTGCAGGAACCGTAGATGGGCTACACGGCTCAATGCGGGGACTGCAGATCACGGGAAAGCCTTAACCGAGCGGATCTTTCCATGGGGGATTGATGCACGCCCAGGTGGTGAATGGCTTGGGCCTGGCCGCCCAGCAACAACCTGACTCTGGCGGGCTTGTGCTGGGGGCGGGGTGGCTCGCCCTTGGACAAGGCGGGGTCCGGGGGTGACCCCAGGGCTTGTCTCTTTGGCTGGTCCTAATATGGTCAGCTAGATCGCCAGGCTGGAGTTGGAGGTGACCTTACATTTCCCCTGGAGGGATCGAGCGCGCTAGGCGCAAGGCTAATAGGGCACTACAAAAAGCCATGGAAGATGGCTTGGGGAATTTTCCTCCCCCATCCGGCCATACGGGTCGGAGGGGGTTCTCTGTCAGTGTTGGGCAACCGGGCCTTTTTGGTGGAGATTCGGCAGGGTTTGCGGTCGGCTCTGGGCCGCCCGTTGGGGCGCTAATGCCTAAGCAGAGGCTTGGCATTGGCGGTGGCCGGGGATGGGTTGGCCACAGTGTTTCAGGGGAGCACCTATGGCCTAGCACCTTTGGTGCGTGTGGTCTGTATGAACCGCAGATGGGCTACACGGCTCAGTGCGGGGAATGCAGATCACGGGGAGCCTCACCTGCGGCGGATCTTTCCATGAGGGATCGATGCTAGCCCAGGTGGAGAAAGGCTGGAGGCCTGGCCGCTCAGTTACAACCCGAATATGGCGGGTTTGTGCTGGGGGCAGGGTTGCTCGCCCTTTGACAGGGCGGGGTCCGTGGGTGACCCCAGGGGCCTGTCTGGATAGGTCTTACCCCTGCCGAGTTCATAAATTAATTGAGTTTAATAAAGCGGCCCGGTTTAAACCCAATACTTGTGTCTGTCTCTTATTTCGACTAGGCGGGCAAGGCTCGGCCCTTCCCAGCCAAGCCGGCATCGCCGGCGTTCGGGCTGGGGGCCGCATTTGCCCTCCTGGAAGAAGGAGAGCAGGCTTTGACAGCCCCAGCCCATCCGGGGTTTGAGAGGGGCGTGGCGCCAGGGCTATATAAGCCCTGGCCCCGCCCGACTCATTGCGGCTGTCTTCCTGGCTCTCTGCCCTCCCACCCTCCCTTGGCAGTACAGGTTTCAACCGGTCGCCCTGTTTGGGGGCCAGGTAGGAATTTTTTCATCTCCGCGGAATTGGCCCATGTGGAGTTGTTTTTCGCCTACCTTGTACTGCCTGATAGTGTTAGGTTTTGGGGTGGATTATAAGTTGGTCGCTGGCCGGGGATGGGTTGGCCACAGTGTTTCAGGGGAGCACCTATGGCCTAGCACCTTTGGTGCGTGTGGTCTGTATGAACCGCAGATGGGCTACACGGCTCAGTGCGGGGAATGCAGATCACGGGGAGCCTCACCTGCGGCGGATCTTTCCATGAGGGATCGATGCTAGCCCAGGTGGAGAAAGGCTGGAGGCCTGGCCGCTCAGTTACAACCCGAATATGGCGGGTTTGTGCTGGGGGCAGGGTTGCTCGCCCTTTGACAGGGCGGGGTCCGTGGGTGACCCCAGGGGCCTGTCTGGATAGGTCTTACCCCTGCCGAGTTCATAAATTAATTGAGTTTAATAAAGCGGCCCGGTTTAAACCCAATACTTGTGTCTGTCTCTTATTTCGACTAGGCGGGCAAACGTCGACTGCGGGGTGACATGATAGAGGTTTACAAGATAATGCATGGAATGGAGAAAGTAGAGAAAGAAGTACTTTTCTCCCTTTCTCACAATACAAGAACTCGTGGGCATTCGATGAAATTGCTGAGCAGACAGGTTAAAATGGATAAAAGGAAGTACTTCTTCACCCAAAGGGTGATTAACATGTGGAATTCACTGCCACAGGAGGTGGTGGCGGCCACAAGTATAGCCACCTTCAAGAGGGGTTTAGATAAAAATATGGAGCAGAGGTCCATCAGTGGCTATTAGCCACAGTGTATGTGTGTATATAACATTTTTTGCCACTGTGTGACACAGAGTGTTGGACTTGATGGGCCGTTGGCCTGATCCAACATGGCTTCTCTTATGTTCTTATGTTCTTATTGAGAGGTGATATGATCACCATCTTCAAGTGCTTAAAGGGTTGTCATATAGAGGATGGTGCTCTCAATTGGATGGAACTTTTCAATTAAGGTACTAGTACAAGAATCGCACTGCTACAGCACCAACCCCAAATCAGACTTTTCCCTGCAGCCACTGTGGCCGGACCTGCCTGTCCCGCATTGGTCTTGTCAGCCACCAGCGAGCCTGCAGCAGACGTGGACTACTGCACCTTTCTTAAATCTTCGTTCGCGAAGTCAAGCCGAGAGAGAGAGACTAGTACATGACACAGAATATCTGTCACTCCATTTAAAGTGAACAGATCACTGATGAAGGGAGAGAATGTTAACCATGATGAACAATATGCTTATCCAGGATATCGATGTGTATGGAACCACAGCAGAAATGCCATTTATGATCATCATCTTCAACTCCTTGAAGGGCTGTCCTATAGAGGATGGTGTGGAGTTGTTTTCTGTTGCCCCAGGAGGTCGGACCAGAACCAATGGGTTGAAAATAAATCAGAAGAGAACTTCCTGACAGAGCGGTTCCTCGGTGAAACAGGCTACCTCGGGAGGTGGCGGGCTCTCCTTCCTTGGAGGTTTTGATACAGGCTAGATGGCCATCTGACAGCAATGCTAATCCTACGGATTTAGGGGGAGGTGTTTGTGAATTCCCTGCATTGTGCCAGGGATTAGACTAGATGACCCTGGGAGTCTCTTCCAACTCTAAGAGTCTATGATTCTATGACTTCCATTTTCTGGTCGGGTGTGAGCTTCGTGTATCTGAAGAAGTGAGCATTGACTCAAGAAACCTACTCTACCACAAATTCCGTTAGTCTTTAAAGTGCCACTGGACTCTTACTCTTATCTGCTGCTACAGACAGACGAACACAGCTACCCGTCTTGACCTATCTGTGAGAGGTACATTAGACTGAAAGAGTATGACTGACTCAAGGTCACCCTGAGAGCTTCCATGGCACATGTGTGGGTTTGAACCTGGGTTTCCCATATACTAGTCCCATAGTGGCTCTCCAGTCTAACCGTTCCATCAAACGAGAACATCCTGTGAGTTTTCATTTTCTTCATGTGAAATCATAGAATCATAGAGTTGGAAGGGACCTCTAGGGACGTCAAGTCCAACCCCCCTGCACAGTGCAGGAAACTCACGAACACCTCCCCCTAAATTCACAGGATCTTCATTGCTGTCAGATGGCCATCTAGCCTCTCTTTAAAAACCTCCAAGGAAGGAGAGCCCACCACCTCCCGAAGAAGTCTGTTCCACTGAGGAACCACTCTAAACTTACAAACACCTCCCCCTAAATTCACAGGATCTTCATTGCTGTCAGATGGCCACCTAGCCTCTGCTTAAAAACCTCCAAGGAAGGAGAGCCCACCACCTCCCGAAGAAGCCTGTTCCACTGAGGAATCACTCTAAACTCACAAACACCTCCCCCTAAATTCACAGGATCTTCATTGCTGTCAGATGGCCATCTATCCTCTGTTTAAAAACCTCCAAGGAAGGAGAGTCCACCACCTCCCGAGGAAGCCTGTTCCACTGAGGAACCGCTCTAAACTCACAAACACCTCCCCCTAAATTCACAGAATCTTCATTGCTGTCAGATGGCCATCTATCCTCTGTTTAAAAACCTCCAAGGAAGGAGAGTCCACCACCTCCCGAGGAAGCCTGTTCCACTGAGGAACCGCTCTAAACTCACAAACACCTCCCCCTAAATTCACAGGATCTTCATTGCTGTCAGATGGCCACCTAGCCTCTGCCTAAAAACCTCCAAGGAAGGAGAGCCCACCACCTCCCGAGGAAGCCTGTTCCACTGAGGAACCACTCTAAACTCACAAACACCTCCCCCTAAATTCACAGGATCTTCATTGCTGTCAGATGGCCACCTAGCCTCTGCTTAAAAACCTCCAAGGAAGGAGAGCCCACCACCTCCCAAAGAAGCCTGTTCCACTGAGGAACCACTCTAAACTCACAAACACCTCCCCCTAAATTCACAGGATCTTCATTGCTGTCAGATGGCCATCTATCCTCTGTTTAAAAACCTCCAAGGAACGAGAGCCCACCACCTCCCGAGGAAGCCTGTTCCACTGAGGAACCGCTCTAAACTCACAAACACCTCCCCCTAAATTCACAGGATCTTCACTGCTGTCAGATGGCCACCTAGCCTCTGCCTAAAAACCTCCAAGGAAGGAGAGCCCACCACCTCCCGAGGAAGCCTGTTCCACTGAGGAACCACTCTAAACTCACAAACACCTCCCCCTAAATTCACAGGATCTTCATTGCTGTCAGATGGCCATCTAGCCTCTGTTTAAAATCCTCCAAGGAAGGAGAGCCCACCACCTCCCGAGGAAGCCTGTTCCACTGAGGAACCGCTCTAAACTCACAAACACCTCCCCCTAAATTCACAGGATCTTCATTGCTGTCAGATGGCCATCTATCCTCTGTTTAAAAACCTCCAAGGAACGAGAGCCCACCACCTCCCGAGGAAGCCTGTTCCACTGAGGAACCGCTCTAAACTCACAAACACCTCCCCCTAAATTCACAGGATCTTCACTGCTGTCAGATGGCCATCTATCCTCTGTTTAAAAACCTCCAAGGAACGAGAGCCCACCACCTCCCGAGGAAGCCTGTTCCACTGAGGAACCGCTCTAAACTCACAAACACCTCCCCCTAAATTCACAGGATCTTCATTGCTGTCAGATGGCCATCTATCCTCTGTTTAAAAACCTCCAAGGAACGAGAGCCCACCACCTCCCGAGGAAGCCTGTTCCACTGAGGAACCGCTCTAAACTCACAAACACCTCCCCCTAAATTCACAGGATCTTCATTGCTGTCAGATGGCCATCTATCCTCTGTTTAAAAACCTCCAAGGAACGAGAGCCCACCACCTCCCGAGGAAGCCTGTTCCACTGAGGAACCGCTCTAAACTCACAAACACCTCCCCCTAAATTCACAGGATCTTCACTGCTGTCAGATGGCCACCTAGCCTCTGCCTAAAAACCTCCAAGGAAGGAGAGCCCACCACCTCCCGAGGAAGCCTGTTCCACTGAGGAACCGCTCTAAACTCACAAACACCTCCCCCTAAATTCACAGGAT
This sequence comes from Heteronotia binoei, assembly GCF_032191835.1. NCBI lineage: Eukaryota > Metazoa > Chordata > Lepidosauria > Squamata > Gekkonidae > Heteronotia > Heteronotia binoei. The sequence goes on from NC_083223.1 coordinate 273,772,123, forward strand.
CCTCATTGCTGTCTGATAGCCATCTAGCCTCTGTTTAAAAACCTCTAAGGAAGGAGAGCCCACCACTACCCGAGGAGGAAGCCTGTTCCACTGAGGAACCCGCTCTAACGGTCAGGAAGTTCTTCCTAATGTTCTTCCTCGGGAACCCACTGATAAAACCGCACCTTTGAAGTATGACTCTTGTCATCCTAGTCATTTAAAAAATTGCCTTCCTTATTCCCAATTAATAAGAGCAAAATGGAACTCTACCATTTTGGAAGACTATGAAACAGAAAAAAATAGAATCTGTAGGCAGTTTAAATCACGGGGATATTCTGACTATACCTTGAATACAGTCTGTAAACAGGTTAATAATATTTTCCAGGACTCCATGCTAACTAAAAGAAATCAGAGTAAATATGAGGGCGGGGGGGTGTCTGTTAATTCAAGACTAACTTGCGCCTTCCAATTTTCCCCATTAGCTTATCCTATTTAAAACATTCTAAAAAAAAAAAAAAAAATGGTTCTTGGTTAAAGACCTGCCCAGTTGCAATACCTTTCCAAAAATAGGATATCGTAGAACCAGTGATTTATTGGATTATCTAGTGAAGTCTGACTTTAACAGAATTTCACCTCCAATGCATGTGGGGGGGGGGGGCAACATAAATGTGGGACTTGCTCCACTTGCCCATTATTCTTAGACTTAAAGGAATTTCAATGCTCTACAAGAGGCTTTAAAATAAAATTGAAAGACCCTACAACTTGCGCCACCAAAAGTTGTGTGTATATTATTTGATGTCCTTGTTTAAAAATTTATTGCGGCAGTACGAGACGGGCAGTCAGCACTAGAATTTTGGAACATAAATCTCGCGTAAAAAAAAATTGTTTCCGAAGCCCCTCTTGTTGAGCATTTCCGCTTATTAAAACATGATCCCAATGATTTAAAATTCCTTATCCTGGGAACGTTTCCCATTTGGCTTCAGGGAAAAGTTGACATGAACAAATGGTTGCTTAAGCAGGAAATGCGGTGGATTTTTAAACTGGATTCTCTGACGCCTAATGGTCTTAACAGTGACTGGGACTTGTCGTGTTTTTTTGCAATTAAATCGTAGCTCACTATGTTTTTTGCAAAAGAATTGCCGTTCACTATGTATTAACTGTGTATTAAATATGCCACTGCAAACTCTGTGTCTGTGACCTTAAGACATTCCCAACACCTGTTATTTATAAGTGCATTATGGTCAATTTCTTATCGCCGTCATTTGTCTGTCGAACGTAGGAGCGTTGGTCTCCAATATGAATTGTTTTAGTCATTTCCGAAGGTATTTACAAGTATTATGTATTGTATTTTCAGAAACTGTAGTGTTTATGTACTAGTGATTTTTAACTTCTACTTATGCAGCTCGTTGAAGCCTCGGGTGAAACGGGGCATTTAGCGCATCCCTGTTGCGTCTTATTGCCTTGCTGCATTCCATCCACATATCGGTTGACAGAGAAGAATTGGAGCATTGGACTCTGTTTCCATGGCATTGCACACCACTTCCCGACTCCAATTTCAAGGAACAGACTGTCGGATATCAATATAGGAATGGCTGTTTTGGGAGTCGGGTTTTTTTGCACTTTGTGACGTACTGTATTTTCTATGAATAATTTGCTATATAAATAATTGAATTTCTAAGTATTTGAGGTTGATTTAACGTGAATGCCTGTGTGGCTTTCTCCTCCGATTCTCTTTGTGGCGGCTGCAAGCCGCTCCAAACCGGCTGTCTGGTTTTAGCCAGAGTGTTGGACTGGATGGGCCATTGGCCTGATCCAACATGGCTTCTTTTACGTTCTTACTCATTACACAGTTCTTTATACTGTACAGACCTTTTTCCTTTTTAAAATCGATGCTAACTAAGTCCAACTCAACTTTTTTAATGTTCTATAAGTTTCTTTTCCCTTTTGTCTGTTATTATATGTATACCCTGAATTGATCTTTGTAAAATTAAAAAAAATGAGAACTTTATTTTTTTTAAAAATAAATAATAATTTGTTCTTTGATATTCCTCTCCCTTTAACTTTTCTCACAGCCAAGACTATTTAGTAGAAGATTTCTTGGATGCATTTCTTTTTCTTCCTTGAGGGTGACATAGTCTTCATGTGAGAAGCATTAATTACTTCTTCATTCAAAGAGTAATTAACCACATAGAATTCACTGCTGCAAAAAGTAGTGGCAGCTACATGCAGACTCAACAGAAGCCCATCAATGGCTATTAGCCACAAGATGTAGATGGAACACTGTGGTAGAACATTTGCTTGGCATGAAGAAGGTCCTAGATTCAATCCCCAGCATCTCCAATAAAAAGGACCTGGCAGTAGGTGATGGGAAAGAGCTCTGCCTGTGACCCTGGAGAACCATGGAGAGGGGCTATAGCTCAGTGGTAGAACATCTGCTTGGCATGCAGAAGGTCCCAGGTTCAATCCCCAGCATCTCCAGTTTAAAGGATCTGGAAGTAGTCAATGGGAAGGACCTCTGCCTGAGACCCTGGAGAACCGTGGAGAGGGGCCATAGTTCAGTGGTAGAACATTTGCGTGGCATGCAGAAGGTCCCAGGTTCAATCCCCTGCAGCTCTAGTTTAAAGGATCCGAAAGTAGTCGATGGGAAAGACCTCTGCCTGAGATCCAGGTGAACCATGGAGAAGGGCCATAGTTCAGTGGTAGAACATCTACTTGGCATGCAGAGGGTCCCAGGTTCAATCCCCTGCAGCTCTAGTTTAAAGGATCTGGAAGTAGTTGATGGGAAAAACCTCTGCCTGAGATCCAGGAGAACCATGGAGAAGGGCCATAGTTCAGTGGCAGAACATCTGCTTGGCATGCAGAAGGTCCCAGGTTCAATCCCCGGCATCTCCAGTTACAAGGACCAGGCAATGTGATGGGAAAGACCTCAGCCTGAGACCCTGGAGAGCCATGGAGAAGGGCCATAGCTCAGTGGTAGAGCATCTGCTTGGCATGCAGAAGGTCCCAGGTTCAATCTCCACCATGTCTAGTAAAAAGGAGCAGGCAGTAGGTGATGAGAATGGCTAATGCCTGAGTTCCTGGAAACCCTACTACCCCTCTGAATATTGATCTGGATGGACCATGATCTGATTCAGAAGAAGACTGCAGATTTATACCCTGCCCTCTACCTGAGATCCTGGAGAGCTGCTGTCAGTCTGCTGAATACTCACCTAGATGGACCCAGGGTCTGCTTCTGAATAACACAGCTCCATGCAAACGCATGTCCACACCTTAAGCACCTTAAAACAAAGAAGGGTGTTTCACACTTCCTCTCTTATTTTTCAACAGCAGACTGTTTTGCATCCTCCTTATGCATGCCTCCCCTGTCTCCTCAGCGTCAGGTGTTCCCATCTCATGGCCTGGATCTAGTTCTGGCATGACAACCCAAAGAGAACAAAGAAAGAACATGTCAAAGGCTGATGACTAATCAAAGGAATTTTTTTATATATTGGTACCCAGCCCTTCTAAAGTTCATCTGGACCTCCTCATCCAGGTGGAGGTGACTAAAATAGCTGTCCTGTTAAGTAGCTGGCTAAGCCTCCTTGGAGAAATTCTGAAAAGCAAACAGGTCGGTGTAGTGTGCGGACTCTTATCTGGGAGAACCGGGTTTGATTCCCCACTCCTCCCCTTACACCTCCTGGAATGGCCTTGGGTGAGCCATAGCTATCTCAGGAAGTTGTCCTTGAAGGGGCAGCTGCTGTGAGAGCCCTCTCAGCCCCACCCACTTCAAAGGTTTTCTGTTGTGGGGGGAGAAGATATAGGAGCTGCCCTTTCAAGGACAACCTCTGCAAGAGAAATGACTGACCCAAGGTCATGCTAGCAGGTGCAAGTGGAGGAGTGGGGAATCAAACCTGGTTCTCCCAGATAAGAGTCCACAAACTTCACCACTACACCAAACTGGCTTTCTTTGGCCACTGTGTGACACAGAGTGTTGGACTGGATTGGTCATTGGCCTGATCCAAAATGGCTTCTCTTATGTTCTTACTGTGCCAGTTTGGTGTAGAGGTTAAGTGTGGGGACTCTAACCAGAGAGAACTGGGTTAGATCAGACCACTGGTCTATCTGTTTTAGCACTCCATTTCATACACTGGCCAACTGGTTGCCCTGGAGGACTAAACAACCAGTATACGCAGGTCAAGACTTTTTTCCTGGCTTTACCTCCTAGAACTAGTACCCAGATGTTTTCTACCTCTGTATATAGAGGCTATCTTCAGTCTAATAGCCAGTGATGGATCTTTCCTACATGAATATGCCCTGGGCATAAAGTAGTGTTGTAGCTCCTTTAGAATTACTGAAACATGCTGGAGACCATGTCCTGTGAAGAAAGGCTGAAGGAGCTGGGCATGTTTAGGAGGCAAGTCCTTGAAGGGCTGTCCTAGAGATGATGGGGTGGAATTGTTTTCTGTGGCCCCAGAAGGTAGGACCAGAACCAATGGGTTGAAATTAAATCAAAAGAGTTTCTGGCTCAACATTAGGAAGAACTTCCTGGCCATTAGAGCGGTTCCTCAGTGGAACAGTCTTCTTCGGAAGGTGGTGGGTTCTCCTTCCTTGGAGGTTTTTAAACAGAGGCTAGATGGCCCTCTGACAGCAATGAAGATCCTGTGAATTTTGGGGAAGGTGTTTGTGAGTTTCCTGCATTGTGCGGTGGGTTGGACTAGATGACCTTAGAGGTCCCTTCCAACTCTATGATTCTGTGATTCTATGACCAGAACCAATGGGTTGAAATTAAATCAAAAGAGTTTCCGGCTCAACATTAGGAAGACCTTCCTGACCATTAGAGCGATTCCTCAGTGGAACAGGCTTCCTCGGGAGGTGGTGGGCTCTCCTTCCTTGGAGGTTTTTCAACAGAGGCTAGATGGCCCTCTAACAGCAATGAGGATCCTGTGAATTTAGGGGGAAGAACTTCCTGACCATTAGAGTGGTTCCTCAGTGGAACAGGCTTCCTCAGGAAGTGGTGGGCTCTCCTTCCTTGGAGGTTTTTCTACAGAGGCTAGATAGTCATCTGACAGCAATGAAGATCCTGTGAATTTAAGGGGAATAACTTCCTGACCATTAGAGTGGTTCCTCAGTGGAACAGGCTTTCTCAGGAGGTGGTGGGCTCTCCTTCCTTGGAGGTTTTTCAACAGAGGCTAGATGGCCATCTGACAGCAATGAGGATCCTGTGAATTTAGGGGGAAGAACTTCCTGACCATTAGAGCAATTCCTCAGTGGAACAGGCTTCCTCGGGAGGTGGTGGGCTCTCCTTCCTTGGAGGTTTTTAAACAGAGGCTAGATGGCCCTCTGACAGCAATGCTGATCCTATGAATTTATGGGGCAGTACTTGTGAATTCCCTGCACTGTGCAATGGGTCGGGCTGGACGATAATGATGAAGAAGAAGGGATTGGCATTATACCCCACCCCTCCCTAACTGATGGAGTCCCGTTGCAGCCTACAGTCTCCTTTCCCTTCCCATCCCTACAACAGACACCCAGTGAGGTAGGTGGGGCTGAGAGAGCTCTGACAGAAACTGTTCTTGAGAGGAACAGCTCTGTGAGAACTTGTGACCGACTCAAGGTCACATCAGCAGATGCATGTGAGGGAGCAGGGAATCAAACCCGGTTCTCCCAGATAAGAGTCCGTGCATAAGAACATAAGAGAAGCCATGTTGGATCAGGTCAGTGGCCCATCCAGTCCAACACTCTGTGTCACACAGTGGCCATAAGAACATAAGAGAAGCCATGTTGGATCAGGCCAATGGCCCATCCAGTCCAACACTCTGTGTCACACAGTGGCCATAAGAACATAAGAGAAGCCATGTTGGATCAGGCCAATGGCCCATCCAGTCCAACACTCTGTGTCACACAGTGGCCATAAGAACATAAGAGAAGCCATGTTGGATCAGGCCAATGGCCCATCCAGTCCAACACTCTGTGTCACACAGTGGCCATAAGAACATAAGAGAAGCCATGTTGGATCAGGCCAATGGCCCATCCAGTCCAACACTCTGTGTCACACAGTGGCCATAAGAACATAAGAGAAGCCATGTTGGATCAGGCCAATGGCCCATCCAGTCCAACACTCTGTGTCACACAGTGGCCATAAGAACATAAGAGAAGCCATGTTGGATCAGGCCAATGGCCCATCCAGTCCAACACTCTGTGTCACACAGTGGCAGAAAACAAAAAAACAATACAGGTTCCATCCGGAGGTCGATCAGTGGGGCCAGGACACCAGAAGCCCTCAGCAAAGGGCTTAACTACTACACTAAGAGGACATTTGCAGTCCCTTCCAGTTCTATGTTACTGTGTTCAAAAGCTACGTTTATACCATCATTACGTCCATTGGCAGTGAATCCCACAGTTTAATTGCATATTGCCCTGGAAGGTCAACAAATAGACAACTGAAGCCATGACCTTTCCCAGGCGGTGTGTTCTAGCATCGGCTTTCAGAGGTTTACTTCCTCTGGCTCTAGAGATCTGCCGCCTTGGCCTGTTTCAGTCATTATGACTGTTCTCGATTCATTATATTTAGGGGAGAGGCTGCCACTCAGTGGAACAGGCTCTGCTTGGCATGCAGAAGGTCCCAGGTTCAATACCAGGCATCTCCACTTAAAAGGATCAGGTAGTAGCCAACGCCAAAAGCTGCTACCTGAGACCCTGAAGAACTACTGCCAGTCTGAACAGAAAATATGTACCATGATGGACAGACAGTCTGATTCAGTACAAAGTAACTTCATGTTTCTGTGTCCATGTAGAATAAAATCAGCCTCTCAAGAAACGAGCAATGACTCAAATGCATTACAAAATCACTGAGATTCATATATCAAAACTCTGCTTTGTACCCTCCATAACATCAGGGCTTCTTCTTCTTCTGCAGCAGGAACTCCTTTGCATATTAGGCCACACACCCCTGTTGTAGCCAATGCTCCAAGAGCTTACAGGGCTCTCAGTACAGGGCCCTACTGTAAGCTCCAGGAGGACCGTCTACAGAACATGGCGGCTAGGCTGTTATTAGGGCTCCCGAAGTGGGAGCCGGGGCTGCGTGGTCTGTGCTGGCTGCCAGTTGTATACCGGGTTTGTTACAAAGTGCTGGTTATCACCGTTAAAGCTCTATATGGTTGAGGACCTGCCTACCTGAAGGACCGTCTCTCCCCATACGAACCCCAGAGAGCACTGAGGTCAGTGGGGAAGAACCAACTGACTATCCCCGCCCGAAGGAGGCAAAATTAAAGAATACCCATACACGGGGCTTCTCTATTGCAGCTCCACACCTATGGAACCAGCTCCCGGAAGAAATGCGGGCCCTGCGGAGCCTTGAAGAGTTCCGCAGGGCCTGCAAGACCTTCCTCTTCAGGATGGCCTTTACCTAACCGAACGACTGTTGGGTTCGCCTCAAGTGACTCTGCCATAATATTTACATCTAACAGAATAGCACCAGAAACGTTAATTTTAAAACTGGAACGTTTTTAGGTGAATGTGTTTTTAAAATCCGTTGTATAATTTATTGTATGGATTAAGATGTTGTTAGCCGCCCTGAACCTGCTTTGGCGGGGAGGGCGGGATATAAATAAAATGTTAAAATGTTATTATTATTATTACATCAAGGGTGTGTGGCCTAATATGCAAAGGAGTTCCTGCTACAAAGGGAATGCAACTACATGACAGGGACAAGTTCAAAGTCCCAGAGAAATATACACATCTGTCCCACCAAGAGAAACAGAAGGGTGCATGTGCTTTAGAAGAGATACCATCGGTATCAAGTCTTGCCATATGGTAAGTCCATTTACAATATTCCAAAATGGGGAGTGAAGTGATATGTAACCATACATATATCTGGAAGAAGAAGAAGAAGAAGAAGAAGAAGAAGAAGAAGAAGAAGAAGAAGAAGAAGAAGAAGAAGAAGAAAACTGCAGATTTATACCCCACCTTTCTCTCTGAATCAGAGACTCAGAGCGGCTTACAATCTCCTATGTCTTCTCCCCCCACAACAGACACCCTGTGAGGTGGGTGGGGCTGGGAGGGCTCTCACAGCAGCTGTCCTTTTAAGGGCACCTTAAACCCAAGGCCATTCCAGCATCTGTAAGCGGAGGAGTGGGGAATCAAACCCGGTTCTCCCAGATAAGAGTCCGCACACTTAACCACTACACCCAACTGGCTCTCAATACGTCCAGATGTCTCCCCCAACTCTTTCTCCAATTATTATTCTAGATAATGGGCCCCTAAATTGTCACTGAAGGCTGTTTCAGGTGTGCCCTGAGATACTTCCATACTGTGAAATATGAGCAATCGAGGAAATAGAATTAGTAATAGCTAAATCACTCATTGAAGGAATTTGGGTGTTACAGAAAGGATAACATTGCTCTGAGTTAATTAAAATCTTGTGAAAACAAAGGGCGTCATACTTTCGAATGCCCAAGAAATGTGTATAAAAACCTCAGGACACAGACGTCTTGCACTATCTTCTCTTCACACAGAGGCTCTTCACTTGAGTTCATTTCGTTGGAAAAATCAGGTGAGTTCTTTTCTTATTATGTAGTGCAATACTGGTGGTGTACAAAGACTTGGGATTTCTTTCCCTGAGGAGTCTTTGGCTAACCAACTAGCCAAATTTCTCAGCACCAAAATGTCATCTCTTTTTCGCTTCAGCATGTAGAATTAAAGCTAAGTCTCCCCCCCACCCTTGCTCTTGCTACGCATGTCGAGCATGGGTGAAATGAAAATATCTGTCCCCGCTGCAAAAGGGCCAAAATGTCAAGGAATGTTCTAGCATTCTAGTTGGAAAGTGTGGTCACATAATGTTGGCAATAAGAAGTCTCAGGCTGTGTTGGTGACAGGGCCCCACTCATGAGATGTTTTCCTACCTCTTTGCTCAATAAGTCAATGCCCTCTCTTGACAAGGATTCCTCTAGGAGTCTGCTGAGGAAAAAGATCCTGTTTTCTGGAGGAAAACATGTTGCGCCGAAAGAAGGCTCCACGCTGACCCAAGAGTTCAGTAGGCCCTTAGAGAGCAGCACAGTTTTTGGAGCTAAAACTTTCGAGGGTCAAATTTGACTTTGTCTAACAAAGAGAACGTTGATTGTCGAAAGCTTATACCTCGACAACCTTGTAAGTCTCTAAATTGCTACCGGATTTGAACCCACCTATCCTGTTGTAGACCAATATGGCTGCCCTCTTTCTCTTAGATTAATTTAGGCGATTCAGTGTCTAGGGACTGTAAAGATTTTTTGAAGTTGATCGGTACGAGGATTTATTTGAGAGGCTTAGATGGTAAGAAGGCCTGGATGGTAAGAAGGCATGGACAACGTGGCTTCGCTTATGTTCTTATCATGTGGAATTCACTGCCACAGGAGGTGGTGGCGGCTACAAGCATAGCCAGCTTTTAGAGGGGATTGGATAAAAATATGGAGCAGAGGTCCATCAGTGGCTATTAGCCACAGTGTGTGTGTGTGTGTGTGCGTATTGCTCACACAGAATATGTACAAGAAAATGTATTAGTTCCACATAGGCTTCCCAATCCCCAGGTCCCAGCAGGGGATCCCCTGGTTTTACAGGCTTCCCCCCTCCCCCAGCCAGCTGGCTGGCGCGGGAAGCTCCACCCCCACAGCCATCATGCACCTCCAGGAACGATTCCCATAGGGAATGATGGGGAATTGATCCGCGGGTGTCAGGGGCTCTGGGGGGGGCTGTTTTTTGAGGTAGAGGTGCCAAATTTTCTGTATATCATCTAGTGCCTCTCCCCAAAATACCTCCCAAGTTTCAAAAGGATTGGACTAGGGGGTCCAATTCTATGAGCCCCAAAAGAAGGTGCCCCTATCCTTCATTATTTTCTATGGAAGGAAGGCATTCTAAAAGGTGTGCTGTCCCTTTAAATGTGATGGCCAGAACTCCCTTGGAGTTCAATTATGCTTGTCACACCCTTGCTCCTGGCTCCGCCCCCAATGTCTCCTGGCTCCACCCCCCAAAGTCTCCTGGCTCCACCCCCAAAGTCCCCAGATATTTCTTGAATTGGACTTGGCAACCCTAGTTCCACATCAATAAATCAATATTATGTATTAAATGAAGCACGCTATACATGGAAAATGTATATAACTATGCGTGACATGTTTGTATAACAGAAAATACTTCTACAAAACTGAGGTCAGGCTCTCATGCAAGTTTAATGGTTAGGGTTGCCAATCCCCAGGTGGGGGCAGGGGATCCCCCAGTCTGGAGGCCCTCCCTCCACTTCAGGGTCATCAGAAAGCAGGAGGGGGAAGGGAAATGTCTGCTGGACACTCCATTATTCCCTATGGAGACCAATCCCCACAGTTTATAATGGAGAATTGATCCACGGGCATCTGGGACTCTGGGGTGGGGGGTTGTTATTTTAGGTAGAGACACCAAATTTTCAGCATAGCATCCAACGCCCCTCCTCAAAACACCCTCCAAGTTTCAAAAGGATTGGACCAGGGGGTCCAATTCTATGAGCCCCAAAAGGAGGTGCCCCTATCCTTCATAATTTCTAATGGAGGGAAGGCATTTAAAAAGTGTTCAGTCCCTTTAAATGTGATGGCCAGAACCTCCTTTGGAGTTCAATCGTGCTTGTCGCAACCTTGCTCCTGGCTCCACCCTAATGTCTCCTGGCTCCACCTCCAAAGTCTCCTGGTTTCACCCTCCAAAGCCCCCAGGTATTTATTGAATTGGCCTGGCAACCCTATTAATGGTTTCAGAGGGCAACTCCATTTGTCTGTAGCAGAACAGCTAGATTCAACTCCAGTAGCATTTGAGAGACGAACAAGATTTTCAGGGGGTGAGCTTTCAAGTGTCAAAAGCCCAATCACCACACACCTAACAAAGGCGACTTTGACTCTCGAAAGCTTAAATCCTGAAAATCTTGTTGGTTTCTAATGGGCTACTGGACTGGTAGCTATGTGTAAGCAGGGGTGGAATTCTAGCAGGAGCTCCTTTGCATATTAGGCCACGCACCCCTGATGTAGCCAATCTTCCAAGAGCTTACTAAAAAGAGCCTTGTAAGCTCTTGGAGGATTGGCTACATCAGGGGAGTGTGGCCTAATATGCAAAGGAGCTCCTGCTAGAATGCCACCCCTGGGTGTAAGTATGATGATGATCAAGCTATAAATAAATCCTTCGTGCACAAACAAAATGTCCAAATCGTTGTTCAGCGCTTTCTGTATTCTTTCTGATTACCAGAACTTTTTTCCCCCCTTTTTCTTTTTGGTAGCTGAAACTCCTTTGCATATTAAGCCACACCTCCCTGATGTAGCCAGTCCTCCAAGAGCTTACAGGGCTCTTAGTACAAGGCCTACTGTAAGCTCCAGGAAGATTGGCTGCGAGGGGCGTGGCGTAATATGCAAAGGAGCTCTGCTAGAATTCCATCCTTGTCATAAGAGCCCTGTAAGCTCTTGGAGGCTTGCCTACATCAGGGAGGTGTGGCCTAAGAGGCAAAGGAGTTCCTGCTTCAAAAAACAAGCTCTGCTGATTACTGTTTGCTCTTCAATCAGGGATGGCCAACGGTAGCTCTCCAGATGTTTTTTTTTGCCTACAACTCCCATCAGCCCCAGCCAGCATGGCTGATGGCTGGGGCTGATGGGAGTTGTAGGCAAAAAAACACATCTGGAGAGCTACTGTTGGCCACCCCTGTCTTAAATGATCGTGGGAGAATGGATCCTGGGTGCTACGAGTTTCATATCAAAGCGATCATTTTGCATTCTACCTGTCCCCATCCTGCTTTAGTTCTACTCCAGCTGGAAAGATGGCTGAAGGCTACCAGTGCAACGCAAGCTGTCCTGCCATCACTGTGACGATTCAGCCACCGCCCTTCAAGCTGTCCATTCCGGGACCGTCCCTCTACTGCCCCGACCAACCTCTCTCCATTGAGCAGAACAACCCATGTGCTCCGGTCCGCCAGGCCATCAGCTGTGGTGGATACGGGTCTGGCTCTGCTGGGGGAGTCTCCAGTTCCATGGTCACCAGAATTTATTCTCAGAAGTCGATGCAAAGAAGTCGGGACAACTGCCGTTCTTGCTACTGATGTGAGCCTGAAGGTCACAGTCCACACGCGTACACCAAACGTCAAGGGCTAAAAATTAGAAATCCACTCTAGAAATATATTCTCGTTGTCTCCACCTTTCACGTCAGTCCTTTTTAAAAAAGCTTTCTATCCAGGGAGGGTTTTGATTTATTAATCTTATTGCACTCCCCCCCCCCAAATCATGGAGCACAATGGACCTTAAGAACATATATCAAGAGGTCTCCTAGGAGCCCTTTCAACTGTGATCTTAAAGGTCTTCCCTAGCAGTCCAGTATATCTCCAAACATATGGAAGTGTGAAGCATAGTCAGCTTCAAGAGGCTTCAAGGAGCAGAGGTCCACCTGTGGGTATTATCCACAAGGTATAGATGGAACACTCTGTCTGGGTCAGTGATGCTCTGTATTTTTGGTGCTTGGGGGGCAAGAGTGGGAGGGCTTCTAGTGTCCTGGCCCACTAGTGGACATCCTGATAACATCTGGGTTTTGCCTACTGTGTGGCAGTGTTGGACTGGATGGGCCATTGGCCTGATCCAACATGGCTATTCTTAAGCTCTCATACTCAATATCTGAGGGACATGAACTGAGGCATATAATCATTTCAAAGAGGGGTTCAGTGTCCAGGATTACTATGCTTCACTGTTTCTCCATATAAGCTGTATGATCTGCAATGGTTAAGCTTCTCTTCAGGAAAACATTTGTGCAATTGTTATGGCGTGTTCCTTTGTTAAGTTTTTGAACAACCTCAAGTTTTACCGGACAGAGTCTGGAAACCACTGTTGTAAAAGCGAGATGTAAAAGTAGAGAATGTGTTGTTTCTGATTTTTGCCCTCCTTTGTTACCTGAAATTGTGGAACTGTGCATCTCTTCTGTTGAAAATAAAACCTACGCTTCATCAAAGCCTTGGGTCTCCTGTTAATGATGTTGAGGGGTGAGTCAGGGAACGCAATAAGGTATCAGCTAAGTATGATGAGGGAGAACTGAAGCTGTCCCCTAGAAAAAGTTATATTTTCACACACAAACCCGGCTTTGCAAGAAACAGCAGGCTGTTCCTGAGAGCGAGGGAGGGAAAGATTTCTTCTCACTCCATTGAAACACCTCAGAATCATTCATCGATTCAGATTCAGATTCAGATTCAGGTTATTTATCATTACGATACATAACCAATAAAAAAACAATTTAAGAAGCCAATCCATTGAAATCCGATGTACGAAGTACTCAAACATTTCGGCGTGGTTGTTACAGTAAAATAGAAGTATTCAACAAAGGGAGCTTTGCAAAATTTTAAGACGCACAACAAATGATAAAAACAGTCAACTTCAAAGTCCCTCCTTTACAAAATCATCACAGAGTCTCTTGGCAGCTGCCAGAAATCTGGCGCAATCATACATAATTTATTTATTATTTATTTATATTTGGACTTATATCCCGCCCTTCTCACCGAAGTGTCTCAGGGCGGCTTACAACATAACAATTCACATAATTCAATTTAAAACATTTACAAGTACAATTAAAACCATAATTATTAAAAACAAGATAAAATAAAACCAGCGGTCTGTAGTAGCATTTTGTTCCATCTAGAAGATGTTCTCATTGTCAGTTAGATGTTATAGGCCTGCCGGAAGAGGGCTGTCTTACAGGCCCTGCGGAACTGCCCTAGGTCCCGCAGGGCCCGCACCTCCTCCGGCAGCTGGTTCCACCAATAAGGTGCCGCTATTGAGAAGGCCCGATCCCTGGTGGATTTTAGACGGGCCTCCTTTGGCCCGGGGACTACCAGCAGGTTTTGTGAACCCGAGCATAGTACTCTCTGGGGAACGTGTGGGGAGAGACGGTCCCTAAGGTAGGCAGGTCCTAGGCCATATAGGGCTTTAAAGGTAATGACCAACACCTTGTACTGGACTCGGAATATTACTGGCAGCCAGTGCAGATCCCGGAGCCCCGGCCGAATGTGCTCCCATCTTGGGAGCCCTAATAGCAGCCGGGCAGCAGCGTTCTGCACTAACTGCAGTTTCCGGGTCCGGCACAAGGGTAGCCCCATGTAGAGGGCATTACAGTAGTCCAACCTCGAGGTGACCTTAGCATGAATCACTGTTGCTAGGTCGTCGCGTTCCAGGAAGGGGGCCAACTGCCTCGCCCGCCTAAGGTGAAAAAAAGCGGACTTGGCAGTGGCTGCTATCTGAGCCTCCATTGTCAGAGAAGGCTCCAATAGCACCCCCAGGCTCTTGACCCTGCCCGACGCTGTCAGCGGCATGCCGTCAAAAACTGGCAGGGGGATTTCCCTTCCCAGGCCGCAGCGACCCAAGCAAAGGACCTCTGTCTTTGCCGGATTCAGCTTCAGCCCGCTCAGCCTAAGCCACCTAGCCACTGCCTGTAATGCCCAGTCCAGATTTTCTGGGGCACAGGCGGGCCGGCCGTCCATAAGCAGATAGAGCTGGGTGTCATCAGCATATTGATGACAGCCCAGCCCATACCTTTGGGCAATCTGGGCAAGGGGGCGCATATAGATGTTGAATAACATCGGGGAAAGTACTGCCCCCTGAGGCACCCCGCAATCAAGCGTGTGTCTCTGGGACAGTTCCTCCCCAATCGCCACCCATTGTCCCCGACGGTCAAGGAAAGAGGAAAGCCATTGCAAGGCCAGCCCCTGAATCCCTGCGTCAGCAAGGCGGCACGCCAGAAGCCGATGGTCGACCGTATCGAACGCTGCCGAAAGGTCCAACAGCATCAGCACCGCCGAGCCGCCTTGATCCAGATGCCGCTGAAGGTCATCCACTAGGGCGACCAGCACCGTCTCCATCCCGTGGCCCGGGTGGAAACCAGACTGGCAGGGGTCAAGGACAGAAGCATCCTCCAGGATTGGGGATTAGAGTCTGCTAGTTTTGGAGTCCAAAAGGCCCCGGCATCTCTCTAGCAAAGGATGAATATACTTGACCATCCATCCATTCATTCATTCATATCTTTGACTTGATGAATCTCCCGACCATCCCAACCAATGCTCAGGGTGATATTATTGACAGAACAGTTAATAAATACTCCTGTCTGACAGATCGCTTCCACCCACACACTCACTCCACAAGATGGATGAGGAGGCAAGCAGAAGCTCTGGGCAGCTAGCAGCCTTGCTCACTCAGGTACAGCACCTCACTCAA
Organism: Heteronotia binoei; assembly: GCF_032191835.1. Lineage (NCBI taxonomy): Eukaryota > Metazoa > Chordata > Lepidosauria > Squamata > Gekkonidae > Heteronotia > Heteronotia binoei. Next base: position 273,787,296 of record NC_083223.1, read on the forward strand.
ATGGTGGCTCACCTGCAACAGCAGCAGCAAGCCACTGTCGCTGCCCCACCCAAGTGCCCGGTGCTTCCCCCAGAGGAGGAATGGTGGCTCAGTGGTAGAGCATCTGCTTGGGAAGCAAAAGGTCCCAGGTTCAATCCCTGGCATCTCCAAAAAAGGGTCCAGGCCAAGAGGTGTGAAAAATCTCAGCTTGAGACCCTGGAGAGCTGCTGCCAGTCTGAGAAGACAAGACTGACTTTGATGGACCAAGGGTCTGATTCAGTATAAGGCAGCTTCATATGTTCATATATTTTCATGAGGGACGGTGGCTCAGTGGTAGAGCATCTGCTTGGTAAGCAGAAGGTCCCATGTTCAGTGCCCGGCATCTCCAACTAAAAAGGGTCCAGGCATATAGGCGTGAATAACCTCAGCTTGAGACCCTGGAGAGCCATGAATGGGACGGTGGCTCAGTGGTAGAGCATCTGCTTGGTAAGCAGAATGTCCCAGGTTCAATCCCCGGCATCTCCAGCTAAAAGGGTCCAGGCAAATAGATGTGAAAAACCTCAGCTTGAGACCCTGGAGAGCCGCTGCCAGTCTGAGTAGACAATACTGACTTTGATGGACTCGGGGTCTGATTCAGTATAAGGCAGTTTCATATGTTCATATATGTTCAAGGTGGAGGAGTTTCCTGCATTTCTGGCACAGTGCAAACTGTCTACTGAATTACATGCTAGAGACTTCCCCAACGACCAGACCGAGGTATGCTTCATTGCCAGCCTCTTCAAGGGTCAGGCAGCTCAATGGGCTACCCCCTTGCTTCTAGCCCCGTCACCCCTGCTGAGTGACTACCAGGACTTTCTGGATCATACGGCGGTAGCCTTTGCTAACCTCCAGCAAGCAGCCACCGCCAATCGGAAGATCCAGACCCTGAAGTAGGGTAGGGACTCGGTTTCCCAGTACTCTACCGAGTTCAAGCTTCTGGCCCAAGACCTGGGCTGGAATGAGGCTGCCCTCATGGACCAGTATATGGAGGGGCTGGCTGACGAAGTCCTTGAGGAGCTGGCACAAGCAGACCGACCGGCCACGCTGCAAGGCCTCATTGCGCTGTGTCTCCGCATCGATGGCCACCTGGAAAGCCACCATGAAGCAGCGCTTGTCCCTCTCAGCTGCCCCGCCGCCTAGCGACGGTGACAACCCCGATGCACACCAGTCCCGAGACTGATAACCCCAAGCACATGCAATTCGGGGCTGCATGGCCGCGGCTCACCCTCGAGGAAAAAGCACGGTGTCGCTCACCGAATCTCTGCCTGTACTATGGAGGGGTGGGGCACTTCTCCTCCAGCTGCCCTGCCAAGTGCACCCAGTCCAGTACCGTGCCAGAAGAAGAAGAAGAATTGCAGATTTATACCCCACCCTTCTCTCTGAATCAGAGACTCAGAGCGGCTTACAATCTCCTATATCTTCTCCCCCCACAACAGACACCCTGTGAGGTGGGTGGGGCTGAGAGGGCTCTCACAGCAGCTGCCCATTTAAGGACAACCTCTGCCAGAGCTATGGCTGACCCAAGGCCATTCCAGCAGCTGCAAGTGGAGGAGTGGGGAATCAAACCCAGTTCTCCCAGATAGGAGTCCAAACGCTTCACCGCTACACCAAACTGACTCTCTGCGGCTATCTGCGGCTCTGTTTTTTGAGGTAAAAACACCAAACTTTTAGCATAGCATTCAGTGCCTCTCCCCAAAGAACCCCCCAAGTTTCAAGAAGATTAGACAAGGGGGTCCAATTCTATGCACCCCAAAAGAAGGTGCCCCTATCCATTATTTCCAAGGGAGGGAAGGCATTGAAAAAAATGTGCGTAAATGCAGATCTTACAAGAGAATTGATGGTAAGCAAGGGCACAAGACAAGGATGTCCGCTATCACCATTGTTGTTTATAATGACTCTTGAAATATTATTACAACAAGTGCAAAACGACAAAGAAATAGAAGGATTAAAAATTAAAGGATTCTCTTATAAATATAAAGCTTTTGCAGATGACATTGTGTTTATTATAGAGAATCCAATTCAAATAACACCGTTGCTCTTAACCAAGATAAAAGAATATGGAGAGATTGCAGAACTATATATAAATGCAGAGAAGTCGATGTTTTTATGTAAAAATATGCAACCAAATAGACAGAATGAATTGCAGGCACTGACGGGGTGTAAAGTTACTTCTAAAGTAAAATATCTTGGCGTAGAAATAACTATGAAGAACATAGATTTATTTAAAACTAATTATGAAAAGCTTTGGTGCAAGATGGACAAAGATTTGACAAAATGGAACAGACTTAATTTGTCTTTATTGGGCAGGATTGCTGCAGTTAAGATGAATATTTTGCCAAGAATAATGTATCTGTTTCAAACTATCCCGATTGTGAAAGATAGCAAACAATTCAATAAGTGGCAAAAGAAGCTCTCTGACTTTGTATGGGCCAGGAAGAAACCAAGAATTAAGATGAAAATTTTAACAGATGCAAAAGAAAGAGGAGGCTTTCAGCTCCCAGACTTAAGATTATACCATGACGCTGTTTGCTTGACGTGGATCAAGGATTGGATAATGCTGTTGGATAAAAAAAACCTTTAAGGTTGGAAGCTCATGGGAATAAATTCGGCTGGCACGCATATTTGTATTATGGGAAACACAAGATGGATGGGTTTTTTTCTCATCACTACATCAGAAACACTTTATTAAATACTTGGATAAAATATAAGAAATATGGTGATAAGAGGAAGCCGCTTTGGATAGTGCCAGCAGAAGTAATAAAAATAACAGCTGAATCTGAGGAAGAAAGAGTGATGTCATATAGTCAATTGTTAAAGATTCAAGGTGGGAAAGTTGAATTAAAGTCAGCAGAAGAGCTAAATAATAAATATGACTGGTTCCAAATGCAACAAATAAAAAGTCTGATGGAAAATGATATGAAATCTGATGGAATTAGACGTGAGCAAACAGAATTGGAAAAGGTTTTGCTTGGAGACAATGAAAACTTAATATCAAAAGTATATAAATTATTATTGAAATGGTCTACAGAAGAGGAAGTAGTAAAATCTCAAATGGTTAAATGGGCAATCAATATAAACAGAGAAATCCAAATGGATACTTGGGAGTACCTTTGGAAGAACTCGATGAAGATATCAACATGTCAGGATATCAAGGAGAACTGTTTTAAAATGATGTATAGGTGGTATATGACTGAAGAAACTGGCAAAGATGAGTAAAAAGATGTCAGACAGATGTTGGAAATGTAAGCACCATGAAGGTTCTTTTTTTCATATGTGGTGGACCTGTGAAAAAGCAAAAAACTTTTGGCGGATGATACAACAAGAAATTTCTAAAATTTTGGGTTATGACTTCAAGAAAGTGGCAGAGACTTTTCTGCTAGGATTACAAATAGAAAAATTTCCAAAAGAAGACAGGACTTTAATTTGGTATCTGCTCTCAGCTGCTAGGACATTGTATGCGCAGCTGTGGAAACAAGAAAAAATACCAGAGAAATGGGACTGGATTGTGAAAGTTTTATCGTGGAGCGAGATGGATAAATTAACAAGAACTTTGAGAGACTATGATCTGGAAGTGTTTAAAAAGGAGTGGAAGAAATTTAAAAAATATATAGAGTTAGAATGGAATGTAAAAAGACATTGGACAATCTTTTAATATGAATGAGAAGAAAAAGACAGTGTATTTTGATGGGTTTGGGATACCTTTATATTTGGATTTAAATATATAACTTCGGGGGTAAGTCTAATAACGGAGGGAGGGGGGATCGAAAATATCATATGGGTTAGGGATAGAAAAGATATAACTAAACATCGTAACCGTAGGGTATTAATAAATTGTTAAAATACAACATTGGAGGGAGGGGGGACTGAAATGTCATACGGATTAATATTGAGATAATTAAGAAATAACTAAGTTGTATAACCATATGATATCAATAAATTGTTAAAACACGAAAAGGTGTGCGGTCCCTTTTACGTGTGGTGCTCAGAACTCCCTTTGGGGATTCTGTTATGCTTTTCACACCCTTGCTCCTGGCTCCATCCCCAAAGTCTCCTGGCTCCACCTCCAAAGTCCACAGATATTTCTTGAATGGGACTCGGCAACCCTAGAAAGGGAGGGACCACAACCGGTTATAATTCCATAGAATTCATCCTCCAAAGTGGCCAGGAGAACAGACCTTGGACATCTGGAGAGCAATGGTAAAAGCAGGAGACCTTCAGATGCCAGTTGGAAATTGGCAACCCTTCCTCTAACCAGCAGAATACCCAACCCAGAATTTCCTGTCTGAAATGAGTGAAAAATCCAGTGCTCTTGCAGAAGTCAGGAGCTCCCCACAATCACACCATTGCCATGCTAAGAAGAAGACAGAAGATGATATTGGATTTATGCCCCGCCCCTATACTCTGAATCTCAGAGCAGTCACAATCTCCTCTATCTCCCCGCCCCCACAACAGACACCCTGTGAGGTAGGTGGGGCTGAGAGAGCTTTTTACAGCAGCTGTCCTTTTAAGGACAACTCCTGCAAGAACTATGGCTGACCCAAGGCTATTCCAGCAGGTGCAAGGGGAGGAGTGGGGAATCAAACCTGATTCTCCCAGATAAGGGTCCGCACACTTAACCACTGCACCAAACTGGCTCTCCCAGAAGCTGCCCTTTCAAGGACAACTCCTGCAAGAACTATGGCTGACCCAAGGCCATTCCAGCAGGTGCAAGGGGAGGAGTGGGGAATCAAACCCGGTTCTCCCAGATAAGAGTCCGCACACTTAACCACTGCACCAAACTGGCTCTCCCAGAAGCTGCCCTTTCAAGGACAACTCCTGCAAGAACTATGGCTGACCCAAGGCCATTCCAGCAGGTGCAAGTGGAGGAGTGCGCGATCAAACCCCGTTCTTCCAGATAAGAGTCCGAGCACTTAGCCACTACACCGAACTGGTTGAAGCTATCAACAGAAATTCTGTGTTGACAGGCAAATAGAAAATGATAGAAATGGGAAACTGAGGCTGTGATTAAGAGAAGGTTTTATTTTTATCTTTTTCAAGAGAAAGCAAGTGCCAATCCACAGTGTATCATTTCAGGTACCAAATCAAACAAATTCAGTAATTTAACACATGATAACTAGAAGGTACAACCGAAAAATGGAAAACTCTTTTATAGTTATGCATATACAGAAACACCAATCTAACCCTGACCAAGTAGGACAAATTTAGAAAGGTTGCTCAAGTTGAACTTGATTCTTGAAAATTGACTCTTGACTCTTCTGTGGATTTCAGCTCCTGGGGCTCAGCATTAGTGGTTTCTTTGTTGTGTCTGCTGATTCCAGCTGCTTCCTACCTTGGCAACGGAAGGGTAGGCCACATTGCTGATTGGTGGACAGCGTGGAGCACAAGGGTTGCACTGCTCAATGCACAGGGGTTGGTCGGCGCAGAACATGGATGGTCCCGGAATGGTCACCATGAAAGGTGGTGGCTGGATAGTCATGGTCATGGGAGGACAGCTTGAGGAGCACTGGTTCCATGAACGAGACATCTTTCTTCTGCTGGTGGGTTGACCTGAAGGAACATAGTAGGGTAGGAGACAGAGTTCATTTAGGTCAACAAAGTAGGAATCTTAAAGAACTCTTGGCTACGGGTGTGGCAAGAGAGGTGGTGGGCTCTCCTTCTTGGGAGGCTTGTTTTTTTTTTTTTTAAACAGAGGCTAGATGTCCACCTGACATTGCTGATTCTGTGACCTTAGGCAGATCATGAGAGGGAGGGCAGGAAGGGTTGCATCAGTGCTTAGTTCTCATGGCCCTTTCTTAGTTTTCATGGCCCTTTCTTACACGCCCAGGAAAAAGCCAATTTCCACTTTGGGTCAGGAAGCATTTTTTTTTTCCTCCAGGCCAGATTGGCCAGGAATCTTGGAGGGGGTTTTTTTGCTATCTTGTGGATATAGATCAGGGACCACTGTGTGTGTGTGGAGGGGATGGTATTTGTGAATTTCCTGCACTGTGCAGAGGGTTGGACTAGATGACCCTGGAGGTCACTTCCAACCCTCTATGAATCTTAGCTTTACTTTTGGTTCTACATTCTGAATAAAAGGAAATAAATATTGATGTTGAGGACTTGGTAAGTCCAGTTAAAAACATAAGAACAGGCCTGTTGGAACATGTCAGTGGTCTATCTAGTCCAGGATCCAGTCTCAGATCCTCTGGAGGGCCAAAAGCAGGGCAGGGAGGCCGAGGCCATCCCCTGAGAAGAATATCAGAAGAACCCTGCTGGATCAGACCAGTGGTCTATCTTGTCCAGCATCCTGTCTCATACAGTAGCCAACCAGTTCCTCTGGAGGGCCAAAAATAAGGCATAGAGGCTGAGGCCTTCCCCTGAGAAGAAGATCAAAAGAGCCTTTCTGCATCAGAAGCCCAGCATCCTGTCTCACACAGTGTCCAATGAGTTCCTCTGGAGGTCCAGCAACAGGGCAGAGAGGCCTTCCCCTGATGTTGCCTCCTCGTTCTGGGATTCAGAGGCTTAGTGCCTCTGAATGTGGAGATTCTCTTCAGTTACAGTCCAACAAATAACAACAACAATACTACTGTAGAAAGATAGTCAAGAACTATTTCCTAATCTTTCCATACCAATAAGTCAAACTAGCAAGTCGGAAGGAAGGAAGGAAGGAAGGAAGGAAGGAAGGAAGGAAGGAAGGAAGGAAGGAAGGAAGGAAGGAAGGAAGGAAGGAAGAAAGAAAGAAAGAAAGAAAGAAAGAAAGAAAGAAAGAAAGAAAGAAAGAAAGGAGGGAGGGAGGGGAGGGAGGGAGGGGAGGGAGGGAGGGAGGAAGGAAAGAAAGAAAGAAAGAAAGAAAGAAAGAAAGAAAGAAAGAAAGAAAGAAAGAAAGAAAGAAAGAAAGGAGGGAGGGAGGGAGGGAGAGAGAGAGAGAGAGAAAGAAAGAAAGAAAGAAAGAAAGAAAGAAAGAAAGAAAGAAAGAAAGAAAGAAAGAAAGAAAGAAAGAAAGAAAGAAAGAAAGAAAGAAAGAAAGAAAGAAAGAAAGAAAGAAAGAAAGAAAGAAAGAAAGAAAGAAAGAAAGAAAGAAAGAAAGAAAGAAAGAAAGAAAGAAAGAAATCCCAAGTCTTCATATACCAGCAAGTCAAACTATATATCTGCAAACCTTACCCGACTCTCCAATGGAATGAACTCAAGGGAAAAGTCTCTGTCAGCAACTGCCAGTGTAGGAGACTCAGTGCAGTGCAGGTTTTTATACAGTCTCTTAAGTCGTTTGAACCTATGATGTGTGTGTGTGTGTGGTTTTTTTTGTCATAAGTCTTCCATATAATTTCTGCCTCACATAACACTCAGTTTGCAGCCCATTATTTCACTCTTAGTAACTCTTCATCATGAATGTGTAATAGCCTTATTTTCTTCATGGCACATTGAATTGCCTTACATTGAATCTGACCATTGTTCTATTAGGATCCATATTACCTACTCAGACTGACAGCAAATCTCCAGGGTCTTGGGTAGATGTCTTGCACATAACCTCCTGCCTGGTCCTTTCCACTGGAGATGCTGGGGATTGAACCTGGGATCTTCTGCATGCCATTCAGATGGTCCACCACTGAGCCATTGCTCCTTCCCAAATGTGTTATGAGTGAAAGTAATGTTCTGTAGATGATCCAATGCCTCCTGAAATTCCCCTCGCTAACTTTTCGCATCATCTGTTCAATACCCAATCACCCAAACCACTGGTCCAACCCTAGGTCTGTTTCCCAAACTGGACCCAGAGAAGGGAGAATTAGATGTAAAATTGGTTCCAGAAGGGAATACCACAAGCCCTTTGTCGCCTCTGGATACCGCAGTTGATTTCGGTTGGGTTACCCTACAATAAAATTATGAAAAAAGAGAGCGAGGAAGCAATTGTAAGCACAAACAGGTGATTTTATGATACACAAAATAAAATGACGGAAGTAAAACGTAAAGAACACACAATAAGCACCTGAGAACTAATTTCCTAAGTAACTACACACACACACACACACATAGAGCAAAAGTGCACTTATAAAAAGGAGGAGGGAAAGGAAACTGAAATTGTAGGGAAGGAACATAAGAACATAAGAGAAGCCATGTTGGATCAGGCCAATGGCTCATCCAGTCCAACACTCTGTGCCACACAGTGGCAAAAATTTTTATACATACACACACACTGTGGCTAATAGCCACTGATGGACCTCTGCTCCATATTTTTATCTAAACCCCTCTTGAAGGTGGCTATGCTTGTGGCTGCCACCACCTCCTGTGGCAATGAATTCCACATGTTAATCACCTTTTGGGTGAAGAAGGGCTTCCTTTTATCCATTCTAACCCAACTGCTCAGCAATTTCATCGAATGCCCACGAGTTCTTGTATTGTGAGAAAGGGAGAAAAGTACTTCTTTCTCTACTTTCTCCATCCCATGCATAATCTTGTAAACCTCTGTCATGTCACCCCGCAGTCGACGTTTCTCCAAGCTAAAGCGTCCCAAGCGTTTCAACCTTTCTTCATAGGGAAAGTGTTCCAGCCCTTGATGTTTGAAGAGGTTCAAGGAGTGGAGGGAGGGGTACATGGGGTGGGAGCCTGCAACTCCGTTCCACTGAGGTGGGATGGTCTTTTTATGGGGAAGGGTTCCATAGCCAGACAATGGGAACCCTCTTTCTCAGGAACGTGACTAGTCCAAGATATGAGGTTTGTATCTCATTGGCTGCTTTAAAGTTAACTGCTGCCCAACTTTAATGGGGGGAAAGGTAGGGAAAATACCTTGATTAAGCGAGTATGAGCCAAATCTGCGTGGACGCTAAGAGCCTGGGTGTGGCCACGTAATTAACATACTTTAATTAGGTTGATGTGAGACAGATCCGCATTGACACAAACGTTTGGGTGAGTCAAGATAGCTCCTGAAACAGGATGGAGGGCAAATGAATGACATGAGTGCCCTTCTAAAGTGAGCAAAAAGAAGGGAAAAGGTGAACCAGACATTGGTTAATGGAATAGCAACTTCCTTGAGCTGCGGGAAATGCTAGGATATTCCATTGCTGAAAAGTCTTGTTCTTGAAAAGCCTGAGTTGGGGCAGGTTTCACTTCCTCCATTGGTAATGCCAGCACAACCCACCTCTTTCCTGGGTTTTCATGGCTATACCCAGGTGCTTTTATAAGACTCTTCCGGATTCAGGTTCCCCCAGTACATAGGCTCTAAAAGGAGGTCTTTCTGTTGTGTCTTGCATTTCATTCCCTGAATTTGCAATATAGTGTGACTACAAGCGCTGTGGTGACCAGCAAGAAACCGCGGGTCACCCGACTCCAAGGGACAGATAAAATCCATCTATTATGATCTGTGGCACGAAGTTTAACTGGTCAGGATTGGACCTGACTAGGAAGGGGATTGTTCCGGGCAAATGTATATAATCGAGGACCTAGCCCCGCAATGTTGTCTTTGAGATGTAATCGCTAATAAAGAAGAAGAAGAAGAAGAAGAAGAAGAAGATATTGAATTTATATCCCGCCCTTCACTCTGAAGAGTCTCAGAGCGGCTCACAATCTCCTTTACCTTCCTCCCCCACAACAGACACCCTGTGAGGTAGATGAAGATATTGGATTTATATCCCGCCCTCCACTCCGAAGAGTCTCAGAGCGGCTCACAATCTCCTTTACCTTCCTTGCCCACAACAGACACCCTGTGAGGTAGGTGGGGCTGGAGAGGGCTCTCACAGCAGCTGCCCTTTCAAGGACAGAGTCTCAGAGCAACTCACAATCTCCTTGACCTTCCTCCCCCACAACAGACACCCTGTGAGGTAGATGAAGATATTGGATTTATATCCCGCTCTCCACTCCGAAGAGTCTCAGACCGGCTCACAATCTCCTTTCCCTTCCTCCCCCACAACAGACACCCTGTGAGGTAAATGAAGATATTGGATTTATATCCCGCCCTCCACTCCGAAGTGTCTCAGAGCGGCTCACAATCTTCTTTCCCGTCCTCCCCCACAACAGACACCCTGTGAGGTAAATGAAGATATTGGATTTATATCCCGCCCTCCACTCCGAAGAGTCTCACAATCTCCTTTACCTTCCTCCCTCACAAGAGACACCCTGTGAGGTGGGTGGGGCTGAGAGGGCTCTCACAGCAGCTGCCCTTTCAAGGACAACCTCTGCCAGAGCTATGGCTGACCCAAGGCCATGCTAGCAGGTGCAAGTGGAGGAGTTTATGGCTAAGCGTGTTTGAACCCAGTACATTACACTTTCTAAAAACAATTAAGTCCAAAATAAGATGGGGACCCACTAACTAACTAAGGGTGTCTCCTCTGGAAGAGAGGACTGGGTCTTTCTAGTTCTGTTCTGACAGGACTGCTATCATCTTGGTGGGACAAAACAACTGTGTGTGAAAGTTAAGTGTTCCTTGTAATCTGTTCCTCAGCAAGGAGGACGGGATGGAAATCTAACAAATAAATTAATACTACCATGTAAAATATGCATAAATACAAATCACAAAACTTTCCATGTAATATTTAGGATCAATATTTAGGATGTCAAAAATGTGTGAGGGGATGGGGGAATCAATAATTAGCACTGTCCTTCAAAGACCCCATGGTGCTGTGTGGTAAACTGTGGTACTGCAGTCAAACTCTGCTCATGACCTGAGCTCAATCCCGGTGGAAGCGGGGTTCAGGTAGCCAGCTCGAGGTTGACTCAGCCTTCCATCCTTCCAAGATCCTTAAAACAAGTACCCAGCTTGCTGGAATAAAGTGTAGATGACTGAGGAAGGCCGCTGTGTGACACAGAATGTTGGACTGGATGGGCCATTGGCCTGATCTAACATGGCTTCTCTTATGTTCTTATGTTCTTAAGGCAATGGCAAACCACCTCATAAAAAGTCTGCTGTGAAAACGCCATGATGGGGGGCATAACCTCAGAATCAGAAATGACTGGTGCTTGCACAGGGGACTACCTTTGCCTTTATCAAGAGAAGCAGAAGAATGAATCTGAAGAATGGATGGTGTGGAATTATTTTCTGTGGTCCCAGAAGGCGTGACCAGAACCAGCAGGTTGAAATTAAATCAAAAGAGTTTTCAGCTCAACGTTAAGAAGAACTTGTTGACCATTAGAGCGGTTCCTCAGTGGAACAGGCTTCCTCGGGAGGTGGTGGGCTCTCCTTCCTTGGAGGTTTTTGAACAGAGGCTAGATAGCCAGCTGACAGCCATGAGGATCCTGTGAATTTAGGGGGAGGTATTTGTGAGTTTCCTGCATTGTGCAGGGGGTTGGACTAGATGACCCCGGAGGTCCCTTCCAACGCTATGATTCTATGAATCTGCCTGAGAGATGCCTTTGACATCATGTCATTACATATTGTTGGTCTGTTTATTTCATTATTTCATTATTTGTTCGATTTATATCCCGCCCTACCGCACCAAGGCAAGCTCAGGGCGGCTTACGATACAAAATGCTAACAATAAATCAGTTTAAAATACATTAATAATTATACAATAAAATACATAAAAATACATAAAACTCTATACATAAAACAATATCCCAAAGTGGTGTTAGGTAACCGTCATCATCCCTAAATGAACATTCCAAAAATCTTTCCAAACTCTTTCCTCAAGTCCTATTTCAGAGAAGGGACCTCATAATTGTCTCTGAATTTGGTTTCAGGCGTGCTCCAAAATATTTCCAAAGGAAGGACACTGAAATATGAGGTAATGGGGAAGGAGACTTACTAATAGTTAAATCACTTGTTGAAAGAATTTGGGTGTTGCAAAAGTGATAATGTTGCTCTGAGTTCATTAAAATCTTGTGAAAATGAAAGGGTGTCATATCCTCAGGAACCTGACAGACATGTATAAAAACTTCAGGACACAGAGGTGTAGCACAATCTCCTCATAACGCAGAGACTCTTCACCTGAGTTCTTTCCTTTGAGAACTAAGGTAAGTTTTGTTAGGATATATCTTAATATTAATGGTGGTTAACCAGCTAGCCAAGCATAGAAATTCACTACATCAAAAGTTTATCTCTTTGTCTCTAATATGTAGAAGAAGAAGAAAAGGTAAGCTTTTTTTTTTCTTGCTTTTAGTATACATGCCAAATGTAGGTTATAATAAAATACCTGTTTGAGCCAGTTTGGTGTAGTGGTTAAGTGTGCGGACTCTTATCTGGGAGAACCGGGTTTGATTCCCCACTCCTCCACTTGCACCTGCTGGAATGGCCTTGGGTCAGCCATAGCTCTGGCAGAGGTTGTCCTTGAAAGGGCAGCTGCTGTGAGAGCCCTCTCCAGCCCCACCCACCTCACAGGGTGTCTGTTGTGGGGGAGGAAGGGAAAGGAGATTGTGAGCCGCTCTGAGACTCTTCGGAGTGGAAAGCGGGCTATAAATCCAATATCTTCATCTACCTCACAGGGTGTCTGTTGTGGGGGAGGAGGGGAAAAGAGATTGTGAGCCGCTCTGAGACTCTTCGGAGTGGAGGGCGGGCTATAAATCCAATATCTTCATCTACCTCACAGGGTGTCTGTTGTGGGGGAGGAGGGGAAAGGAGATTGTGAGCCGCTCTGAGACTCTTCGGAGTGGAGGGCAGGATATAATTCCAATATCTTCATCTACCTCACAGGGTGTCTGTTGTGGGGGAGGAGGGGAAAGGAGATTGTGAGCCGCTCTGAGACTCTTCGGAGTGGAGGGCGGGATATAAATCCAATATCTTCTTCTTCTTCTGTACCCACTCTAGAATAGCCAAAATGTCATAAAATACTGAGGGAAGTTCTAGTATTCTAGTTGGAAAGTATGGTCACACCTTTGGCTGCGATGGTATCAGAAAATATTCCCCCCCCCCCCCCTTAAAGTTGACTAGAAGATAAAGAGGATTGTTTCAAGCAACTCATGTGGTAGAAAGGACTGGATTTTGACAGATTACATTTTCATTTTTTTTTCTTCCCTTGCTTGAGTTGAACCCGTGGCTCTTAGGTTTTGCACTAATTCATACTTTGTCCCACAATATCTATCCTAAAAAAATGTTTTAGTACGTTAATAAATCAGTATTATATATTAATAAGAGCCCTGTGGCGCGGAGTGGTAAAGCTGCAGTACTGCAGTCCAAGTTCTCTGCTCATGACCTGAGTTCGATCCCGGTGGAAGCTGGGTTCAGGTATCCAGCTCAAGGTCGACACAGCCTTCCATCCTTCTGAGGTGGGCAAAATGAGGACCCAGTTTGCTGGTGGGCAAGCGTAGATGCCTGGGGAACGCAATGGCAAACCACCTCATAAAAAGTCTGCCGTGAAAATGTGATGCGACGTTACCCTGGAGTCGGAAACGACTGGTGCTTGCACAGGGGACTACCTTTACCTTTGTGTTATATATTAACTGAAGGAAACTATGCATGCCAAAAACATATACAAATCACATTGCATGCCTTTAGAATACTAATAGATCTACCAAACTAGGGTCAAGGCTCCCTGTAAGTAAATTAAAAACCGTTAATATTTTGTGTGCCAGCAAAAATGTTCAAATCATTGTTGAGTGCTTTAAGCATGCCTCCTGATTACTATCAGGTCTTAAATGTTTGTTGGAAAATGGATCCAGGGATATGAGACTCATATCGAAGTGATCATTTTGCCCTGTATCTATCCCCACCCTGCTTTAGATCTACACCAGCTGGAAAGATGTCTTATGAACGCAACCAGTGCTACGCAACTTGTCCTCCCATGACTGTGACGATTCAGCCACCGCCCTTCACGCTGTGCATTCCGGGACCGTCCCTCTACTGCCCTGACCAACCTCTCTGCATTGAGCAGTACAATCCATGTGCTCCAGCCTGCCAGCCAATCAGCGGTGGTGGATACGGGTCCCTCTCTTCAAGGGGAGCCTCCACTTCCAGGGTCACCAGAATTTATTCCCAGAAGCCGATGCAAAGAAGTCAGGGCGACAGCCATTCCTTCTAATGATGCTGAGTCCAGAGATCACAACTTGCACACAACAATGGAGAAGTGAAAATTAGAAATTGAGATTGATGCTTGGAAAAGTATTTTTGATGTTTACAGCTTTCATGTTATAGGTTAATGTTTTGGTGGTTTTTTGTTAAAAAAAACACAGCTTTCTATCCAGGTAACTTTTAGGGAGGACATTTAGTTATTTATTTTTTTGCCTCTATGTTGCATTTCTCCAATCATGGAACACAACGGGCCTTATGAAAGTATCTCAAGAGATCTCCTAGGAGCCCTTCCAATACACCTTCAACAATTCTGGAGCATGTACTGAGCTATATTTTCATTTCAAGGAAGGATACGATTTCCAGGATTCCTGTGTTTCTCTGTTTATCCATGTGAGTAATATGAACATAGGAAGCTACCTTATACTGAATCAGACCCTTGGTCCATCAAAGTCAGTCTTGTCTACTCAGACTGGCAGCGGCTCTCCAGGGTCTCAAGCTGAGGCTTTTCACGCCTACTTGCCTGGACCCTTTTTAGTTGGAGATGCCAGGGATTGAACCTGGGACCTTCTGCTTACCAGCAGATGTTCTACCACTGAGCCACCGTCCCTCCCCATGGCTTCCCAGTGTCCTAGGCAGAGGTCTTCCCCATCTCCTACTGCCTGGTTCTTTCAACTGGAGATGCCGGGGATTGAATATATGAACATATGAAGCTACTTTCTACTGAATCAGATCCTCAGTCCATCAATGTCAGTATTTTCTACTCAGACTAGCAGTGGCTCTCCAGGGTCTCAAGCTAAGGTTTTTCACGCCTACTTGACTGGACCCTTTTTAGTTGGAGATGCCGGGGATTGAACCTGGGACCTTCTGCTTACTAGCAGATGCTCTACCACTGAGCCACTGTCCCTCCCTATGACCTGTAATGGTTAAGTCATTCAGCAAGTTTGTCTTCAGGAATGCATTTGTGCAATTATTGTGGAGTGCCCCTTTGTTAAGTTTTTGAAGGACCCCAAGTTTCGCTGGACCTAGTTTGAAAACCAATGTTGCAGACCATGACATGGAAAAATTAATTATGCTTTGCATCTGATTTTACTTTTCTTGGATATCTGAAATTGTAGAAGTGTGCCTGTCCTCTGTTGCAAAATAAAACCTATGCTTAATCAAAGCCTTTGTTTTCTGTTAATGTGATTGGGGGATGAGCCAAGGAATGTATCAGCTAAATACAGTAAGGGGCTGTTTAGCTTGGAGAAACGTCGACTGTGGGGTGACATGATAGAGGTTTGCAAGATTATGCGTGGGATGGAGAAAGCAGAGAAGTCCTTTTCTCCCTTTCTCACAATACAAGAACTCATGGGCATTCAATGAAATTGCTGAGCAGACAGGTTGAAACAGATAAAAGGAAGTCCTTCTTCACCCAAAGAGTGATTAACATGTGGAATTCACTGCCACAGGAGGTGGTGGCAGCTACAAGCATAGCTTCAAGGGGGGATTGGATAAAAATATGGAGCAGAGGTCCATCAGTGGCTATTAGCCACAGTGTATAAACACACACACACACACACACATATATAGGCCACTGTGTGACATAGAGTGTTGGACTGGATGGGCCATTAGCCTGATCCAACATGGCTTCCCTTATGTTCTTATGTGACACAGATTGTTGGACTGGATGGGCCATTGGTCTGATCCAACATGGCTTCTCTTATGTTCTTCTGTGACACAGAGTGTTGGACTGGATGGACCATTGGCCTGATCCAACGTGGCTTCTCTTATGTTCTTAAGTTCTGCTCATGAAAAGTTACACTTTCAGACATAGCTTTGCATAAATAGCAGGCTGTTTTTGAGAGTGAGAAGGGGCCTCCCCGCTCTGAAATTTTTCATTCAGTCCAATCATGTCAGAACCTTGCCACAGTGTGAGCTTGTTTCTTGGGACGTTTCCCTCACAATCCCCTTTCCGGTCACTAACGCACAATTTCCCTAAGGCAACTCAAGCGACTTGCTCTACTTTTCCCTCTCTGCAGGCCCCTGAGCCATACGTACCTAAACTAAAGATTCTTGGGTTGCTTTTCCTCACCTGGTGAAGCCGCAGTACCCAATTATTTTTCTGGTTGTTTTCCATATTATTCTGTCACTCCTCCAAGCTCTGCCTGAAGTAGAACAGCTTTACCTCCACCAAACTTCCCTCCCCCTCTTTATCTGAGGTTCCACAGCCTCTCATTGGCTGATGGCACTGGGCATCTACGGACTTCACTTGTAGACGGGGACTTGTTTGGAGGGCGGAACTAGAGGCCATCTGTCATCCATCGCAGGCTGCCAACCTCCAAATACTGCCTGGGGAACTCCCAGGATCGCAACTTCATACTGTATAGAGCAGTTCCCCTGGAGACAGCGGCTACTTTGGAGGGAAGAGTGCATGGCCCTAGGGTGTGTGTCTGTACCCTCAAAGAGTCTCAAAGCAGCTTATAGCCACTTTCCCCTTCCTCTCCCCACAACAGGCACCTTGTGAGGTCAGTGGGGCTGAGAGAGTTCCAAGAGAACTGTGACAGGCGCAAGGTCAGCCAGGAAGCTTTGTGTGAAAGTGTGGGGGATCGAGCCTGGTACTTCATATCAGAGCTCACCACTCTTAACTACTACACAGTGCTGAAGAAAGTACAGAGTGAGCTGCAATTATGTAAAATTTCAGTGTAAGCAAGAAAAGCACAGGGTTTTTTAGAGTAACTGTGTCCTTAGTTGGCTGAAAAGTGCAGTGACTAATGAAACTCAGATGTTTGCTATTTAGACAAGATTAATTGCTGAACTCTAAATGACTTTCTTTCTTTCTTTCTTTCTTTCTTTCTTTCTTTCTTTCTTTCTTTCTTTCTTTCTTTCTTTCTTTCTTTCTTTCTCTCTCACTCTCTCTCTCTTTCTCTCTCTCTCTCTCTTTCTTTTCTTTCTTTCTTTCTTTCTTTCTTTCTTTCTTTCTTTCTTTCTTTCTTTCTTCTTTCTCTTTCTTTCTTTCTTTCTTTCTCTCTTTCTCTCTTTCTCTCTCTCTCTCTCTCTCTCTCTCTCCCTCCCTCCCTCCCTCCCTCCCTCCCTTCCTTCCTTCCTTCCTTCCTTCCTTCCTTCCTTCCTTCCTTCCTTCCTTCCTTCCTTCCTTCCTTCCTTCCTTCCTTCCTTCCTTCCTTCCTTCCTTCCTTCCTTCCTCTGTTGTGTTTTTTCCCCCCTGTACATTTTTACTACCATTGAACTAAATGCCTTGGGTATTTTAAGGCCCTTTCCCTGAGTAAAAGGACAGGTCCTCTTGTGGATCAAAAACTGGCTGAGTAATAGGAAGCAGAGAGTGAGTGTAAATGGGCAGTCTTCGCAGTGGAGGATGGTAAGCAGTGGGGTGCCGCAGGGCTCGGTACTGGGTCCCATGCTCTTTAACTTGTTCATAAATGATTTAGAGTTGGAAGTGAGCAGTGAAGTGGCCAAGTTTGAGGATGACACTAAATTGTTCAGGGTGGTGAGAACCAGAGAGGATTGTGAGGAACTCCAAAGGGATCTGTTGAGGCTGGGTGAGTGGGCGTCAACGTGGCAGATGCGGTTCAATGTGGCCAAGTGCAAAGTAATGCACATTGGGGCCAAGAATCCCAGCTACAAATACAAGTTGATGGGGTGTGAACTGGCAGAGACTGACCAAGAGAGAGATCTCGGGGTCATGGTAGATAACTCACTGAAAATGTCAAGACAGTGTGCGTTCGCAATAAAAAAGGCCAACGCCATGCTGGGAATTATTAGGAAGGGAATTGAAAACAAATCAGCCAGTATCATAATGCCCCTGTATAAATCGATGGTGCGGTCTCATTTGGAGTACTGTGTTCAGTTCTGGTCGCCGCACCTCAAAAAGGATATTATAGCATTGGAGAAAGTCCAGAAAAAGGCAACTAGAATGATTAAAGGGCTGGAACACTTTCCCTATGAAGAAAGGTTGAAACGCTTGGGACTCTTTAGCTTGGAGCCATGTTGGATCAGGCCAACGGCCCATCAAGTCCAACACTCTGTGTCACACAGTGGCAAAAAAATTTATATAGACACCTACACTGTGGCTAATAGCCACTAATGGACCTGTGCTCCATATTTTTATCTAAACCCCTCTTGAAGGTGGCTATACTTGTGGCCGCCACCACCTCCTGTGGCAGTGAATTCCACATGTAATCACCCTTTGGGTGAAGAAGTACTTCCTTTTATCCATTTTAACCTTTCTGCTCAGCAATTTCATCGAATGCCCACGAGTTCTTGTATTGTGAGAAAGGGAGAAAAGTACTTCTTTCTCTACTTTCTCCATCCCATGCATTATCTTGTAAACCTCTATCATGTCACCCCGCAGTCGACGTTTCTCCAAGCTAAAGAGTCCCAAGCGTTTCAACCTTTCTTCATAGGGAAAGTGCTCCAGCCCTTTAATCATTCTAGTTGCCCTTCTCTGGACTTTCTCCAATGCTATAATATCCTTTTTGAGGTGCGGCAACCAGAACTGCACACAGTACTCCAAATGAGACCGCACCATCGATTTATACAGGGGCATTATGATACTGGCTGATTTGTTTTCAATTCCCTTCCTAATAATTCCCAGCATGGCGTTGGCCTTTTTTATTGCAGACGCACACTGTCTTGACATTTTCAGTGAGTTATCTACCACGACCCCAAGATCTCTCTCTTGGTCAGTCTCTGCCAGTTCACACCCCATCAACTTGTATTTGTAGCTGGGATTCTTGGCCCCAATGTGCATTACTTTGCACTTGGCCACATTGAACCGCATCTGCCACGTTGACGCCCACTCACCCAGCCTCAACAGATCCCTTTGGAGTTCCTCACAATCCTCTCTGGTTCTCACCACCCTGAACAATTTAGTGGCTAATAGCCGCTGATGGACTTCTGCTCCAGATACTTCCATGTTTCTATGATTCTATGATTCCACTGTGCCGCCACCCCAAGCACCAAGAATACAGAGCATCACTGCCCCAGACAGAGAGTTCCAATAATACGTTGTGGCTAATAGCCACTGATGGACCTCTGCTCCAGATGCTCCCATGTTTCTATGATTCTATGATTCCACTGTGCCGCCATCCCAAGCACCAAGAATACAGAGCATCACTGCCCCAGACAGAGAGTTCCAACAATACGCTGCGGCTAATAGCCACTGATGGACCTCTGCTCCAGATGCTCCCATGTTTCTATGATTCTATGATTCCACTGTGCCGCCATCCCAAGCACCAAGAATACAGAGCATCACTGCCCCAGACAGAGAGTTCCAACAATACGCTGCGGCTAATAGCCACTGATGGACCTCTGCTCCAGATGCTCCCATGTTTCTATGATTCTATGATTCCACTGTGCCGCCATCCCAAGCACCAAGAATACAGAGCATCACTGCCCCAGACAGAGAGTTCCAACAATACGCTGCGGCTAATAGCCACTGATGGACCTCTGCTCCATCTGCTCCATAAGTGAATTTTAGGCAGTTGGATCAATTCCACAGCTGACTGGTAAATTTCATTCTGCCCTTCACATTTTCCAGGTATGTTTCCATCTAGAAAGGCAAGAAATAATTGGGGAAGAAACGATAGAAACTGAGGCTATGATGAAGAAAGGGTTTTTATTTCGAAGAGAAAGCAAGCAAAGTTCTATAGCGTGTCATTTTGGGTACCCAATCAACCAAATTTCATGATTTAAAGCATGGGAAAGAGAACGTTCAGGAAAAAAAGAAAAGGGAAATGGAAAGCTCTCTAGTTACGCAGACGGCTATGCGGAAGCACCAGTCAAACCCTGGCAAAGTGGGGCCCATTGAACGAGCACTGCAAGACATCAACTTGATTCTTGACTCTTGACTCTTCTGTGGATATCAGCTCCTGAGCTCAGCAATCTTGGTCTCTTTGTTGTGCCTTCTAATACCAACCGCATCCTCCCTTGGCAATGGAAGAGTAGGCCATGCTGGAGAAGAGAAAAGAGGAAATTGGATTTATACCCTTCATTTGCACATTAGGCCACACCCCCTGGTGTCAGCATTGTTTCACACAGGGCCTTGTTGTAAAGAAAGCCCAGTGGGAACTCATTTGCACATTAGGCCACCCCCCCTGATGTCAGCTTTGTTTCACACAGGGCCTTGTTGTAAAGAAAGCCCAGTGGGAACTCATTTGCACATTAGGCCACCCCCCCTGATGTCAGCTTTGTTTCACACAGGGCCTTGTTGTAAAGAAAGCCCACTGGGAACTCATTTGCACATTAGGCCACACCCCCCGATGTCAGCTTTGTTTCACACAGGGCCTTGTTGTAAAGAAAGCCCAGTGGGAACTCATTTGCACATTAGGCCACACCCCCTGATGTCAGCTTTGTTTCACACAGGGCCTTGTTGTAAAGAAAGCCCAGTGGGAACTCATTTGCACATTAGGCCACACCCCCTGATGTCAGCTTTGTTTCACACAGGGCCTTGTTGTAAAGAAAGCCCAGTGGGAACTCATGTGCACATTCGGCCACACACCTCTGGTGTCAGCATTGTTTCACACAAAGCCTTGTTGTAGAAAAAGCCCAGCGAGAAATCATTTGCATGTTAGGCCACACTCCCTCATGCCAAGCCAGCCGGAACTATGTTCCTGCTCAAAAAAAGTCCTGTGTACACCACAGGATGACATTAGCTTCATGCCAATTTGGCCTCTATGGTTTCTCTCAAAGAATCCTGGGAACTGTAGTTAGAGTGATGGGCAGAGACCAGGGACAGAAGAAGAAGAAGATATTGGATTTATATCCCGCCCTCCACTCCGAAGAGTCTCAGAGCGGCTCACAATCTCCTTTGCCTTCCTCCCCCACAACAGACACCCTGTGAGGTGGGTGGGGCTGGAGAGGGCTCTCCCAGCAGCTGCCCTTTCAAGGACAACCTCTGCCAGAGCTATGGCTGACGCAAGGCCATCTCAGCAGGTGCAAGTGGAGGAGTGGGGGAATCAAACCCGGTTCTCCCAGATAAGAGTCCACACACTTAACCACTACACCAAACTTGCTGGATTATTTATACCCCACCCTTCCCGCAGAGTCTCAGAGTGACTTACAATGCCGTTCCCTTCCCCTCCCCACCACAGACCCCCTTTGAGTTAGGTGGAGCTGAGAGAGCTCTAACAGAAACCGCTCTTGAGAAAACAGCCCTGAGACGACTTGTGACTGACCCAAGGTCACTCCAGCAGGTGCACGCGGAGGTGTGGGGAATCCTCACAGAATAGAGTCCGTACACTTAAGCAATACACCAAAGTGGCTCTGGGCGTTCTCTGACTGGCTGGGCAGGGTGTTCTCTGTCTGGCACATTGTACGGCTCATTGGGCTACTTAGGAAAAAGGCAACCTGCCCTCCAAGCCAACTCATCTGACTCTGCTGCTGACCCCCCCCTAGCCCTATCTACCGGTCTGTCTCAGTAGAAAAGAGAAAGAGTCCAGTGGCACCTTCAAAGCTAACAAAAATGAGTGGCAGGGACTGAGCTTTGATGATCACCTTTTCTGAGGTCTTCGACAAAGTGAGAAGTGAATCATGAAAGCCCATAGCCTACCACAAGTCGTCTTACTCGTTAAGGTGCTACCGGTTTCTTGCTGTTCTCTACTGCTACAAACAGACTAACACAGCTACCCATTCTGATCTGTCTGTTTATCTCTGTCTATTGGTCTGTCTGTCTGTCTGTCTTAAAGAACATAAGAGAAGCCATGTTGGATCAGGCCAATGGCCCATCCAGTCCAACACTCTGTGTCACATAAGAACATAAGAGAAGCCATGTTGGATCAGGCCAATGGCCCATCTAGTCCAACACTCTGTGTCACATAAGAACATAAGAGAAGCCATGTTGGATCAGGCCAATGGCCCATCTAGTCCAACACTCTATGTCACACAGTGACCAAAAAACCAGGCACCATCAGGAGGTCCATCAGTGGGGCCCGGACACTAGAAGCCCTCCCACTGTGCCATCCACAGCACCAAGAATACCCCAGACAGAGAGTACCAACAATATGTTGTGGCTCCATATGTTTATCCACACACCTCTTGAAGCTTTCTATGCTGGCAGCCATCACCACCTCATGTGGCAGTGCATTCCATGTGTTAATCATCTGTCTGTCTGTCTGTCTGTCTGTCTATCTATCTATCTATCTATCTGTCTGTCTGTCTGTCTGTCTGTCTGTCTGTCTATCCATCCATCCATCCATCCATCCATCCATCCATCCATCCATCCATCCTTTATTTAACTTGCCAGGGGAGAGGATTAAGACTGGTTAGGCCAATGGTACCTCATTGGCTGATAGCGTGGAGCACAAGGGTTGCAGACTGGTGGACAGCGTGGAGTGCAAGGCTTGCAGCTGATTGGTGGACAGCGTGGAGCGCAAGGGTTGCAGCTGCTTGGCAGACAGCGTGGAGCACAAGGGTTGCACTGCTCAATGCACAGGGGCTGGTCGGCGCAGAACATGGATGGCCCTGGAACCTTCACCATGAAAGGTGGTGGCTGGATAGACACGGTCATGGGAGGGCAGGTTGAGGAGCACTGGTTCCACAGACAAGACATCTTTCTTCTGCTGGTGGTTGGACCTGAAGGAGCATAGCAGGGTAGGAGACAGAGTTGATGAAGGTCAACAACATAGGCATCTCAAGGGCCCCTGGGCTGCAGTGGGGTGTGTGTGGGAAGGCAAGGAAGTCCTGTTCCACTGGCTGAAATCCTTCCATCATCAGGGTTCTCTTTAGGATCCAAGCCAGGAACAGGGCTTTGCTCAAATTTGTATTTACAAGAGACCATGGGCCTGGCTACTTATTGCCAGTACTCAGATTCAGCAGGAGCTCGCAGAAGCGCAGCTCCTGAACCTTTCTGACACCCCTCACCTCCTCCCCACCTACACTGTCCATTGAATAGTAGGGCAATTTGGTCTGGTGCTCCTCCAATAACTAGTGCAGTTCATGTAGCACCAGTTGTATATTTACCATCCCAGGAGTCCCTGTTAGGACCCATGGAGCTGCATTCTGGACCAGTTGGAGCTTCCTTGTGGTCACCTTCAAGGGAAGGCATGGTTCCCATGAAAACCATAACTCCTGCTGACACCTTTTCTGGTATCCGCCTACTGCTTTCAGAAAGCGGATGGAGCTACTGGGGCTTTTGTCCACATTCAGGGTGAAAGCCTGGTCCTGACTTGAATGGGATGGAAACGTCCTTGGAATAGATTTTCATAAACTAAGCCCTTAGTTCTTCTTGAAACATGGAAGTGTAGTGGCATGTAGAGCAGGGGTGGCCAATAGTAGCTCTCCAGATGGTTTGTTTGTTTGTTTTTTGCCTACAACTCCCATCAGCCCTACTCATTGGCCATGCTGGCTGGGGATGATGGGAGTTGTAGGCAAAAACATCTGGAGCACTACCATTGGCCACCCCTGATGTAGAGGATGTCTGATAGGCACTGCATTATACTCCATGGAGACCGATTCCCATAGGGCATAATGGAGAATTGATCTGTGGGTAACTGGGGCTCTTGAAGAGCTGTTTATTTGAGGTAGGTGTACCAAATTTGCAGCATAATATCTTATTTATTTGTTTATTTGTTTATTTGTTTATTTGTTTGTTTGTTTGTTTGTTTATTTATTTGTTTGTTTTATATACCGCCCTACCCCGCCGAAGTGGGCTCAGGGCGGCTTACAATACAGAGATTCTAACATAGAATTCAAATTTTAAATATAATAGCAATTTACATAGTTAAGAAATTAAAACATTAAAAACAGTGCATCAGTCCAACAACATACAATCTATACACTTCCTTCGGTATTTTGGTAGTTTGGTGGTTTGGGGCCGGTCAGTTATAGGCCAACCGGAAGCGGACTGTCTTACAGGCCCTGCGGAATTGTCCAATATCCCGCAGGGCCCTGACCACTTCCGGTAACTGGTTCCACCAGCAAGGGGCTGTTATGTAGAAGGCCCTGTCCCTGGTTGATGTCTACCGGGCCTCCTTTGGCCCAGGGATTACGAGCAGATTTTGGGAGATATCCAGTGCCTTGCCCCAAAATACCCACCAAGTTTCAAAGGGATTGGACCAGGGGGCCTCCAATTCTATGAGCCCCCAAAGAGGTGTTTTCGTTGGAAGGAAGGCATTTAAAAGATGTGTGGTCCCTTTAAATGTGATGACCAGAACTCCCTTTGGAGTTCAATGATGTTTGTCACACCCTTGCTCCTGGCTCCACCCCCAAAGTCCCCAGATATTTCTTGAACTGGACTTGGCAACCCTATTCTAGCCTCACGTCCCTCATCATCTTTATTCTTTCACCAAACCTTCTCTCAGAGCAGTTGGAATGATTATGTCACTTCAGCCACCTCACAGAACTCTGCACAGCATTGCAAACCACATTTGAAATATATAAAAATATTTTTTTAAAAATGACTCAGCTTTTCTTCTGGTTCTACATTCTCGATCAAATGAAATAAATGTTGAGGCTGAAAACTTGGTAAGCCCAGTAAAAAACAGAGGGGAAATATACAAAGAACCCTACTAGACCAGTGGTCTGTCGAGTCCAGCCCCTGTCTCACACAGTGGCCAAGCAGTTCCTCTGGAGGGCCAACAACAGTACAGAGGGGCTGAGGCCTTCCCGTGAGAAGAAATATCAGAAAAGCTCTACTGCATCAGACCATGGAGGGTTTATCTAGTCCAGCATTCTGTCTCACACAGGGACCAACCAGTCCCTCTGGAGGGCCAACAACAGGGCAGAGAGGCTGAGGCCTTCCCCTGAGAAGAACATCAGAAGAGCCCTACTGGGTCAGACCATAGAGGGTCCATCTAGTCCAGCATCCTGTCTCACACAATGGCCAACCAGTTCCTCTGGAGGGCTAACAACAGGGCAGAGAGGCTGAGGCCTTCCCCTGAGAAGAACATCAGAAGAGCCCTACTGGGTCAGACCAGGGAGGGTCCATCTAGTCCAGCATCCTGTCTCACACAATGGCCAACCAGTTCCTCTGTAGGGCTAACAACAGGGCAGAGAGGCTGAGGCCTTCCCCTGAGAACAACATCAGAAGAGCCCTACTGGGTCAGACCAAGGAGGGTCCATCTAGTCCAGCATCCTGTCTCACACAATGGCCAACCAGTTCCTCTGTAGGGCTAACAACAGGGCAGAGAGGCTGAGGCCTTCCCCTGAGAACAACATCAGAAGAGCCCTACTGGGTAAGACCATGGAGGGTCCATATAGTCTAAGGTTGCCAAGTCCAATTCAAGAAATATCTGGGGACTTTGGGGGTGGAGCCAGGAGACTTTGGGGTGGAGCCAGGAGACTTTGGGGGTGGAGCCAAGAGACATCGGGGGCAAAGCCAGGAGCACGGGTGTACCAAGCATCATTGAACTCCAAGGGAGTTCTGGCCATCATGTTTAAAGGGACTGCACACCTTTTCAAATGCTTTCCTTCCACAGGAATTAATGAAGGATAGGAGCGCCTTCTTTGGGGGCTCACAGAATTGAACCCCCTGGTCCAATCATTTTGAAAATTGGGGAGTATTTTGGGGAGAGGCACTGGATGTTATGCTGAGAATTTGGTGCCTCTACCTCAAAGAACAGCCTCCCCAGAGCCCCAGATCCACAGATCAATTCTCCATCATTTTCTATGGGAAAAAGTCTCCATACAGAATAATGGGAGTTCCCAGCAGAAATCCACCCCCCCCCCGCTTTCTGATGACGCTGAAGCGGGGGGAGTGCCTCCAAACCGGGGGATCCCCTGCCCCCACCTGGGGATTGGCAACCCTAATCTAGTCCAGCCTCCTGTCTCACACAGTGGCCCAGCAGTTCCTCTGGAGGACCAACAACAGGGCAGGGAGGCCGAGGCCTTCCCCTGAGAAGAACCTCAGAAGAGCCCTGCTGGGTCAGACCAGGGAGGGTCCATCTAGCCCAGCCTCCTTTCTCACCCAGTGGCCAGCCAGTTCCTCTGGAGGGCCAACAACAGGGCAGAGAGGCCGAGGCCTTCCCCTGAGAAGAACCTCAGAAGAGACCTGCTGGGTCAGACCAGTGAGGGTCCATCTAGTCCAGCCTCCTGTCTCATAGTGGCCCAGCAGTTCCTCTGGAGGGCCAACAACGGCATAGAGGCTGAGGCCTTCCCCTGATGTTGCCTTCTGGCTCTGAGATTCATTGGCTTAGTGCCTCTGAATATGGATGTTCCCCTTAGTTACAAACCAACCAACTAACTAAGAATAAGCAACAGTTATACAGTGGAAAGATAGTCAAGAGCAATTTCCAAGTCTTTGCATCCCAACAAGTCAAAATCTATCTCAGCAAAACCTTACCTGGGTCTCCAATAGAAAGGACTTAAAGGAAAAGTCTGTCAGGAACTGCTGGTGTAGGAGGCTGAGTGCAGTGCAGGTTTTTATACAGTGCCTAAAGTTGCTTGAGCCTATGATGTGCTTTGTTTTCATAAATCTTCTATATAATTTCAGATTCTTTTTTTTTTTGCCTCACATAACACCCAATTTGCAGTCCGTGATTTTCATCTTAGTAACTCTTCATCACGATTGCTCACCTTTGAGTAGTCTGTGGAGAAAGTGTTTTGGAGTATATCCCAAATCTTGCCTGAACTGTTTTTTTTTCCTCCCAAAGCAGAATTAATGAAATTTATTTATTTCACAAAATTTGTACCCCACCCTTCTGCCCTCAAAAGGGCCACCAAAGCAGCAAAGAGATCAAAATATACATAAGAATCCTGCTGGATAAGATCCAATGTCCATCTAGTCCACCATCCTGTCTCTCACAGTGGCTAAACAGTTCCTCCGGAGGGCAAACAGCAGGTCAGAGAGGCCAAGACCTTCCCTTCAGAAGAATATCAGAAGAGACTTGCTGGATCAGACTAGAGAAGGTCCCTCTAGTCTAGACTCCCATTTCACACAGTGGACACCCAGTTCCTCTTGAGGGCCAGCAACAGGGCAGAGAGGCCGAGCCTTCCCCAAACCCTTGGGTCAGCCATAGCTCTCTTATCTGGGAGAACTGGGCTTGATTCCCCACTCCTCCACTTGCAGTTACTGGAATGGCCTTGGGTCAGCCATAGCTCTCTTATTTGGGAGAACCGGGTTTGATTCCCCACTCCTCCACTTGCACCTGCTGGGATGGCCTTGGGTCAGCCATAGCTCTCTTATCTGGGAGAACCGGGTTTGATTCCCCACTTCTCCACTTGCACCTGCTGGAATGGCCTTGCGTCAACCATTGCTCTCTTATCTGAGAGAACCAGGTTTGATTCCCCACTCCTCCACTTGCACCTGCTAGCATGGCCTTGGGTCAGCCATAGCTGTGGCAGAGGTTGTCTTTGAAAGGGCAGCTGCTTTGAGAACCCTCTCAGCCCCACCCACCTCACAGGGTGTCTGTTGTGAGGGAAGAAGATTAAGGAGGTTGTAAGCCACTCTGGATCTCTGATTCAGAGAGAAGGGTGGGGTATAAATCTGAAATTCTTCGTCTTCTTCTTGGGAGACCCATTGTCCTAAATTGTGTGTCTCTCTAGGTTGGGGAGGAGGTAGTTAGGTAGCCAGCCACACATACGTACACTTCTAAACTATTTGTCTAGGCATGTCTCTGGCTGGAATCCATTTTGTGACGTTTTGGGCCATGCACTCTATTGCACTTATGATACCTGAGATGATATTACAGGAAGGGTGGTTTTTTTCTCTCTACTTATAAACTGTCCCTCAGTGACAGAAGGGATATGACTGTTAACAGACAGGGCTGGCCCTAGACAAGGCTAACTTCTAGCA
Organism: Heteronotia binoei; assembly: GCF_032191835.1. Lineage (NCBI taxonomy): Eukaryota > Metazoa > Chordata > Lepidosauria > Squamata > Gekkonidae > Heteronotia > Heteronotia binoei. The sequence continues at coordinate 273,814,943 of NC_083223.1, forward strand.
CCCATCCCTGCACTGATAATGTCACCGAGTCACATGGGCTGCCCAATTTGGTGCATCTCAAAAGGCCCTAGGCAGTTACTTAGTTTGTCTTGTGACAGGGCCAGCCCTGCTAACAGAGGGACCCCACAGGCTGAGTAGCAGTCCCCCTGCAACATCTTCTGAAACATCCCTCCAGGTAGCATGGAAACCACCACAGAGCAGAGGTTCAAGAGAATCAACAGAATAACACACCCTCTGTCATCTTGTGGTGGAGGTCATCTACCGGAGGAATCCCAAGATTGTTTCAGTCCCATAACCAGGCCTAGAACCAGACTGGTAAGGCTGCACACAACTTGCCTCATCCACCAAACCTTCAAGCTGTCTAGCCACCACCCTTGAAATCACCTTGCTCAAGAATGGATCATCTAAGACTAGTTGATAGTTGTTGTAATTTCCTGGGTCCAGAAGTAGATTTCCAACAGCCTTTTTCAAGACTGCCACCCCCTCAAGTCATCGGAAGGTGACAAGATCTCAGAGTGTATTTCCCTGTACTTCTGGCATCTGAGAGCCAGAGGATCTTGGGGAATCTCCACAGGGGAGGGATGGACCATTGAGCAAGGAAGGGAAGCAGAATGGGAGCAAGGGGGGGGGAACCACACTCCACTTGCCTTGAAGAAGGACTCCAGTGATTTGGCACTTATACTAGGGGAAGAAGTTCCAGCAGCAGAAGTACTTAAGTTGTAGGCACATGAGGGATATATGAATACTAGTGGTGGGACCTTCAAATTTATCAAAGCACATGACCTGATACACTTCCATGGTCAATCTACGTTCTTCAAACAGCATTCTACTGGTGTTGCCCTCTTCAAAGATTGTCTCACAACAATGGTTAGGTCATAGGGCATAGATCCATTCTTTTAAAAGGTCTTAGTGTCAAGCATTGTATACCCATTCTATATTACAGAAGCCAGATCTTTGAATTGTTACTTTTATATTATAGAATTCAGATTGTAGAGTTGTTTCTAATCCAAAGTTCAAATGGGAGCACATCAAAGTAGCAGCCCCCACCTTTCTTCTTTCGCTTTACTAACAAATGCAGGAATGTCCTCTTTGAAGATAAGACCTCCTGCGACTTGTTCCCAGGCCCAGCCAGGCCTGAACCCAGGATGTGCTAGCCGCAATATAGATAAGTGTGAATTTCACACTTGAACGTAGAATTGTTTATAGAACCTTTGATGTGCCGTTTTAAAGCATGTATTCTAGTGTTACAAAGTATCAGTTCCAGTCTTCAGCTCGAATGAGCCACATGGATTATCAATAAACCTAACTTTGTTTCAAAATCCAAGGACTGGTTCTTTTGATATCTCATGCTTGACGCTTAGTAAATCAGGTGAGGAGAGCACCTGCAACCAGGAAGGCAATCAGGGGAGGAGAAGCAGGGAATCAAACCTGGTTCTCCCAGATAAGATTTATTTATTTATGTATTCATTCATTCATTCATTCATTCAATTTGATTTATATCCCGGAGCAGGCTCAGGGTGGCTCACAACAATAAAATCACAATAAACAACAAAATGTCACAACATCAATACATCATAATTTAAAATTCAACAACTAAAAAAACAATCTGGTGCTAATATCATTTGGTGTTATTTCACTTCTGATGGCTTCAGTATTTCTTAAATTTTCTCCTACAGTAACGGAAAATGGGAATCGGTTAAAGTCCAACCGGAATAAAATAAATAGATGAGGGAGATCTGTGGTGATCACAATAAACTCCAAGAAGGCCACAACAGACAATAGCAACACCATTGATCCAATGCTACCTTGGTAGTACAACTGGAAGAGGTGGAAAGTTACTCATGATGTAATTAGGGATTAGGTCTAATTGGTGTCTCGTACACAGTGCTCACATCTCACAGAAAAACAATATATAAATATATCTTCTAAAGCACATAATGTTCTCTCCTGCACCATGAAACACCACTCCGCTAATGACCGTCTTCATCACTCCAATGAAATGGAAACAGTTGAGGAATCAAGGAATATTATTTTTTTTAAAAAAATGTTTCATCCAGCAGTTCCATATGTGTGAAAACGCCTAATTAGTTTTCCTTTCTGACTCATTCGGATAAGAGCTGTAAATTGCAGACTTACTGCTTTTAGGATGACCTGTTTCCAAAAGAAGAAGAAGAAGATATTGGATTTATATCCCACCCTCCACTCCAAATCTCAGAGCCTCAGAGTGGTTCACAATCTCCTTTATCTTCCTCCCCCGCAACAGACACCCTGTTAGGTGGGTGGGGCTGAGAGAGTGAGTAGTGGTTAAGTGAGCGGACTCTTATCTGGGAGAACCGAGTTTGATTCCCCACTCCTCCACTTGCACCTGCTGGAATGGCCCTGGATTAGCCATAGCTCTTGCAGGGGTTGTCCTTGAAAGGGCAGCTGCTGTGATAGCCCTCTCAGCCCCACCCACCTCACAGGGTGTCTGTCATGGGGGGGGGAGGTAAAGCAGATTGTGACAGCTCTGAGACTCTGAGATTAAGAGTATAGAGTGGGATATAAACCCAATATCTTCTTCTTTGTGACACAGGATGCTGGACTAGATGGACTCTTGGCCTGATCCAGCACGGCTCTTCTTATGTATATCTTAATTTCTTCACTTCCTTGGTGGTGTCAAGCATGCGGGTTCAATGATGAGTCGAAGTTGATACAAAGACTACGTTTATCGATAGACCAATACTTTGGAAACGGGTTCTTGAGAGTAATGCCAACTACACATTGATACAATACTTTTAAGGACTACTTAAAGGGATTCCAAGGGATGGGGTTGCGGGGTAGCATTCAGACATAAACTATCATAACTGTCTACTTTCCCATAGCATTATCAGAATGGTGTCCTTGCTTACACAGATGTCTCTCACTCCCTCACTGGAATGTATGGGAAGGTGCCGACTACTTAGTTTCGATTCTCGCTAATTCTAATTACAAGCCATAAAGCATAGGAGGGGGGAAGGGAAAGAATAACAAGTCAGTAAAGTTAGGTCCTCCATGATATTTCACAGACCAGGTTAGGCAGGACCATAAAGCAATGAATTAACAATGGAATTGTACCATGCTTGACAGGTGGCCCTTGAAAGGGCAGAAAAGTGGGATGCCTATTTGTCTACTGTTAAATACTGGATTTAATGCATTAGAGTTCAACCAGGAACATGCTTTAATTATTTTATTTATTTAGTAGGCTTATATTCTGTTCTTTCCTGTAAACGGACTCAGGGTGGATCACAACATACAGCAGTAACAATAAAAACCTGAAATTCAAAGCTAAAACAATAGATTACGATTAAACAAGTAGAAACAATAAAAACTGGGGATGTTTAGCCTGGAGAGGAGGAGGCTGAGCGGTGATATGATCACCATCTTCAAGTACTTGAAGGGCTGTCCTCTAGAGGAGGGTGTGGAATTGTTTTCTGTGGTCCCAGAAGGTAGGACCAGAACCAGCGGGTTGAAATTAAATCAGAAGAGTTTCCAGTTCAACATTCAACATTCGGGGAGGGACGGTGGCTCAGTGGTAGAGCATCTGCTTGAGAAGCAGAAGGTCCCAGGTTCAATCCCTGGTATCTCCAAAAAAGGGTCCATGCAAATAGGTGCGAAAAACCTCAGCTTGAGACCCCGGAAAGCCGCTGCCAGTCTGAGAAGACAATACTGACTTTGATGGACCAAAGGTCTGATTCAGTATAAGGCAGCTTCATATGTTCATTAGGAAGAACTTCCTGGCCGTTAGAGCGGTTTTTCAGTGGAACAGGCTTCCTCGGGATGTGTGGTGGGCTCTCCTTCCTTGGAGGTTTTTCAACAGTGGCTCTGACAGCCATGAGGATCTGTGAATTTAGGGGGAGGTATTTGTGGGTTTCCTGCATTGTGCAGGGGGTTGGACTAGATGACCCTGGAGGTCCCTTCCAACTCTATGATTCTATGCACCACAGGCAGGAAGGGCACATCATACAGAATAAGCAATTTTAGGGCCCAATTTAATGATGGTAGAAATAGCGGGATAGCACTGTAGTAAAACACAATGTCGCTTTATTGGTGACGACATACTTGAACAACATGGCAGGGCTGCGACGCCACTTATATGCATGCAGAAGAGCCACCCGCCAGAGCCCCATACCCAATCACGGCAGTCAAGTTTTGCACCAAGACTGCTCATTGGTTACTGTATAGCATCCAGATCTCGAAATGTAACATCACATCACTAACGCTCCCGCTGCAGCCTGGGTGCGTGACATCTTCCCTCCAAATATACAGTCCAGTAAAGATAAGGGTAGTCCTTTGTGCAAGCACCAGTCATTCCCGATTCTGGGGTGACGTTGCATCACGACGTTTTCACAAAAGACTTTTTTACGGGGTGGTTTGCCATTGCCTTCCCCAGTCATCTACACTTTCCCCCCAGCAAGCTGGGGACTCATTTTACCGACCTCGGAAGGATGGAAGGCTGAGTCAACCCTGAGCTGGCTACCTGAACCCAGCTTCCACTGGGATCGAACTCAGGTTATGAGCAGAGAGCTTGAACTGCAGTACTGCGGTTTTATCACTCTGCGCCACGGGGCTGCTGTATAAAGTCCAGTACTTTACAGCTAAACAAATGAATAAAAATAATTCTGCTTCAAAGTGCAATTCAAAAGCACAAAGTAGGGGTTTTAGCGTTGAAATATAGAAAACCACTAGGAAACAATTTTTATAGCTATAGAGTTACTCTCTAGAGAAGAACCCCCTGAATCATTGTTGTAAGCTGTGAACTTTGTGTCTGTATGAAGTCATTGAAATCAGGTTGCATTTAACATCAACTGAAGAAGAACAGAACTGTAATGTCTTGGATTATCTAGAAGGGGTGCCTGTATGAAGGCTGTAAAGATTTCCTGATCCCTCGTTTGGACAAGATTTTTGCACATGAATTGACTGTGTTATGGACTTTAGTTTTGTTTTTTGGGGGGTTTTTTGGGGGGTGGGGGTTGTAAGAGAAAAAGGTTGATCCTGTAATTATATACACTGGCTTGTGGTAAAATGTTATGTTGAAATTGAAAGGAAGAAGAAGATGAAGACGAAGATATTGGATTTATATCCCGCCCTATACTCTGCATCTCAGTCTCAGAGCGGTCACAATTTCCTCTACCTTCCCCCCCCCCCCCACAACAGACAGCCTGTGGGGTAGGTGGGACTGAGAGAGCTTTCACAGCAGCTGCCCTTTCAAGGACAACTCCTGTGAAAGCCATGGCTGACCCAAGGCCATTCCAGCAGGTGCAAGTGGAGGAGTGGGGAATTAAACCCGGTTCTCCCAGATAAGAGTCCGCACACTTAACCGCTACACCAAACTGGCTCTCATAACTATAACTAGTTAACTCTATAACTACATATATATATATATATATATATATATATATATATATATATATATATATATATATATATATATATAAATGTTTCTTAGTGGTTTTCTATATCAAAGCGCATTTCTGGCAAGATTTGGGGAAATGTTTTAAGAATGGACAATCCAAAACACTTTCCCAAGGAAAGGAATCAAGCTGTGGGGTGAGCAATCGTGAGGAAGAGTTACTAAGAGTGAAATCATGGGTTGCAAAATTGGGCGTTGTGTGAAGCAACCCCCTCCCCTCAGAAATTATATAGAAGACTTACGAAAACAAAACACATCATAGGCTCAAACAACTCCAGGGACTGTATAAAAACCTGCATTGCGCTGAGCCTACTACACCAGCAACTCCTGATACAGAAACTCTTCCTTTGAGTTCTTTCCATTGGAGACCCAGGTAAGGTTTGCTGAGGTAGATTTTGACTTGCTGGGATGCAGAGACTTGGAAATGGTTCCGGACTGTCTTTCCACCCATATTATGGTTGCTTGTTATTTGTTAGTTAGTTTGCACTCTGTTTTGCTGCTCATTGCTCAGCGCCTTGAGTACTCGGGGACTGAGCGATTCATAAATCTAAATGACAAATATTTTCTGTAAATTACTAAAAAAAAATATCCAGGCCTTGCGGAATCTGCTTCAGTTCCTCAGGGCCTGTAAAACAGAGTTCTTTTGTAAGGCTTTCAAGTAGGGTTGCCGTGTCCAATTCAAGAAATATCTGGGGACTTTGAGGGTGGAGCCAGGAGACAATGGGGGTGGAGCCAGGAGACTTTGGAGGTGGAGCCAGGAGACATTGGGGACGGAGCCAGAAACAAGGGTGTGACAAGCATAATTGAACTCCAAGGGAGTTCTGGCCATCACATTTAAAGGGACCGCACACCTGAGCCTGCTTCGGCAGGGAGGGTGGGGTATAAATAAATTTATTATTATTTTTAGATGTCTTCCTTCCATAGGAAATAATGAAGGATAGGGGCACCTTCTTTTGGGGCTCATAGAATTGGACCCCCTGGTCCAATCATTTTGAAACTTGGGGGGGGGGTACTTTGGGGACAGGCACTAGATATTATACTGAAAATTTGGTGCCTTTGCCTTAAAAAATAGCTCCCCCAGAGCCCCCAAAACCTCCAGATCAATTCCCCATTATACCCTATGAGAATCGATCTCCACATAGGGAATAATGAAGTGCTCAGCAGATGTTTCCCTTCCCCCCACCCCATTTCTGGCGACTCTGAAGTGAGGGATTGGGATCTCTACTCATGAGTTGCTGCCAATTTCTTCCAAGTAACACAGACACTCCATCCCAAGAGGAAGCCTTTCAATTGGAGACTGAAGCCTCCGGAGGCACACGGTCCTCTGGGGGTGGGGCTTCCTCCCGCCGGCCAGCTGACTGGGGGCAGGAAGGAGCCTGGGAAAGAGGAAGAACTCCTGCTGGGATCTGGGGATTAGCAAGCCTACTTTCAAGTGAGACAGTGGGTGTCACTTGTTACTGGCCTCTCCCCACCCACCCAATTCAATTCCAGTGTTACAAGACCTGCTGGGCCTGGACAATAGGCCATGTCTTTGAGGCGGAATCTGCCGTCTTAATCTTTGTAATTTTAGATTTATATATTTTAAATTGGTATTTTACTATTTTTTACTGTTGACTGCTTTTATGATGTAACCTGCCCCGAGCCTGTTCTATGGGAAGGGTGGGCTAAAAATTGAATAAAATAAATAAATAATAAAATAAAATAAAATAAAATAAAATAAATAAATAAAAACAATTTAATTGATTTGTAATTGAAAGGAACCTCTATATCCAGAGACACGAAGCCTCTGACTCCCAGAGCCAGGAGGAAACATCAGGAGAAGGCCTCGGCCTTTATGCCCTGTTGTTGACTGTCCAGAGGAACTGGTTGGCCACTGTGTGAGACAGGAGGCTGGACTAGATGGACCCTCACTGGTCTGACCAAGCAGGGCTCTTCTGATGCTCTTCTCAGGGGAAGGTCTCAGCCTCTCTGCCCTGTTGTTGGCTGTCCAGAGCAACTGGTTGGCCCCTGTATGAGACAGGAGGTTGGACTAGATGGGCCCTCACTGGTCTGACCAAGCAGGGCTCTTCTGATGCTCTTCTCAGGCGAAGGCCTCAGCCTCTCTGCCCTGTTGTTGGCTGTCCAGAGGAACTGGTTGGCCCCTGTGTGAGACAGGAGGCTGGACTAGATGGACCACTAGTCTGATCCAGCAGGGCTCTTCTAGTGTTCTTCTCAGGGGGAGGCCTCAGCCTCTCTGCCCTGTTGTTGGACCTCCAGGGGAACTGGTTGGCCACTGTGTGAGACAGGAGGTTGGACTAGATGGGCCCTCACTGGTCTGACCAAGCAGGGCTCTTCTGATGCTCTTTTCAGGAGAAGGCCTCAGCCTCTTTGCCTTGTTGTTGGCTATTCAGAGGAGCTGGCTGAGGCCACTGTGGGACACCGAATGCTGGACTAGATGGACCTTCACTGGGCTGATTCATCAGGGCTCTTCATATGTTATTAATTGGGCTTACCAATTTCTCAGCATTAAATGTGGTTTGCGATGCCCTCCTGTTTTCTGTGAAGTGGCTGAAGTGACATGGAATGTCCATGATCATTCCAACTTCTCTGGGGGATGGTTTGGTTACAGAACACGAATGATGATTGACATGAGTCTAGAATCATAGAGTTGGAAGGGTCCTCCAGGGTCATCTAGTCCAACCCATTGCACAATGCAATAAATTCACAAACATCTGCCCCTAAATTCACAGGATCCTCATTGCTGTCAGGTGGCCATATATCCTCTGTTGAAAAACCTCCAAGCAAGGAGAGCCCATCACCTAACAAGGAAGCCTGTTCCACTGGGGAACCGCTCTAACGGTCAGGAAGTTCTTCCCAATATTGAAGTTCTCCCTAATGTTAGAAGAGGCTGGCAAACCTTCAAAATATCTATGAACAGGAAATATTTCATTCTTCTGCTTGGAAAGTAAGCAGGGATTTTTTTAAAAAAAATGTTTCAGGTAGATTAAAATAATTTAAATGGGTTAGCTGGATTGTGCCAACCCCACCTCAGTAAAAACCAAAGACAACAAAACATCTGGTTGAACCATTATTTGGAATGGCCGATCCATGTTAAGAACTTATAACATAGTTTGCATATTGATTAAAAACCTCCTTCCTTGGAGGTTTTTAAACAGAGGCTAGATGGCCATCTGACAGCAATTACGATCCTGTGAATTTAGGGGGAGGTCTTTGTGAGTTCCCTGCATTGTGCAGGGGGTTGGACTAGATGACCCTAGAGGTCCCTTCCAACTCTATGGTTTTATGATTCTATGCTTTTACTGGAACTACAATGAGAGGTATGAGTAGATACATCTCTCCACTTCCATGCCCAACAAGCAACTAAGGAATTAGTTTAGGCAGCTCCATTCCAAGGGCATTTCCATACCATCCAATCAGAATCAGCCTTTCACCCAAGGACATTTCAGAGTACTCATTCATATACTCTGGCTATAATAAACTACCCATCTGATTATTGCCATTCTTCATTTTAGCCTAACCCAGGGCTCTCCAACCTTTTTGAACCTGTGGACACATTGGGAACTATGACAGGTGTGGTGAGCACAGTCACAAAATGGTTTCCAGTGGAGGAGGAACCAATCACAAAATGTCAGGGAGTGAGGCTATATGTTGCTCTAGTAGCACCTCTTCAGTATTTCAGGCAGAATCTCTGTTTCACAGGACGCCCTTTAATCTGCACAGCCAGTCAGAAGCATTGCTGGGCAAAAGACCCAATGGTTCCACCCACTTTCTGAATGCGCTAGGCGGATACCAGGAAGATGAGAGCCGTTGCTCTAACTGCCGTCAATGGCAATGTCACATAACGAATAGCGACTGTCTCTTGAAAATACAGATTTGAATAAAGCATTGTTCCTGGTTTGGATCCTGCAGAGAAATCTGCTGATGGAAAGATTTCAACCAGTAGAACATGACTTCCTCTCTCTCTCTCTCACACACACACACACACACATGACCCAACCCACCTACACACTACTGCAGCCCAGGGTTCTTTGAGAGTCCTATGTTGTTGACTTTCATAAACTCTGTCTCCTACCCTGCTATGTTCCTTCAGGTCCACCCACCAGCAGAAGAAAGATGTCTTGTCTGTGGAACCAGTGCTCCTCAACCTGCCCTCCCATGACCGTGTCTATCCAGCCACCACCTTTCATGGTGAAGGTTCCAGGGCCAGCCATGTTCTGCGCCGACCAACCCCTGTGCATTGAGCAGTGCAACCCTTGCGCTCCACGCTGTCCACCAATCAGCTGCAACCCTTGTGCTCCAAGCTGTCCACCAACCAGCAGTGTGCCCAACTCTTCCTTTGCCAAGGGAGGATGCGGCTGGTATTAGAGGCACAACAAAGAGCAACGCTGAACCTGGGAGCTGAAATCCACAGAAAAGTCAAGAGCCAAGATTTCAAGAATCGAGTTCAACTCTTGCAATGCTTGTTCAGTGTGTCCCACTTTGTCAGGGTTTGACTGGTGCTTCTCTACGGTCATCTGCATAACTATCGAGCTTTCCATTTTTCTTTTTGTTGAACCTTCTGTTTCACGTGCTGTAGATGATGACATTTGTTTGATTTGGCACCCCTACGGAATCGTGCTTTCTTTCTCTTGAAAATCAAATAAAAATCCCTCTCTTCGTCATAGCCTCGGTTTCCTGTTCTATCTTTTGCTGTTATTTCTTGCCTTCCCGGATGGAAAAACACCTGAATAATGGGAAGGGCAAAGTGCATTTAACTTCACAGCAGTGGAATTGATCTGCCTGCCTAACATTCACATGTGATCCGCCTTGAGCCCGTTTATGGGAAAAGGCGGAATATAAGCTTACTAAATAAATAAATATGCTGGTTACCAAGGAGTTAATGTTATTCACTGGATATTCTCTTAGTATAGGAATGGTGTGATGGCGGGGAGCTCTTGATTCCAGCAAAAGTGGTGGATTGTCCCCAATTTCAGACTGGGAATTCTGGGTTGGGTATTCTGCTGGTTAGAGGAAGGGTTGTCAGTTTCCAGCTGGCATCTGAAGGTCTCCTGCTATTACAATTGATCTATCTGATTGACTGCAGATTTATACTCCCCCCTTCTCCCTGAATCAGAGACTCAGGGCGGCTCATAGTCTCCTTTGCCTTCCTCCCCCACAACAGACACCCTGTGAGGTAAATTAAGATATTGGATTTATATCCCGCCCTCCACTCCGAAGAGTCTCAGAGCAGCTCACAATCTCCTTTCCCTTCCTCCCCCACAACAGACGCCCTGTGAGGTAGATGAAGATATTGGATTTATATCCTGCCCTCCACTCCGAAGAGTCTCAGAGCGGCTCACATTCTCCTTTCCCTTCCTCCCCCACAACAGACGCCCTGTGAGGTAGATGAAGATATTGGATTTATATCCCGCCCTCCACTCAGAAGAGTCTCAGAGCGGCTCACAATCTACTTTCCCTTCCTCCCCCACAACAGACAGATCTCCAGATGACCAAGATCTGTTCCCCTGGAGTAAATGACAGCTTTAGAGCAGAGGTGGCCAACGCTAGCTCTCCAGATGTTTTTGCCTACAACTCCCATCAGCCCCAGCCAGCATGGCCAATGGCTGGGGCTGATGGGAGTTGTAGTCAAAATACATCTGGAGAGCTACCGTTGGCCACCCCTGCTTTAGAGGATGGATTCTATGGCATTATAGCCTGTTGAGGTCCCAGATTCCCAAACGGTGCCCTTCCCAGGATCCCAAGCTCCAAGCCCCAGATATTCAGGTATTTCCTAACCTAGAACTCACGACCCTATTTGGTGTGATAGACTTGGGGAATGAGAGAACCGAATTGACTGACCCACACTGCCATGGTGCTCTCTGGGCTAATGACACTTTGCCTACCTGACCTATCTCACAGGGTTGTTGTGATAATGAAACAAGGAAGAGAGAGCCATGTATGGACATCAATGAGTCCCTAAGATGATGGGTGGGGGAAATCTGTTAGTCTTAGAGAAATTATTAAAGCAGTTTTTCTCCAGCAATGCTTACACAATTGGCAGTTGACTTCCATATCCCCACTTAAGGCAGGAGATCTCCCACACCCCAATGCTGATGTGTACACGATGCCATCATTTCCCAGTTGATGTTGGAAGTTGTGTCATTGCATCAGGGAGGACAATGACACATTCTCATCTATAAATTTCTGCCTCTCTCATAGAATCATAGAGTTGGAAGAGACCTCTAGGGTCTTCTAGTCCAACCCCCTGCACAATGCAGGAAACTCACAAACACCTCCCCCAAAATTCACAGGGTCTTCATTGCTGTCAGATGGCCATCTAGCCTCTGTTTAGAAACCTCCAAGGAAAGAGAGCCCACCACCTCCCAAGGAGGAAGCCTGTTCCACTGAGGAACCGCTCTAAACTCACAAACACCTCCCCCTAAATTCACAGGGTCTTCATTGTTGTCAGATGGCCATCTAGTCTCGTCTCTGTCTAAAAACCTCCAAGGAAGGAGAGCCCACCATCTCTCGAGGAAGCCTGTGGAAACTTAGAATCATAGAGTTGGAAGGGAACCCCCAAGGTCATCAACCCCCTGCACAATGCAGGACACGCACAAATACCTCCCCCTAAATTCACAGAATCCTCATTCCTGTCAGATGGCCATCTAGCCTCTGTTTCAAAACCTCCAAGGAAGGAGAGCCCACCACCTCCCAAGGAGGAAGCCTGTTCCACTGAGGAACCGCTCTAAACTCACAAGCACCTCCCCCTAAATTCACAGGGTCTTCATTGCTGTCAGATGGTCCTCTAGCCTCTGTTTAAAAACCTTCAAGGAAGGAGAGCCCACCACCTCATCTCTTGCCAGTCTCCAGGCTATGCCTGGAAACCCTAGTTGGCAGTCAAGGGCTAATTGCAGAACTTGTAGGGAATTGCAACAGGCAGGCTTTCCCTGTTGAAGCAACACCCAGCCCCAATTCTGGATGGGCTGCTCCCCAGTTTGCAGTCTGCACAAGAAAGCCCAAAACGTCTGAGCGCCAGGGAGTGCTCCAACTACTCGTCTATTTTCCTGGGTTCCTGCTGAAGCAGAAAGCAGGTAGGGAAGAACGTGTTAGGGAAAGTATTCAAGCAGTTTTTCTCCAGCACCGCATACATATTTGGCGCTAAGCTTCCATATTCCCAGTTATGGCGAGAGATCTCCCCCCCATCCCCCATCCCATTGTTGCTCTCTGTACAATGACATCACTTTGGAAGTGACTTTGGAAATTTTGTCATTGCATTAGGGATGACAATCACACATCTCCATCTTTAAGTCCTTGCCTTCCCTGTCTCCTGCCTGTCTCCTCCTGGTAGTGAAGGGCTATTTGGAGAACTTGTAGACAATTGGAACAGACAGGCGCTGCCCCTGTTGAAACGGTGCCCAGTCCCAACCCCGGACAGACTGCTCCTCACTACAGTAACCACTACACCAGTGTTTCCCCATTTGCAGGGTCACAGCCCGGCATTGGGCCACGGAAGCCTCACTACGGGGTCACAAGAAAAGCCAAAGCTAGCCCCGCCCCCAGCAAAACATGAGCTCTGCTATGCTTCCCTCCTTCCCCCATGTCTGTGTTGTGCAGAGAAAAGCTCTCCTCAAAGACTGACACAGGCTGCAAAGCCTGAGCTCCGTTTTCCTTCCTTCCTTCCCCCGACTCGATGACACCATTCTTGTCTCCCAGCTGCACCCCCAAAGTCTCCTGGCTCCACCACTGAATTTTAGTGGGCCATGAAGGAGATGTGTAAAAATAACTGGGCCACAGGGGGGAAAGTTTGGGAAACCCTGCACTACACCACATTGGCTCTCAGCTTTCAGAACAAACAAACAGACAGATGATGAAGAAGGGAACTGTAGATTGTCAAGGCTTTTCAGCTGATTATAAACCTGGAAAGAAGAAGAAGATATTGGATTTATATCCCACCCTTCACACCGAAGAGTCTCAGAGTGGCTCACAATCTCGTTTACCTTCCCACCCCCACAACAGACACCATGTGAGATAGATGAAGATATTGGATTTGTATCCCGCCCTCCACTCCGAAGAGTCTCAGAGCAGCTCACAATCTCCTTTCCCTTCCTCCCCCACAACAGACACCCTGTGAGGTAGATGAAGATATTGGATTTATACCCCGCCCTCCACTCTGAAGAGTCTCAGAGTGGCTCACAATCTCCTTTCCCTTCCTCCCCCACAACACACCCTGTGAGGTGGGTGGGGCTGGAGAGGGCTCTCACAGCAGCTGCCCTTTCAAGGACAACCTCTGCCAGAGCTATGGCTGACCCAAGGCCATTCCAGCAGGTGCAAGTGGAGGAGTGGGGAATCAAACCCGGTTCTCCCAGATAAGAGTCCTCACACTTAACCACTACACCAAAGAGCCATGAGGTGACCAGTCCACTCATCAGTTGGGCTGATGGGAAAAAGAAAAGAAAAGAAAACTCTCTTTAAGGAAAACAATGATTTGAAAACAATTATTTTGTTCCCTCTTCTTTTTTCGACTAATGTACCTCCCCAGATAAGAAGTGATCTCTTGCCTCCCTGCTGAAGCACGAAATCAGAAATTAGCTTACATGCCCCAAGGCTGAAAAGAAAGCACTAATTCCTGTTTAATTTCTTTTTTTTCTTTGTACTCCATATCACCATTGTTTCAGGGCTTTTTTTTTAGAAAAAGCTCAGCAGGGACTCATTTGCATGTTAGGCCACACTCCTTGATGTCACCATTGTTTCACATAAGGCTTTTTGTAGAAAAAAACTCAGCAGGGACTCATTTGCATATTAGGCCACACCCCTTGATACCACCATTGTTTCGCGTGGGGTTTTTTTGTAGAAAAAGCCCAGCAGGAATTCATTTACATATTAGGCCACACCCCTGACACCAAGCCAGACAGAACTGCGTTCCTGTGCATTCCTGCCCCCCCAAAAAGCCCTGAGAGAATTCTCTCACTGGGGTACACTCGGCCATTGGCCCCACCCTCTCATTGGTTAGAATTGGCCGTTGCATTCCTGTGTGTTCCTACTAAAAAACCCCCCAAACCCTGCTCTTCTAATAACTGGGTAGCCTTCAGGTAGCATGTCACCAGGGGCCATTTCATAGACAAAGAGGTGTCGAAGCTCATTTGCATAACTCATTTGCATATGCAAATGAACTTTGAACATGCAAAGAACTCATGGGCATTCGATGAAATTGCTGAGCAGACAGGTTAAAACGGATGAAAGGAAGTACTTCTTCACCCAAAGGGTGATTAATATGTGGAATTCACTGCCACAGGAAGTGGTGGCGGCCACAAGCATAGCCACCTTCAAGAGGGGGTTAGATAAAAATATGGAGCAGAGGTCCATCAGTGGCTATTAGCCACAGTGTGTGTGTGTGTGTGTGTGTGTGTGTGTGTATATATATATATATATATATATATATATATATATATATATATATATATATATATATATATATATATATATATATATTTTACCACTGTGTGACACAGAGTGTTGGACTGGATGGGCCACTGGCCTGATCCAACATGGCTTCTCTTATGTGACACAGAGTGTTAGACTGGATGGGCCACTGGCCTGATCCAACATGGCTTCTCTTATGTGACACAGAGTGTTAGACTGGATGGGCCACTGGCCTGATCCAACAGGGCTTCTCTTATGTTCTTATGTGACACAGAGTGTTGGACTGGATGAGCCATTGGCCTGATCCAACATGGCTTATCTTATGTGACACAGAGTGTTGGACTGGATGGGCCATTGGCCTGATCCAACAGGGCTTCTCTTATGTTCTTATGTGACACAGAGTGTTGGACTGGATGGGCCATTGCCCTGATCCAACATGGCTTCTCTTATGTTCTTATGTGACACAGAGTGTTGGACTGGATGGGCCATTGGCCTGATCCAACATGGCTTCTCTTATGTTCTTATGTGACACAGAGTGTTGGACTGGATGGGCCATTGGCCTGATCCAACATGGCTTCTCTTATGTTCTTATGTGACACAGAGTGTTGGACTGGATGGGCCATTGGCCAGATCCAACATGGCTTCTCTTATGTTCTTATGCCACACACCCCTGACATCTCCAGAAGGTGTACCAAATGATATCAGCTCAGCATCTACCTTCAAATGCTTCAAGTACTTAGAGGATGATGAAGAGTGGTTAACTGTTGCCTCGCAAGGTCAGACCAGAACCAACAGATTGAAATTAAGTCAAAAGAGTTTTTGAATAAACATTAGGAAGAACTTCCTGAAAGTACGGCTCCTGAGTAGAACAGGCTTCCTCGGGAGGTGGTGGGCTCCCCTTTGAAGGCTTTTAAATAAAGGCTATTTGACAGCAATGCTGTTTCTGTGAACTTAAGGAGAGGTTTTCTGCATTGTTGGACTGGCTGACCCTTCCAAGTCTATGACTCTATGAATATGGAAGCCTACTGCCAACTATGTCTGCAGTGCTGGAGAAAAGCTGCTTTAGTAGTTTCTCGAAGCACATTTTCCACACCTGACTCTTCGTTGCTCATTGATGTAAATACATGGCTTTCCCTTCCTTGTTTCATTATCACAACATCCTGTGAGGTAGGTTAGGCAGGCAAAGTGTAGCCCAGAGAGCACTCACAATCTCAGATTGTGTGCAACATTCAGTGTGTTTTTTCTCACCTCCACGTCTAGGTCAGGGCATACCGGCTCAACATTAGGAAGACCTAATGACTGTTACAATGACCGTTAGAGCGTTAGAATGACCGTTAGAGCGTTAGAGTGACCGTTAGAGCATTAGAATGACTGTTAGAGCATTAGAATGACCGTTAGAATGACTGTTAGAGCTATTCCTCAGTGGAACAAACTTTCTCGGGAGGTGGTGGGCTCTCCTTCCTTGGAGGTTTTGAAACAGAGGCTAGATGGCCATCTGACAGCAATGAGGATCCTGTGAATTTAGGGGGAGGTGTTTGTGGGTTTCCTGCATTGTGCAGGGGGTTGGACTAGATGACCCTAGAGGTCCCTTCCTACTCTATGATTCTATGAAGATCTCAAAGTTGGAGTTTGGGGAAGGCACCGTTTGGAGAAGGGACCTCAACAGGTTATATTGCCATAGAATCCATCCTCCAAAGCAGCCATTCCCTTCCCTGCTGCTGCCCCCACCACCTCCCTTCCTCCACAGCCGTGCTCCGTTGCCCCCCCCCCAATTGATTAGAGGAGCACACTGCAATGAGGTTGGGCCTTACCGGCTGAGCCAGAAGTGAAGGGGAACGAAGCCTCCTCCAGCTCTCTCTTCAAAAAACGCTCAGATGCCGGCTGCCTCAACGCGGGCCCAGCCTCATCGCAGTGCATTCCTGGGAAGGGTGGGCAAAATGTGGCATGGCGGAAGGGAAGGGAGGGGGCTGGCAGCGGTGGTGGTGGAGGGGGCTGGCGGCAGCGGCGGGGGGGGGGGGAGAGAGGCAAATTTAGGTAATTGTCGTGGGCACCGAGAAGGGGGGGAAACCAATTTGGTGCCCCCCTCCCGGTGCCCTAGGTAACCACCTAGTTTACCTAGTGGGCAAGCCGGCCCTGTCTGGTTCGCAACTGTAATAGCAGGAGAGCTTCAGATGCCAGCTGAAAATCGACAGCCCTTTCCTCTAACCAGCGGAACGCCCTTACCCAACCCAGAACTCCGAATCTGAAATTGGGGAAATGCAGCATTCTTGCTGGAATCAGGAGCTCCCCGCAATCACACCATCCCAGTGCTAAGGGAATCTCCACTTAATAACAGGGATTTTACTCTTCTGTCATTGGATCTTAAATCTGTACCATTTGACATTCTGAGCCATTGCCTACCAGCTATGCGTGGCTCTGCTCCAAGTGCCGGATTCCTCGTCTGATGAAGTGTGCTTAGAGAGCACACGAAAGCTTACGTCTGGAATAAAACTACAGTTGGTCTTAAAGGTGCCGCTTGACTCCTATTTTGTTCTAGGAATTCTGGGTGACTAGCAAATGTGAATTTTAGGCAGTCCCACTGCTGTGTTGTAAAATGCATTTTGCCCTTCTCATTTATCATGTGTATTTCCACCTAGGAAGAAGAAGATGAAGAAGAAGATATTGGATTTAT
This sequence comes from Heteronotia binoei, assembly GCF_032191835.1. Taxonomy (NCBI): domain Eukaryota; kingdom Metazoa; phylum Chordata; class Lepidosauria; order Squamata; family Gekkonidae; genus Heteronotia; species Heteronotia binoei. The sequence continues at coordinate 273,832,441 of NC_083223.1, forward strand.
ATCCCGCTCTCCACTCTGAAGAGTCTCAGAGCGGCTCACAATCTCCTTTACCTTCCTCCCCCACAACAGACACCCTGTGAGGTAGATGAAGATATTGGATTTATATCCCGCCCTCCACTCCAAAGAGTCTCAGAGCGGCTCACAATTTCTTTTACCTTCCTCCCCCACAACAGACACCCTGTGAGGTAGATGAAGATATTGGATTTATATCCCGCTTTCTACTCCGAAGAGTCTCAGAGTGGCTCACAATTTCTTTTACCTTCCTCCCCCACAACAGACACCCTGTGAGGTAGATGAAGATATTGGATTTATATCCCGCCCTCTACTCCGAAGAGTCTCAGAGTGGCTCACAATCTCCTTTACCTTCCTCCCCCACAACAGACACCCTGTCAGGTAGATGAAGATATTGGATTTATATCCCGCCCTCCACTCCGAAGAGTCTCAGAGTGGCTCACAATCTCCTTTACCTTCCTCCCCCACAACAGACACCCTGTGAGGTGGGTGGGGCTGAGAGGGCTCTCACAGCAGCTGCCCTTTCAAGGACAACCTCTGCCAGAGCTATGGCTGACCCAAGCCCATGCTAGCAGGTGCAAGTGGAGGAGTGGGCAATCAAACCTGGTTCTCCCAGATAAGAGTCCGCACACTTAACCACTACAACAAACTGGCTCTCCGAAGCAAAAAAAACCCCTCCGAAGCAACCCCCCCCCCCCAAAAAAAAATAACAGTATATGATAGAGACAGGAAACTGAGGCTATGATGAAGAGAGAGGTTTTATTTTATTTCCAAGAGAAAGAAACAGGGTGTCAATTTGGGAACCCATTTTTTTTTTAAAAATCATCTAAAGCATGCTAAATAGAAGGTTAAAACAAAGAAAAATGGAAAGCCCTTTTGTTATGCAGATGGATACAGAGAAGCAACAATTAAACCCTGACAAAGTGGGACAGCTTGAACAAGCATTGCAAGAGTTGAACTCGATTCTTGAATCTTGACTCTTCTGTGGATTTCATCTCCTAGGCTAAGTATTTACTGGCCTCTTTGTTGTGCTTCCTAATACCAGCTGCATTCTCCCTTGGCAAAGGAAGAGGCGGCCACGCTGCTGAACGGCTGATAGCGTGGAGCACAAGGGTTGCAGCTGATTGGTGGACAGCGTGGAGCACAAGGGTTGCAGCTGATTGGTGGACAGCGTGGAGAACAAGGGTTGCACTGCTCAATGCACAGGGGTTGGTCAGCACAGAACATGGATGGCCCTGGAACCTTCACCATGAAAGGTGGTGGCTGGATAGACACGGTCATGGGAGGGCAGCTTGAGGAGCACTGGTTCCACAGACAAGACATCTTTCTTCTGCTGGTGGGTGGACCTGAAGGAACATAGCAAGTTTGGAGACAGAGTTTATGAAAGTCAACAAAACAGAAATCTCAAAGAGCCCAGGACTGCGGCGGTGTGGGTGGGTGGAGTGAGGAAGTCATGTTGAAATCCTTCCAGCTGCAAACCTATCTGCAGAATCCCAGTGCATTACTTAAATTTGCATTTTCATGTTTTTTGTTGTTAAAGTTTTTATTAAGTTTCATATAAGGGGAAAGGGAAGAAAAATGAGGGGGATATGGGACAGTTAGGGGTGGAGGGGGAGAGCAGATATCTTTTTCATTTCATTATCCTTTCTTTTCACAAAAATATCTAATTCCATTAACTCCCAATCCATACGTCACTTACAATGGATACCTTCCCTTTATCTCTTATTAATTCACAAGCTGCATATCATTTACAATTTACGTAGTAGATAACTCACTAAAAATGTCAAGACATTGTGCGTTTGCAATAAAAAAGGCCAACGCCATGCTGGGAATTATTAGGAAGGGAATTGAAAACAAATCAGCCAGTATCATAATGCCCCTGTATAAATCGATGGTGCGGTCTCATTTGGAGTACTGTGTGCAGTTCTGGTCACCGCACCTCAAAAAGGATATTATAGCATTGGAGAAAGTCCACTCCGAAGAGTCTCAGAGTGGCTCACAATCTCCTTTACCTTCCTCCCCCACAACAGACACCCTGTGAGGTAGATGAAGATATTGGATTTATATCCCGCCCTCCACTCCGAAGAGTCTCAGAGCGGCTCACAATCTCCTTTACCTTCCTCCTCCACAACAGACACCCCCTGTGAGGTGGGTGGGGCTGGAGAGGGCTCTCACAGCAGCTGCCCTTTCAAGGACAACCTCTGCCAGAGCTATGGCTGACCCAAGGCCATGCTAGCAGGTGCAAGTGGAGGAGTGGGGAATCAAACCCGGTTCTCCCAGATAAGAGCCTGCACACTTAACCACTACACCAAACTGGCTCTCCACAAACTGGCTCTTACAAACAATTCCTTTGTTTTAGTAGTAATTTTAACTATTTATAAATAACTCAGTCCCTGAGTACTCAGGGCTCTAATTGATGAATAGCAAAATAGAATAAAAACAAACAAATATCCTGTTAAACAATTTTATTAATAACATATGGTAACAGTATCTGTTTATATCACTACTATCCCTAACCCATATGATATTTTCTAACCCCCCCTTCCCTCCATTACTAGACTCCCGCCGAAGTTATATATTTAAGTTCACTTAAAAAGGTACCCTTAACCGATCAAAATTCAATTTCTCCCATTTCTCATACTCATTATTTGGTACTTGCTCTCAGCTGCTACGACACCGTATGCGCAGTTGTGGAAACAAGAAAAAATACCAGAGAAATGGGATTGGATCGTGAAAGTTTTATCGTGGAGTGAGATGGACAAATTAACAAGAACTTTAAGAGACTATGACTTGGAAGTGTTTAAAAGGGAGTGCAAGAAATTTAAAGGATATATAGAGAAAGAGTGGAATGTAAAAAGACAAACAAACAAATATCAAACAACCGTAATACTGTGGAAAGACAGTCAAGAACAATTTCCAAGCCTTTGCCTATCAGGAAGTCAAAATCTGTCTCAGCGCACCTTACCTGGCTTTCCAGTGATAAGAAGTGAAGAGTCTCTGTAAGGAAATGCTGATGTAGGAGGCTCAGTGTGGTGCAGGTTTTTATACAGTCCCTGAAGTAGTTTGAGCCTCTGGTGTGCTTTGTTTTCATAAGTCTTCTATATAATTTCAGGGGAGGGGCTTGCCCCACATAATGCCCAATTTGCAACCCATGATTTTACTCTTAGTAACTCTTCATCATGATTCCTCAACCCACAGCTTAGTTCCTTTCCTTGGAGTAGTCCACGGGGAAAGTGTTTTGGACTATCCCCTCTTGAAACATTTCCCCAAATCTTTCCTGAACTGGACTTTTAAGCAGAAATATTTTTGTTGTTTTATCTTACAATGTTAGTACATATGAACATATGAAGCTGCCTTCTACTGAATCAGACCCTCAGTCCATCAGTCAGTCAGTCAGTCAGTCAGTTTATTGCGGCTCTAGGCCAATCGACAGCAACAACACAACTCATCAATAACAGTACAACACAACACCAAGTTGAAATATAACATATCAATATAAAACTTGTACATCCATCAAAGTGGTAATAAAATTAGCTGACATAGGCAACACTTAACTAAAAGCATCTTCTTTCAAATACAGACAGCATTAAATTTCTTCCTGTCAAGGTCGGTAACATATAGAAACTTAGCAAGATCCAAAGAGAGTTGATCACTCCCATCCCCTAAGAGGAAGTAAATGGTTTGGGCCTGATTTAAAGATTCAGCTAGCATTAGATGGTTCCGCAAAAGTCTGTACCTTGCCTTTGTATGGAAAAGACAGTTCAGAATAAGGTGGGAAACCGTATCGACCTCCTCCAGAAATATTTTAGTTGTTTTATCTTACAATGTTAGTACATATGAACATATGAAGCTGCCTTCTACTGAATCAGACCCTCAGTCCATCAAAGTCAGTATTGTCTTCTCAGACTGGCAGCGGCTCTCCAGGGTCTCAAGCGGAGGTTTTTCACACCTATTTGCCTGGACCCTTTTTTGGAGATGCCGGGGATTGAACCTGGGACCTTCTGCTTCCCAAGCAAATGCTCTACCACTGAGCCACCGTCCCTCCCCAACCATTCTTCCCTCACAAGGGCCACCAAGGGAAGAGATTAAAATATACATCAGAAGGGCCCTGCTGGATCAGACCAGTAGTCTATATAGTCCAGTATCCTGTCTCACACAGTGGGGCTCAGAGAGCTCTCACTATAGCTGCCCTTTCAAGGTCAACCTCTGCCAGAGCTATGGCTGACCCAAGGCCATTCCAGCAGCTGCAAGTGGAGGAGTGAGGAATCAAACCTGGTTCTCCCAGATAAGAGTCCGTGCACTTAACCACTACACCAAGCTGGCTCTCTTATCTTCCATGAATCTATCTAATCCCCTTTTAAAGATTTACCTATGTGGATTCTCTATTCTGTTTTCGGCAATTGTGTTTTGTTTCCCTGTTTGCACAATTTTGAAGAGCCCCGTGGCGCGGAGTGTTAAAAGCTGCAGTACTGCAGTCCTAAGCTTTGCTCACGACCTGAGTTCGATCCCCGGTGGAAGCTGGGTTTTCAGGTAGCCAGCTCGAGGTTGACTCAGCCTTCCATCCTTCTGAGGTCGGTCAAATGAGTACCCAGCTTGTTGGGGGGGAAAGCGTAGATGACTGGGGAAGGCAATGGCAAACCACCCCGTAAAAAGTCTGCCGTGAAAACATTGTGAAAGCAACATCAACCCAGAGTCGGAAACGACTGGTGCTTGCACAGGGGTCTTTTCCTTTCCTTGCACAATTTTGGGATATGTAATTCATCTTGTGGATAATTTTCTTGAATAATTCTGTAGGCTTTTTATAATATAGCATATGATTTTATTGACTTTGTGACTGAGGCTTTCTTGGCATGGTAGCTGTCTGCTTTTCCTTTCTACGATATCTGTGTTTTCTCACTTGGTTGTTTAACATCTGAGGGGCAGCATTCTGCTCCCATTGATGAGTCCAGACACCTCTCAAGGGCATTCTCTTAAGAACGTATAAAGTGATAAAGCCAATCAATTACAGGGAAAAAATTTTTAAATTATTCCACAGATGGTATCTTACCCCGGTACAAATAGCTAAATTTAACCATGCAATGTCACCTGTATGTTGGAAGTGCAAAGTAGATATCGGTTCATTTTATCATATGTGGTGGAACTGTAAAGTGGCCAAAACTTTCTGGAAAAAGATACACTGTATGATAAAAGAAATATTAACTAGAGATTTAGTCTTTGAACCAGAAGTGATGTTATTATCATTTACTAAGAATACAGTTCCAAAAGCAGATGAACACATGGTGATTTATATTATAACTGCGGCGAGGATAGTGTATGCTAAATACTGGCGTCAGGAGAGGGGCCCGGACTTGAGTGAAGTTACCGAAAAAGTCTTGGATGCCGCCGAAATGGATGTACTTTCAAACATGCTAAAAGGAGAGTCTAAAGAGGACGCTGTTAGAAACTGGGGCAAGTTTTATGAATGGTATCAGAAAAAAGAATGTACTTCTATCACTGATAAAACTGAATAAATTTAAAGAATGATTTGCTGTATTTATAATTTGATGTCAATTTCATAGAGTAGATAAAAGTTATGTAATGTAATGATTCAAAGTTAAGTATTTTCTGTATCTATGTTAAGATAGAAGCCGCTGACACCCTCCTTAAGGAAGTTTAATCAACTCTATTTATGTAAACACTATGTATATACTATGTGAGTATAAGTTGATGAAGTAGATCTATTATTGTTATTATCACTGATACAAATAAAATGAAAAATTATTACTCAAAAAAAAAAAGAACGTAAGAGAAGCCATGTTGAATCAGGCCCCTTTCTGCACTTTTTCCAATCTTTTTCTAATATCCTTTTTGAGGTGTGCTGACCAGCATTATACACAGTATTCCAAATGAGACCGCACCATCGATTTATACAGGGGCATTATGATACTGGCTGATTTGTTTTCAATTCCACTCCTAATAATTCCCAGCATGGCATTGGCCTTTTTTATTGCAATCGCACACTGTCTTGACATTTTCAGTGAGTTATCTACCACGACCCCAAGATCTCTCTTTTGGTCAGTCTCTGCCAGTTCACACCCCATCAACTTATATTTGTCGCTGGGATTCTTGGCCCCAATGTGCATTACTTTGCACTTGGCCACATTGAACCTCATCTGCCGCATTGACGCCCACTCACCCAGCCTCAACAGATCCCTTTGGAGTGCCTCACAATCCTCTCTGGTTCTCGCCACCCTGAACAATTTAGTGTCATCTGCAAACTTGGCCACTTCACTGCTTACTCCCAACTCCAGATCATTAATGAACAAGTTATAGAGCATGGAACCCAGTACTGAGCCCTGCGGCACCCCACTGCTTACCGTCCTCCACTGCGAAGAATGCCCATTTATACTCACTCTCTGCTTCCTATTAATTAGCCAGTTTTTGATCCACAAGAAGACCTGTCCTTTTACTCCATGACTCTTTGTACAACACACTGCAGTAATGCATTTCAGATGTAACCAGAGCCTGTACCACAGTAGCCTGATATTTTTCTGACCTGGGAACACTGTACTTGGATAACTGAACAAAGCTGGTAAAACACATTCCAGGACATCACTCCCATCTGCTCATCCAGCATCGGACCTGAGTCCAAAAACACTCCACACTATGGGGCTTTCTTTTGAGGTGTGTGCAATCCATCCCAGCTTTCTTTTGAGGTGTGTGCAATCCATCCCGACTGGACCTTGAGTTTGTTTGGAGGTTCTAGCAGGAGAGTGCAGCTGTCGTATACCCTTGACCAAAGAACGGTACACTCCTATCTGGGATGGTAGGTGGCTCAGTGGTAGAGCATCTGCTTGGTAATCAGAAGGTCCCAGGTTCAATCCCTGGCATCTCCAAATAAAAAGGGTCCAGGCAAAGAGGCGTGAAAAACCTCAGCTGGAGACCCTGGAGAGCATTATAGCATTGGAAAAAGTCCAGAAAAGGGAAACTAGAATAATTAAAGGGTTGGAACACTTTCCCTATGAAGAAAGGTTAAAACGCTTGGGGCTCTTTAGCTTGGAGAAACGTCGACTGCGGGGTGACATGATAGAGGTTGACAAGATAATGCATGGGATGGAGAAAGTAGAGAAAGAAGTACTTTACTCCCTTTCTCACAATACAAGAACTCGTGGGCATTCAATGAAATTGCTGAGCAGTCGGGTTAAAATGGATAAAAGGAAGTATATATATTTGGCCACTGTGTGACACAGAGTGTTGGACTGGATGGGCCATTGGCCTGATCCTACATGGCTTCTCTTATGTTCTTATCAGAGCCGCTGCCAGTCTGAGTAGACAATACTGACATTGATGGACCAAGTGTCTGATTCAGTATAAGGCAGCTTCATATGTTTGTATGTTCATGGTCGTCCTCTTTCACCAAGCCTGCAGCTTTGGGAGGGACACACATGGAGTGGTGGGGGACGTAGGGGACTCCCACCTAGTCAGCCAGATCAGCTGAATCAACCCTGGCGATCAATGGGGTGACAGATGTTGCAGCCAGATCGCCCTCATGTCTGTTTCTTCAGTCCAGGGTATCTATTCCAATAGACTGCCATTATAAATCCCAGGTCCTCCCTTCCACCCACTAGCAGAAATTTCATCCCCAGTTTTAGGGATTAAGTTTAATTGTATTACCTCACATCCTCCATGAACCCATTCAAGGTTTCTACAGCTTCCCTGAGCTCAGCCGGAAGTGCAAACTAGAATTGAGGGTCGTATGCATATGGGTGACAACACACACCAAAATACCTGAGGACATTACCCAATCATTTCACGTCTGTATTGAGGAACTTAGGAGATAAGTTGGAGCTGTGAGAAACCCCACGGGCTACAGGTCAAGTAGCTGAGCAGCATTACCCCATCACCACCTTCTGAAACTTCTTCAGATAGGACAGGAACCATTGCAGAACAGTTCCTCCGAACCCAAACCCAGAAAAGTGTTCCAGAAGAATACTGTAATGGAATCAAAGTGTTAATGAAGAAGCTGAGGACTCAGAGAGCCCTGAATCATGTGACCTGAAGGTGGGGGCCAGGGGTGCTCAGAACTCTCAGGTCCTGAGTGACAGCTAATGGCTCAGAGGTTAACTGTCAGAAAAAAAAAGGTCAGAAAGAGAGAGTTGGACTCAGAGTGTGGTGAGAGAAGCTTGGTGTGAAGTGAAGCTCTATATACACTCTGTGAAATCAGCCAGGTGGCTGAGCGTGAGGCATATCTCTAGGTCACGAGTGCCCTCTAAAGGAGAGGAAGGTGACAGAGAGTGTCTAAGTGGAAGACCTTAGTGGTCACAGACATATGATACACTGCTCCTAAGAGTTTATAAGGTAGCTAAGGGAGAGCCGTGGGTCTGAGGGAGTCAGGAGAGCTGTGGATTGTCTAACCAGACGACTCGAGGGACCAGGCACTCAAAGCCCAAGAGGCCAGCCTGATTAAAGTTTAGGAGAGTGGATTAATAGAAGAACTGTGTACCCTGAAATACCTTAGAGCATTGCTGGAGGGCCTAGCCGACATACTGTAAAGAAAATGTTATTCCTACAAGATACAAACTAGCCTCGGTACATACATCCCATCCCCCAGTCAAAGCCTATTTTGTAAATAAAGCATTATAGTTTACTGTTACGTTCTCTGGTGCCTGTGTGATTGGGAAGGACTTCAAATCTGCAGTGGTCCCCTGCTCATCTACCGTATCAGACCCCCGAAGAGACTAACGTATATTTAGCTGCCCTCGCTGAGGCTGGAGGCGATAGGCTGGCGACACCATAGAAGGTGTGATGGATACTATAAACAATGGTATCAAAAGCCTCTGAGAGGTTCAAGAGAATCAACAGAATTGCCCTCCACCTGTCATCTCCTGGTGGAAGTCATCTACCGGAGGAACCCTAAGGTTGTTTCAGTCCCATAAGCAGGTCTAGAACCAGACTGGCGAGGCTCTAAACCATCTGCCTCATCCATCAAAGCTTGAATTTGTCCAGCCACCACCCTTTAAATCACCTTGCTCAAGAATGGATCATCTGAGGCTGGTTGGCAGTCTTTGTGATTCCCTAGGTCCAGAGGTGGATGTCCAACATCCTGCTTCAAAACTAGGATGGCCACACCCTCTCTCAAGGAGGCAGTAACCACCTCTTGGAGCCATTCACCTAGCCCCCCGGAAGATTTAAGTAGCCTGAATGGGCAAGGGTCATACAAGTAGATAGTAGGCTTCTAACCTCAAGAATGCTCTCTACACCTATGGACTCAATAAACTGAATAGTATCCCAAACAATTGAAGAGGCAGCACCCTGGCACCGTCCTACCCTGTCACTGCTAACGTAGAGTCCAAGTCATAATGGATGTGAATGAGCTTAGCTGCAAAGTGCTGAGCAAAATGGTTACTGGATACCAATAAGCAGCCCAACTCCTCCTGCAGGCCAGATCCCAACAGGCCTCTCAGACCTCACGGAACAGCTCTGCCGGCCAACACTGTGCGGATTCAATGGTGACAGAGAAGTTTTGATTCTTTGCCCCCATCACTGCCACAGAGTATACATTAAAATAAGCTTTCAGGGTTCATCCCAAGTCTTCTTCCACCATTGCCCAAGCCTTCTCCCTCAACTTTTCATCACCATCAGTCCCACAGTAAACTACTGTAAGACTTAAGGCACCTGAAAATGCAATCCCCTTTGGGTTGAGCCAGTTTGGTGCAGTGGTTAAGTGTGCGGACTCTTATCTGGGAGAACCGGGTTTGATTCCCCACTCCTCCACTTGCACCTGCTGGAATGGCCTTGGGTCAGCTGTTGCTCTGGCAGAGCTTGTCCTCGAAGGGGCAGCTGCTGTGAGAGCCCTCTCAGCCCCACCCACCTCACAGGGTGTCTGTTGTGGGGGAGGAAGACAAAGGAGTTTGTGAGCCACTCTGACACTCTTGAATGGAGGATGGGATATAAATCCGATGTCGTCTTCTTCTTCTAGGTCAAAAAGAAGGATTATTGGGTAAAGTTCTCAAATTCATCATTGCGTGGTGGTACACCTCTTTAGCGATGCTGACATAATCCAGCTAAATTTACAGCAAGAGAGATTGTTTCATAATGATTGTGTCTCACTCAAGATGACTGTTTCCTATACAGAAATTGAAATATGGTGGGGGTGGGGTCACAACGGCATTTAGCTTCCTCATCCCCGCTCTCATCCTCATCAACCCACTTTCTTATCTATCACCCTATGCTCGGCTTCCTTATAGTCAATCGGGTATATATGCCCATGCAATGAAACTGACATTGCCCCATCAGTTCCATCCCATCCACTTGGACAGTGTTACTGATCATGTCCTCTAACTTGCCCTTTCGGCCCCCTAGTAAATCATGTTGCAGTCAGAACTTCAGAAGAGGGTTCAGATTAACACTCTGTTGGGGGATTTCTATTGTACTCCCAACAATATAAAACCACAAAATCAAAACCTGCAAGAACCAAAACAGCTTGCAGTCATCAGAAGGCTCTTCTTATACATACTCATAATACGTTTTAAGACCTCGTAGATAAACTTTCTTAAACTCCATATCTAGAAAAGCAAACAGAACATAAGAATAGCCATGCTGGGTCAGGCCAATGGCCCATCCAGTCCAACACTCTGTGTCACATAAGAACATAAGAGAAGCCATGTTGGATCAGGTCAGTGGCCCATCCAGTCCAACACTCTGTGTCACATAAGAACAGAAGAGAAGCCATGTTGGGTCAGGCCAATGGCCCATCTAGTCGAACACTCTGTGTCACATAAGAACAGAAGAGAAACCATGTTGGATCAGGCCAATGGCCCATCCAGTCCACCACTCTGTGTCACACATAAGAACATAAGAGAAGCCATGTTGGATCAGGTCAATGGCCCATCCAGTCCAACACTCTGTGTCACACAGTGGCCAATATATATGTGCGTGTATACACACACACATTATATATATACTGTGGCTAATAGCCACTGATGGACCTCTGCTCCATATTTTTATCCAATCCCCTCTTAAAGCTGGCTATGCTTGTAGCCACCACCACTTCCTGTGGAAGTGAATTCCACATGTTAATCACCCTTTGGGTGAAGAAATACTTCCTTTTATCCGTTTTAACCTGACTGCTCAGCAATTTCACTGAATGCCCACAAGTTCTTGTATTGTGAGAAAGGAGAAAAGTACTTCTTTCTCTACTTTCTCCATCCCAGTTTATTAGACTCCAAGGTTCTCTTTTAGGCAGAAGGCTTCAAATATAGTTAGAAAGGCAAAACAAGAGATTACATTAGTGCAGTTGCTTCTACAGCTCCTATAGTTCCAAGGATTGTTAATTTCTGGACCAGGCTGAGAAAGACTGCCTCTGATACAGTCTGCGCCTTTTGCTCAAAAGTGGAGGGCTTATCAAGGCTTCAACCCATCTCTTTAGCAGATCTACTGGGTCACACTGCACCCCAGCTGTAAACAATTTGGCCAACTATCAACAATCAGAGCCCAGATTGTCCTTAGTTCACTCTCACCTTTCACCCACTTTCTGGGTCTTTGCAAATGGCTGCGCCCTCCATCTTGTTTCTTTCTTGCCATATAAGGATATTTACCATATATGGTACTTCCCGCCTGAAGAGGAAGCCTGAACTTTCACCCAGTTACCCCATCTAGCCCTACTATAGATGCCCCATGGGGCTGAAAGACTGAGACCTCTAGTGGCCAAATTCCATAACTGCATCCAAAAATCATTGAGAGATATAGAGACTTCTAAGGCATTTAAAGAGCTTAGTGCTTATTTCATAAGAGCATGGCTACTTTCAGAAAGAGTTCTTGTAGCCAATTTCATAAAGAGTATGTTTAAGAGTATGTTTAACTCTTTTATATCCCTCTTCGGAGTGGAGGGCGGGATATAAATCCAATATCATCATCATCTTCTTCTTCTTCTTCTTCTTCTTCTTCTTCTTCTTCTTCTTCTTCTTCTTCTTCTTCTTCTTCTTCTTCTCCTTTTTTCTTCAGATCATAAAGAATATGGTTAAGATCATAAAGAGGTGGCACTTGAATTTCATTACCCCAGGCAATCATTCTCTCTCAACCTAAACTTCCTCATTTTTTTTTTATTAATTATGAGTCTAAAATGAAGAAAAGTGAATAATGTGCATGAGTGAATAAAAAAATGTAAGCAATTGATTGTTTCTTCAGTTTTGGAAGCAATTCACAGATGAAAAGAAAGGCAGCTTAAAATTTTGTTGGTCTTAGTGTGCTACAGGACTTCAATCTAGAGTGATGCGGAGAGAGCTAACAAAAAGAAATTTCTCTCCCTCTCACAAAATGCTAGAACTCACGTGCTGTTGAAGCTGATGGTCAGAAGGTTCAGGACAGACAAAAGGAACTGCTTTACGCAGAGAGTGATTAAACTGTGGAACTTCCAGCAAGAGAATGTAGTGATAGCCAGAGGAATGAACACCTTTAGAAAGGGATTAGATAGATTCATGGAGGATAAGTCTATCAATTTCGACTAGCCATGGTGACAGAGGACAACCTCCATAGTTGGTGGCACTGATCCTCTGAAATAGAGAGCCAGGAGGTAACATCAGGGGAAAACCTTGGTCTCTATGTCCCATTGTTGGCTGTCTCCAGGAATTGGTTGCCCCTTGTGTGAGACGGGAGCCTGGACTAGATGGACTATGCCTTTATGAAGGCAGAAGTAAAATAGGCAAATTTGGTGTAGTGGTGAAGTGTGCAGACTCTTATCTGGGAGAACCGGGTTTGATCCCCCACTCCTCCACTTGCACCTGCCGGAATGGCCTAGGGTCAGCCATAGCTCTGGCAGAGGTTGTCCTTGGAAAGGCAGCTACTGTGAGAGCCCTCTCAGCTCCACTCACCTCACAGGGTGTCTGTTGTGGGAGAGGAAGATAAAGGAGATTGTAAGCTGCTCTGAGTCTCTGGGAGGGACGGTGGCTCAGTGGTAGAGCATCTGCTTGGGAAGCAGAAGGTCCCTGGTTCAATCCCTGGCATCTCCAAAAAAGGGTCCAGGTAAAGAGGTGTGAAAAACCTCAGCTTGAGACTCTGGAGAGCCGCTGCCAGTCTGAGTAGACAATACTGACTTTGATGGACCAAGGGTCTGATTCAGTATAAAGCAGCTTCATATGTTCATATTCAGAGAGAAGGTCGGGATATAAATCTGCAATTCTTCTTCTTCTTCTTCTTCTTCTTCTTCTTCTTCTTCTTCTTCTTCTTCTTCTTCTTCTTCTTCTTCTTCTTCTTCTTCTTCTTCTTCTTCTTCAAATTAAAAGAATTCTGCTTCAAAGTTCAGTTCAGGAAAGATTTGGGGAAATGTTTTAAGAGTGGATAGTCCAAAACACTTTCCCGATAGACTACTCCAATTAAAAGAACCCAGCTGTGGGGTGAGCAATCATGATGAAGAGTTACTAAGAGCAAAATCATGGGTTGCAAATTGGGCGTTATGTGAGGCAACCCCCTCCCCTGAAATTATATAGATGACTTATGAAAACAAAGAACACCATAGGCTCAAACTACTTCAGGGACTGTATAAAAACCTGCACCACACTGAGCCTCCTACATCAGCACTTCCTTACAGAGACTCTTCCCTTGAGTTCGTTCCACTGGAGAACCAGGTAAAGTGTGCTGAGATAGATTTTGACTTACTGGTCTGCAAAATTTCGGAAATGTTTTTTAAACTATATTTTTATAGGATTATTGTTGCTTGTTATTTATTTGTTGGTGTGTATTCGGTTTTGCTATCCATCCACCAGAGCCCTGAATCCGGGATGGATTTATTTTAAAATCTAAATTACAAATAAAATAAATGAATTGTTTGTAATTGAAGAGAACCTCCACATTCAGAAATACTAAGCCACTGAAACCCAGAGACTGGAGGCGAAATCAGGGGACGGCCTCAGTCTCTATGCCCTGCCGTTGGCCCTCTAGAGGAACTGATTGGCCCCTGTGTTAGACAGGAAGTTGGACTAGATCAGAGGTAGGGAACATTTGCTCTCCAGACTTTTTTGCCTACAACTCCCATCAGCCCCAGCCAATGGCCATGCTGACTGCGGCGGATGGGAATTGTAGGCAAAAAGCATCTGGAGAGCCAACATTCCCTACTCCTGGATTAGATGAACATTCACTGGTCCGATCTATCTCTGCAGGGCTCTTCTTATGTTCTTAGCTGGGCTTACCAAGTTCTCAGCATCAACATCTACTTCATTTGATTGAGAACGTAGCACCAGAAGAAAAACGAAACCATTTTTTTAATACTCTTCTTACGCATTTCAAATGCGGCTTGCGGTGCCCTCCTGAGTTTTGTGAAGCGTGTGAAGTGACACGGAATGTCCATGCTCATTCCAACTGCTCTGTGGGGTGGTTTGGTAACAGAATGCAGATGATGAGTGATGTAAGTCTAGTAGAGGTTGGCAAAACCCCTCCAATATTTATGAACAAGAAATATTTTATTCTTTTGGCTGGAAATTAAACAGAGATTTAAAAAATTGCTTCAGCGAGATTAGAATAGTTTAAGTGGGTGGGCTGGATTGTGCCTGTCCCACTAATAATAATAATAATAATAATAATGTTGAAGACTGCAGATTTATACCCCACCCTTCTCTCTGAATTAGAGACACAGAGTGACTTACAATCTCATTTGAAACATTTGGTTTCAGAAGAAGAAGATATTGGATTTATATCCCGCCCTCCACTCCGAAGAGTCTCAGAGCGGCTCACAATCTCCTTTACCTTCCTCCCCCACAACAGATACCCTGTGAGGTGGGTGGGGCTGGAGAGGGCTCTCACAACAGCTGCCCTTTCAAGGACAACCTCTGCCAGAGCTATGGCTGACCCAAGGCCATTCCAGCAGGTGCAAGTGGAGGAGTGGGGAATCAAACCCGGTTCTCCCAGATAAGAGTCCGCACACTTAACCACTACACCAAACTGGCTCTCCACAGAGAGGAAAAGGGAATGGGGGGGGGGGACCACAATACATTTGGTATTATTTTGCATAGGAATGCTTTCAAAAAAACTTAATTCTACAATATTTTCTTTACATAAATTGTCCCCAATTACTTTGTCTCAACTGCACAGAATCCATTTTCAAATTTTATTACCATCTCCTCTCTCTTCTCCCCTCGCAACAGACACCCTGTGAGGTGGGTGGGGCTGAGTGGGCTCCCATAACAGCTGCCCTTTCAAGGACAACTCCTGCAATAGCTATGGCTGACCCAGGGCCATTCCAGCAGGTGCAAGTGGAGGAGTGGGGAATCAAACCTGGTTCTCCCAGATAAGAGAGCTCTGGCTGACCCAGGGCCATTCCAGCAGGTGCAAGTGGAAGAGTGGGGAATCAAACCCGGTTCTCCCAGATAAGAATCTGCACACTTAACCACTATCCCAAACTGACTCTCATAAAAACAAAGGACAACAAAGTTTGGGGTTAAACTAATTTTTTGAATGGACAATTAATTTTAATAACTTGCATTTTAGCTTGCACATTGATGCTTTCACTAGAACCGCAATGAGAGGTACCAGTAGACACATCTATCCACCTCCATGCTCCACAAACAACGAAGGAATTCATTTATGCAGCTCCATCCCAAGGACATTTCCATCCCATTCAATCAGGACCAGGCAGCAGGGCCAAATGAGAGGACTTGGAGGGCAGGTTGCCCTTTTCCTAAGTAGCCTAATATGTCAGAAGGACACCCAGTCCAGCCAGCCATAACTCCTTGGAAGTTCAAGAATTGATAAAGGGAGAGCTGTTCTTCTAACTGCCATTAATGGACATATGGACATACGAAGCTGCCTTATACTGAATCAGACCTTTGGTCCATCAAAGTCAGTATCGTCTTCTCAGACTGGCAGCGGCTCTCCAGGGTCTCAAGCTGAGGTTTTTCACACCTATTTGCCTGGACCCTTTTTTGGAGATGCCAGGGATTGAACCTGGGACCTTCTGCTTCCCAAGCAGATGATCTACCACTGAGCCACCGTCCCTCCCCATGGAAATGTCACATATGGAATAGTAATACATAGTCAGGATCATGGCCTCTTGAAAATTCAGATTTGAGTAAATTACTCTGCTTGGATTGGATCCTGCAGACAAGTCTGCTAGGGAAGGTTTTTGAGATAATGGAAGATGACTTCCTAACCTCCACTCCCACGACCCAATCCAAACATACTGCTGCAGCCTAGGGTTCTTTTAGATTCCTATTTTGTTGACCATAAACTCTGTCTCATTCTCTGCTATGCTCCTTCAGGTCCACCCGCCAGAAGAAGAAAGATGTCTTGTTCATGGAACCAGTGCTCTTCAACCTGCCCTCCCATGACCGTGTCTATCCAGCCACCACCTTTCATGGTGACCATTCCAGGGCCATCCATGTTCTGCGCTGACCAACCCCTGTGCATTGAGCAGTGCAACCCTTGCGCTCCACGCTGTCCACCGATCAGCTGCAACCCTTGTGCTCCAAGCTGTCCACCAACCAGCCGTTTGTCCTACTCTTCCTTTGCCAAGGGAGGAAGCAGCTGGTATTAGCAAGCTCAACAAAGAGGCTCGTGATGCTGAGCCCAGGAGCTGAAATCCACAAAAGAGTCTCAAGAGCCAAGTTTCAAGAATCAAGTTCAAGTCTTGTTCAATGTGTCCCACCTTCTCGGGGTTTAATTGGTGTTTCTGTGTAGCCATCTGCATAACTCTAGAGCTTTCCATTTTTTCTCTTCGTTTAACCTTCTATTTAGCATGCTTTACATGATGAGATTTGCTCGATTTGGTTCCCAAGTTCCACTGTGGAATGTGCTTTCTTTCTCTTGAAAAAAAAATTAAAATAAAATGCCTCTTTTCATCATAGCCTGAGTTTCCTGTTTCTATCATTTCCCTCTTACTTCGTGCCTTCCTAGGTGGAAAACACATGTGGGAATAGAGGAGGGCGTAGCACACTTTACCACTCAGTGTTGGGATTTACCTGACTGCCTAAAATTCACATTTTTACGGGGTGTTTTGCCATTGCCTTCCCCAGTCATCTACACTTTACCCCCAAGCTGGATACTCATTTTACTGACCTCAGAAGGGTGGAGGGCTCATTAAACCTTGAGCCGGCTCAACATTAGGAAGAACTTCCTGACCGTTAGAGCAATTCCTCAGTGGAACAGGCTTCCTCGGGAGGTGGTGGGTTCTCCTGGGAGAACCAGTTTGGTGTAGTGGTTAAGTGCACGGACTCTTATCTGGGAGAGCCAGGTTTGATTCCTCCACTCCTCCACTTGCACATGCTAGCATGGCCTTGGGTCAGCCATACCTCTGGCAGAAGTTGTCCTTGAAAGGGCAGCAGCTGTGAGAGCCCACTCCAGCCCCACCCACCTCACAAGGTGTCTGTTGTGGGGGGGTGGAAGGTAAAGGAGATTGTGAACCGCTCTGAGACTCTTCACAGTGGAGGGCGGGATATAAATCCAATATCTTCTTCTTCTTCTTCCTTGGAGGTTTTTAAACAGAGGCTAGATGGCCATCTGACAGCAATGAAGGTCCTGTGAATTTAGGGGGAAGTGTTTGTGAGTTTCCTGCATTGTGCAGGGGGTTGGACTAGATGACCCTAGAGGTCCCTTCCCACTCTATGATTCTGTGACCTGAGCCCAGCTTCCACCAGGATCAAACTGTTAGGTGGATCTGTAACTGGTTGACAGATAGCACCTAATGAGTTCTTGTGAATGGTTCCTCATCCTCCTAGAGAGGAGTGACAAGTGGAGTGCCTCAAGGATCTGTTCTGGGACCTACCTGTTTTCTTCAACATCTTTATAAATGGTTTGGATGAAGGAATAGAGGGAATGTGCTTATTAAATCTGCTGATGATATTATATTGGGAGGGTTGGCAAATACAGTAGGAGACAGTCAAGACAGAATATGATTTTGACAAGCTGAAAAAACTGTGCTAAAAGAAATCAAATGAAATTTAACAGGGATCAATGTAAAGTTCTGCATTCAGGTAAGAAAAATCTAATGCATACTTATAGGATGGGGAGAATTGTCTTGGCAGTAGTATGTGTGAAAAGGATCTCGGAGTCTTAATGGACCATACACTGAACATGAGTAAGTATATGGCCTGGCAAATAAAAAGGCAAATGCAATTTTGGGCTGTGTCAACAGAAGTATCGTGTCCCAGTCGCATGAAGTGTTGGTGTCATTTTACTCTGCTCTGGTTGGACCTCACCTAGAGTATTGTGTTCAGCTTTGGGCACCACAATTTTAAAAAAAGATATAGACCAACTGGAACATGTCCAGAGGAGGACAAGGAAGATGGTGAGGGGTCTGGAGAACAAGTCCCATGAGAAAAGCCTAAAGGAGCTGGGTATGTTTAGCCTGGAGAGGACATAGGTGAGAGGTGATATGATCACCATCTTCGAGTACTTGAAGAGCTGTCAAAGAGAGGATGATACAGAGTTGTTTTCTGTTGCCCAAGAAGGTCAGACCAGAACCAATGGGTTTAAATTAAATCAAAAGAGTTTTCAACTAAACATTCAAAAGAACTTCCTGACAATGTAATTCCTAAATGGAACAGGCTTCCTCGAGAGGTGGTGAGCTCTCCTTCTTTGAAGGCTTTTAAACAGAGGTGCGATAGCCATTTGATAGCCATGCTGATTCTGTGAACCTAGAGGGAGGGTTCCAGCATTTGCAAGGGGGTTGGACTAGATGACCCTGTATGTCCCTTCCCAGTCTATGATTCTATGAATATGGAAGCCTACTGCCAACTGTGTCTGCAGTGCTGGAGAAAAGCTGCTTTAGTAGTTTCCCTAACGCATTTTCCACAACTGACTCTTAGTTGCTCGCTGATGTAAACACATGGCTCTCTCTTTCTTGTTTCATTATTATAACCATCCTCTGAGGTAGGTTAGGCAGGTTCCAAGGCAGTATGGGACATTCAGTTTGTTTTTTTTTCATCTCCAAATCCAGAACTCTAACTAGGATCGCCAATTCAGGGAAGAGGCAGTGGCTCAGTGGTAGAGCATCTGCTTGGTAAGCAGAAGGTCCCAGGTTCAATCCCCGGCATCTCCAACTAAAAAGGGCCCAGGCAAGTAGGCACAAAAAACCTCAGCTTGAGACCCTAGAAAGCCGCAGCCAGTCTGAGTAGACAATACTGACTTTGATGGACCCAGGGTCTGATTCAGTAGAAGGCAACTTCGTATGTTCATTCTGGGTTAGGAAATAACTGGAGATCTAGGGAGTGGACATGGTTTGGGGAGGGACCTGAACAGGTTATAATGTCACAGAATCCATCCTCCAAAGGAGTCATTTTCTCCAGGGGAACAGATCTGGGACATTAGGAGCTCAATAGTAATAAAAGGAGACCTTCAGATGACAGTTGGAAATTGACAATCCTTCCCAGGGCCAGCCCTAGGATGCCCTGTGCTCCAGGCAAAGTTGCCCCATGGCGCCCCCTGTGTGGCGCTGAATTGTGGTGCCGAGCCCAGCCAGCCCTTCCCCCTGCCCACCCACCTATAACATGCTCCCTCCCTCCATCCCATCGAGCCCTGAGGTCTCTTAAAAGAACACTTTACAGAGATGCCCACATCAAAGCGGGTAAGGAGAGGCTGGCATCGCTCCTCTCAGCGGGCCAGGAGGTGCAGGCGAATTAGGCATTTGTCTGGGATACCAGGGGGAGTTCAATTCAGAGCCCCCCCTCCTGGCACCCTAGGCAAATGCCTAGTTTGCCTCATGGGTAAGCCGGCCCTGATCCTTCCTCTAGTCAGCAGAATGCCCAACCCAGAACTCCCACTCTGAAATCAGAGGAAATCCAGTTCTTGCCAGAATCAAGAGCTCCCTGCCATTGCACCATCCCCATGCTAAGGGAAGCTGAAGCTAATAACAGGAATTCCGGGTGACAGCCAAACGTGAATTTTTTGGACGTCAGATAAATTCCACTGCTGAGTGGCAAATTGCATCGCGACCATCGCAGATGCGGTTCAAGGTGGCCAGTGCAAAGTAATGCACACTGGGGCCAAGAATCCCAGCTACAAATACAAGTTGATGGGGTGTGAACTGGCAGAGACTGACCAAGAGAGAGATCTTGGGGTCGTGGTAGATAACTCACTGAAAATGTCAAGACAGTGTGCGTTTGCAATAAAAAAGGCCAACGCCATCCTGGGAATTATTAGGAAGGGAATTGAAAACAAATCAGCCAGTATCATAATGCCCCTGTAGAAATCGATGGTGCGGTCTCATTTGGAGTACTGTGTGCAGTTCTGGTCGCCGCACCTCAAAAAGGATATTATAGCATTGGAGAAAGTCCAGAGAAGGACAACTAGAATGATTAAAGGGCTGGAGCACTTTCCCTATGAAGAAAGGTTGAAACACTTGGGACTCTTTAGCTTGGAGAAACGTCGACTGTGGGGTGACATGATAGAGGTTTACAAGATAATGCATGGGATGGAGAAAGTAGAGAAAGAAGTACTTTTCTCCCTTTCTCACAATACAAGAACTCGTGGGCATTCGATGAAATTGCTGAGCAGACTGGTTAAAATGGATAAAAGGAAGTACTTCTTCACCCAAAGGGTGATTAACATGTGGAATTCACTGCCGCAGGAGGTGGTGGCGGCCACAAGTATAGCCACCTTCAAGAAGGGTTTAGATAAAAATATGGAGCACAGGTCCATCAGTGGCTATTAGCCACAGTGTATGTGTGTATATAAAATTTTTTGCCACTGTGTGACACAGAGTGTTGGACTTGATGGGCCGTTGGCCTGATCCAACATGGCTTCTCTTTTGTTCTTATGTTCTTCTCATTTCCCAGGTGTGTCCATCTAAGAAGGCAAGAAATAAAAGGAAATGATAGGAACAGGAAACTCCGGCTATGATGAAGAAAGGTTTTTTTATTATTATTATTTTTTAATTTTTTCAGAGAAAGAAAAGCCTAATTGTACAGTATGTCAATTTGGGCACCAAATCAAATGAATTCCATCTTTTAAAGCATGCTAAATAGAAGGTTCAACAAAAAGGGGGAAAAAATGGAAAGCTGTAAAGGCTACAGAGAAGCACCAGTAAAACCCTGACAAAGCGGGACAGATTGAACAAGCGTTGCAAGAGTTGAACTCGATTCTTGAATCTCGATTCTTCTGTGGATTTCAGCTCCTGGACTCAGTATTGACTGGCCTCTTTGTTGTGCCTGCTAATACCAGCTGCATTCTCCCTTGGCAAAAGAAGAGGAGGCCACGCTGCTGAATGGCTGATAGCGTGGAGCACAAGGGTTGCAGCTGATTGGTGGGCAGCGCGGAGCACAAGGGTTACAGCTGATTGGTGGGCAGCGTGGAGCACAAGGGCTGCAGCTGATTGGTAGACAGCGTGGAGCACAAGGGTTGCACTGCTGAATGCACAGGGGTTGGTCAGCGCAGAACATGGATGGCCCCGGAATGGTCACCATGAAAGGTGGTGGCTGGATAGTCACGGTCGTGGGAGGACAGCTTGAGGAGCACTGGTTCCACAGACAAGACATCTTTCTTCTGCTGGTGGGTGGACCTGAAGGAACATAGCAGGGGAAGAGACAGAGTTTATGAAGGTCAACAAAACTGGAATCTCAGATCTCTTGGCTGCAGTGGTGTGGGTGGGCGGAGTGAAGAAGTCATGTTGAAATTTTTCCATCTACAGACTTACCTGCAGAATCCCAAACAGAAACGATGTTTTACGTAAAATTGCATTTTCAAAAGACCATGCACCTGATTACCTAATGTTATTCCATATTTGATTTCCATTTATGGCAGATCCTTGGGTTAGGCTATAACTAAGGGTGATGGGAATAGGGTGGGTTGCTTAATATAGCTTGAGTAAGTTAATAAGCACTTTGAAACATCCTTGGAGAAAAGCCTGGTCTTGCTTGGATGGGATGGGAATGTCCTTGAAATGGAGCTGCATAAACTAAGTCCTTATTGGTTTGTGGAGCATGGAGGAGGTATGTATATCTACTGGTACCTCCCATTTAAGTTCAAGTAAAAGCATTAATATTAGCACTAACAGATGGCCAGCTCAGGGCAGCCTCAAGCCAATCTGGAAATGAGCTGGCCAGAAAAGTGTCCCTACAGCCCGAGAAGAGGAAGAAGATATTGGATTTATATCTTGCCCTCCATTCCAAATCTCAGAGTGGCTCACAATCTCCTTTATCTTCCTCTCCCACAACAGACACCCTGTGAAGTGGGTGGGGCTGAGAAGGCTTTCCTAGAAGCTGTCCTTTCAAGGATAACTCCTATGAGAGCTATGGCTGACCCAAGGCCATTCCAACAGGTGCAAGTGGAAGAGTGGGGAATCAAACCCAGTTCTCCCAGATAAGAGTCCAGACATTGCACCACTACACCAAACTGTCTCTCGAGGAAGAGGGACGGGCCATGGGAACCCCCGGGAGTTTCTGGAGCACTCATGTGCCTCATCCGCAGCTTCCCGGATGCTCACTGGGCATTTCCCAGTTATCCAGAAGGCCAGGTAGGCAACTCAGAGGCGACCCAGTGAAAAGGCACCACTTTCAAAGTGGTGCCTTTTCGAGCTGGCTCCTGATAATTCAGGGATGGCTTGGGGGTGGGAAGGAAGTGACAGGCAGATGTGCACGTGTAGACACTTTTTCAATCCACCTGCCTGCCGTCCCTGTGAGCAGCCATCGTGAGTTATGTTAGAAGTTCTTCACATGGACCTGCCATTCCCCAAAAATTAGTTGAACCAGAAGCTTTGTTGTCTTCTGTTTTTATCGAGGGTGGGGTTGACACAATCCAGCCCCCCTCTTTAAGCTATTTTAATCTACCCAAGGCAACATTTTTTTAAAAAAAAATCCCTGCTCTTTAGCTTGGAGAAACGTCGATTGCGGGGTGACAGGAGAGAGGTTTACAAGATTCTGCATGGGATGCAGAAGGTAGAGAAAGAGGTCCTTTTCTCCCTTTCTCACAATACAAGAACCTATGGGCATTCAATGAAATTGCTGCGCAGTCATGTTAGAATGGATAAAAGGAAGTCCTTCACCCAAAGGGTGATTCACATGTGGAATTCACTGCTACAGGAGGTGGCGGCAGCTACAAGTATAGCCAGCTTCAAGAGGGGATTGGATAAAAATATGGAGCAGAGGTCCATCAGTGGCTATTAGCCACAGTGTATATATATATATATATATATATATTGTGTGTGTGTGTGTGTGTGTGTATATATGTGTGTGTGTGTGTGTGTGTATATATATGTGTGTGTGTGTGTGTGTGTATGTGTGTGTGTATATGTATGTATGTATATGTGTGTGTGTGTAAACACACACACATATATTGGCCACTGTGTGACAGAGTGTTGGACTGAATGGGCCATTGGCCTGATCCAACATGGCTTCTCTTATGTTCTTAATCTCCAATCAAAATAATTAAATATTTCTTGTTTGTAGATTTTTTTGGGGGGGGGGTGGCCTTATGTCACTCATCATCTGTATGATGGGGTAGGTTCATAAGAGAATTTTAGTCCCAAACCATATAGGGCTTTAGAGGTCTACACTAGCATCTTGAATTGTGCCCAGAAACAAACCATCCCCCGTTGATCATGGACATTCCATGTCACTTCAACCACTCCACAAGACTCAGAAGGGCATTGCAAACAGCATATGAACTACATAAGAAGAGTACCAGAAATGGCTTAGATGCTACATTTTCAATCAAATGAAATAAATATTGATGCTGAGAACTTGGTAAGCCCAGTTAAGAACATTCAAAAGAGCCCTCCTAGATTTTATCTGTGATCCATCTAGTCCGGCTTTCTGTCTCATACTGTTCCTCTGAAGGGCCAACAACGAGGCTTGAAGGCTGGGGGCTTCCCCGCATACAAATATCAGAAGAGCCTTGCTGGATCAGACCAGTAAGAGGCCATCTAGTCCAGCATCGTATCTCACATATGGGCCAACTGGTTCCTCTGGATGGCCAACCAACAGGGCAGAGAGGCTGAGGCCTTCCCCTGAGGAGAACATCAGAACAGCCCTGCTGGATCAGACCAGGGAGGGTCCATCTAGTCCAGCCTCTGTCTCACACAGTGGCCAATCAGTTCCTCTGGAGGGCCAGCAACAGGGCAGAGAGGTCAAAGGCTTCCCCTGAGAAGAACCTCAGAAGAGCCCTGCTGGGTCAGACCAGGGAGGGTCCATCTAGTCCAGCCTCCTGTCTCACACAGTGGCCAACCAGTTCCTCTGGAGGGCCAACAACAGGGCAGAGAGAAGACCATCAGAATTCTTCCCCTGGGAAGAACCTCAGAAGAGCCCTGCTGGGTCAGACCAGGGAGGGTCCATCTAGTCCAGCCTCCTATCTCACATAGTGGCCAATCAGTTCCTCTGGAGAGCCAGCAACAGGACACAGAGGCCAAGGGCTTCCCCTGATGTTGCCTCCTGGCTCTGAGGTTCAGAGGCTTAGCGCTTCTGAATGTGGAGGTTCCCTTCAATTAAAAAAAAAACTATTAATTGGCGTTATTTGTAGTTAAGATTTATAAATGACTCCGTCCATGAATACTCTGAATAGCAAAACGGAACACAAACAAAGAAACAAATATGAAGCAACCATAATATTGTGTTAAAATAGTCAAGAACAATTCCCAAGTTTTTGTTCCGTAAGGAAGTCAATCTCAGCGCACCTTACCTGGCTTTCCAATGGAAATAACTCAAGAGAAGAGTCTCTGTAAGGAACTGCTGGTGTAGGAGGCTCAGTGCGGTGCAGGTTTATATACAGTCCCTTAAGTTGTTTGAGTCCATGGTGTCCTTTGTTTTCATAAGTCTTCTATATAATTTGGGGGAAGGGGGTTGCTTCACGTAACGCCCAGTTTGCAACCCATGATTTCACTCTTATTAACTCTTCATCATGATTGCTCACCCCAAGCTTGGTACCTTTCCTTGGAGTAGTCTATGAGAAAAGTGTTTTGGACTATCCACTCTTAAAACATTTCCCCAATTCTTGCCTGAACTGTATTTTTAAACAGGGCTATTTTAATGATTTTCGTTTACAAAATTGGTATCTCGCCTTTCTGCCCTCACAAGGGGCATCAAGACAGAGAACAGATTAAATATACATAAGAAGAGCTCTGCTGGATCAGACCAGTGAGGGTCCATCAAGTCCGGCATCCTGCCTCACACATACAGCCCAAAATTTAATGCGGAAGAATCCAAACTTTAAAAAAAGTCCAGCAGACATAGCTTCAGTTTAACATGTTTTCTGCCTCAGCTAAAGGAATACAGGTATACCACCCGTTGTTTCTCCAGATATTTTTTACAAGCTATATCCAAATTGAACCTTTCAAAGAACAAGAATTATTCCAATAGAACACTCAAAATAGTGTATGCTTCCCAATGGTTCTAAACTTCAATGAACTCCAGGGTGCTCACTTGAGTAGATCGTAAAAACCATATCACCCCATGTGGTAGGTTCAACAGAGTGATGGGGTAGGTTCATAAGAGAATGTTAGTCCCAACCATATAGGGCTTTAGAGGTCAACACTAGCATCTTGAATTGTGCCCAGAAACAAGTTTGGGAATAAGTGTAGCCACCTACACTTATTCCCAAACTTGTTTCTGGGCACAATTCAAGATGCTAATGTTGACCTCTAAAGCCATATATGGTTTGGGACTAACATTCTCTTATGAACCTATCCCATCACTTTTTGGAGGCCTTTCTTCAGGTGTTTCTGCCTTCTGAGCTGAGGTGGCTAGAACCCCAGAGAGAGCCTTCTCACTCATGGCACTAAACCTCTGGAACTGCTTCTCCCTGGATGTGTCTGTCCCCTTTTGGCTCATCTTTCTCCTCAGGTGAAGACTTCTTCTGTGTATGTAGCTTTTCTTCAGTAATCCTTCCTTCCTGACAAATATATCAGTTTTACATTGTATGGCTTCGTATGCATTTTAGGTATGGTTTTATTAATTTGTTGTTGTTTTGGTTGGTTTTCGACTTACAAAATTATGCATGGGTTGGAGAGAGAATCATAGAGTTGGAAGGGACCTCCGGGGTCATCTAGCCCAACCCCCCTGCATAATGCAGGAAACTCACGAACACCTTCCCCCCCACACACACACACACCCAGTGACTGCTACTCCATGCATTGGCAAAGTGAATTTTTTTCTCCCTCTCTTAAAATATTAGAACTCAAGTACATCCAGTAAAGCTGATGGCGAGCGGTTTCAGGATGGACAAAAGGAAAGACTACTTTGCACAAAGAGCGATTAAACTGTGGAATTCTCTACTAGAGGATATACTGATAGCTAAATGAATGAACAGCTTTAAAAGGGGATTTGGTAGATTCATGGAGGAGAAGGCCATTGATGACTATTAAACATGGTGACTGAGGGGAACCCCACATTCAGTGACACTAAGCCTCTGAATCTCACACCTTGGAACAGCACTGGTCCAAGGGTACGTGACACCCCATGCAGGCCCCCCCCGCTGCTGCCCCCCACTGCCGCTCCCCCCACTCCATCGTATCTCCCCCAGGATGCTGCATTTCAGCACTCGCCTCCTCCTTCCCTTCTTTTCCTATCGCCTCCCCCCACCATGTGATGAGAACACGCCACCGCCGCTACCATCACCTTCTTTCCCATCTCGTTCCTTTGCCTCGACCCACCCCCGCACAATCATAGCGTGCTATACTTGGGCCATTCTGGCCCCGACACAGCATGCATCATGGGGCCAAGAATCCCAGCTACAAATACAAGTTGATGGGGTGTGAACTGGCAGAGACTGACCAAGAGAGAGACCTTGGGGTCGTGGTAGATAATTCACTGAAAATGTCGAGACAGTGTGCGTTTGCAATCAAAAAAGGCCAACGCCATGCTGGGAATTATTAGGAAGGGGATTGAAAACAAATCAGCCGGTATCCTAATGCCCCTGTATAAATCGATGGTGCGGACTCATTTGGAATACTGTGTGCAGTTCTGGTCACCACACCTCAGAAAGGATATTATAGCATTGGAAAAAGTGCAGAAAAGGGCAACTAGAATGATTAAAGGTTTGGAACACTTTCCCTATGAAGAAAGGTTAAAACGCTTGGGGCTCTTTAGCTTGGAGAAACGTCGACTATGGGGTGACATGATAGAGGTTTACAAGATTATGCATGGGATGGAGAAAGCAGAGAAAGAAGTACTTTTCTCCCTTTCTCAAAATACAAGAACTCGTGGGCATTTGATGAAATTGCTGAGCAGTCGGGTTAAAACAGATAAAAGGATGATTAACATGTGGAATTCACTGCCACGGGAGGTGGTGGCGGCTACAAGCATAGCCAGCTTTAAGAGGGGGTTAGATAAAAATATGGAGCAGAGGTCCATCAGTGGCTATTAGCCACAGTGTGTAGATAGATAGATAGATGATAGATAGATAGATAGATAGATAGATAGATAGATAGATAGATAGATAGATAGATAGATAGATGATAGATAGATAGATAGATAGATAGATAGATAGATAGATAGATAGATAGATAGATAGATAGATAGATAGATAGATAGATAGATAGATAGATAGATATAATTTTTTTGGCCACTGTGTGACACAGAGTGTTAGACTGGATGGTCCATTGGCCTGATCCAATATGGGTTCTTTTATGTTCTTATCTTATCTTTTGGAGAAGGCACTGGAGGCTTCTCCCCCTCCTTTCTGGCCCAGGCGCGGTGTGCTATGATGGGGGGGAGGCGAAGGGAAGGGAAGGGAAAGGAGGTGGTGGATGGCGGCGGTGGGCGGAGGAGGCAGGCAAACTAGGCACTTGCCTGGGGCACTGGGAGGGCAGGGGAGCCCAATTCCATTCCCCCACCCTCCCAGCGCTCTAGGCAACCACCTAGTTTGCATCGTGGGCGAACCAGCCTTGGCCAACATTAGGGGAACACTTTTGGTCTCTATGCCTTGTTGTTGGTTGTCCAAATGAGCTGGTTATCCCCTATGTGAGACAGGATGCTGGCCTAGAGGGATTCGGTCTTATTCAACAGAGCTCTTCTTAAGTATATTTTAAGCTTTTCATTGCCTTGGCAGCCCTTGCAAGGGCAGAAAGGTGGGATACCATCTTCGTAAAATAGACAAATTGAATAATTATGCGTCAAAGTTCAGTTCGGGTAAGATTTGGGGAGATGTTTTAAGAGAGGATATTGCGAAAAAAGACACCTCTTTCCCGTAGACTGCTGCAAGGAAAGGTACCAAGCTGTGGGGTGAGGAATCATGATGAAGCGTTACTAAGAGTGAAATCATGGGTTGCAAACTGGGCAACCCATGTGAGGCAACCCCCTCCCCACAAATTATACAGAAGACTTATGAAAACAAAGAACATCATAGGCTCAAACGACTTAAGGAGTAGTATAAAAACCTGCACTGCACGGAGCCCTCTACACCAGCAGTTGCTTACAGAGACTCTTCCCTTGAGTTCTTTCCATTGAAAAGCCAGGTAAGGTGTGCTGAGATAGATGTTGACCTCCTGACTTTGAAATTGATTCTCTTTCCACAGTATTATGGTTGCTTAATATCTGTTTGCGTTCTGTTTTGCTATTCATCAATCAGAAGCCTGAGTTCTCAGAGACTAAGTTATTTATAGATCTAAATTACTTATAAAACAAATGAATTATTTATAATTGAAGGGAACTGCCACATTCTGAAGCAGTAAGCCTCTGAATCCCAGAGCCAAGAGACAATGTCACGGGAAGGCCTCAGGCTCTATGCCCTGTTGTTGGCCCTCCAGAGGAACCGGTTGGCCACTATGTGAGACAGGAGACTGGACTGGATGGACCCTCACTGGTCTGATCCAGCAGGGCTCTTCTGATGTTCTTCTCAGGGAAAGGCCTTGGCCTCTCTGCCCTGTTGTTGGCCCTCCAGAGGAA
Source organism: Heteronotia binoei (assembly GCF_032191835.1). NCBI lineage: Eukaryota > Metazoa > Chordata > Lepidosauria > Squamata > Gekkonidae > Heteronotia > Heteronotia binoei. The sequence goes on from NC_083223.1 coordinate 273,861,228, forward strand.
CTGGTTGCCCACTGTGTGAGACAGGAGGCTGGACTGGATGGACCCTCACTGGTCTGATCCAGCAGGGTTCTTCTGATGTTCTTCTCAGGGGAAGACCTCGGCCTCTCTGCCCTGTTGTTGGCCCTCCAGAGGAACTGGTTGGCCACTGTGTGAGACAGGAGGCTGGACTAGATGGACCCTCACTGGTCTGATACAGCAGGGCTCCTCTGATACTCTTCTCACGGGAAGGCCTCAACCTCTCTGCCCTGTTGTTGTCCCTTCAGAGGAACTGGTTGGCCACTGTGTGAGACAGGAGGCTGGACTAGGTGGACCTTCACTGGTCTGATCCAGCAGGGTTCTTCTGATGTTCTTCTCAGGGGAAGGCCTTGACCTCTCTGCCCAGCAGAGGCGATAGCATTTGGGGCGTTTGGCAGTTGGAGGTGAAAAGGCCAAGCAAGGGTTTAAAGTCTGTAAGGATGGTGAAGGGCTGGCCACAAAGGTAATCATGGAACGTTTTTTACCTCTGCTACTATGGGCAGGTTGACTCAAGGTTTACTCAGTCTTCCATCCTTCCGAGGTCGGTAAAATGAGTCCCAAGCTTGCTGGGGGTAAAGTGTAGATGACTGGGGAAGGCAATGGCAAACCACCCCGTAAAAAGTCTGCCATGGAAACATTGTGCTGTGACATCACCCCGTGGGTTGGTGATGACTTGGTGCTTGCACAGGGGACTACCTTTACCTTTTTATGAGCTTTCATGGGCCATTCCTCACTTCTTCAGATACTTCAGATTTTATTTGTCTTTGCGGTGCTACTGGACTTGTATCTCTTTTCTGCTGAGACAGACAGACCAATAGGAGGGCAAGCCTGAGGGCCAAATGCATAGGCATGAAGGAGAGGATGCCCTTATCCCAGGGGTGGCCAAGGGTAGCTCTCCAGATGTTTGTTGCCTACAACTCCCATCAGCCCCAGCCAGCATGGCCAATGGCTGGGGCTGATGGGAGTTGTAGACAAAAAACCATCTGGAGAGCTATCGTTGGCCACCCCTGCCTTATCCTATGTAGCCCAGTGAGCCATACAGTATGCCAGAGAACACCCACCCCAAGCCAATCATGCCTACTTGGAAGTGAAGAGACTGGCAAAATAAGAGCCGATGTTCTAACTACCATAAGTGGAAATGACATATATGGAATAGCAATAATTTGTCAGGCTTATGGTCTGTTGAAAATATAAATTTGACTAAAGCACTGTCCCTGGCTTGGATTTTGCAACCAAGTCTACCGATGGAAGGTTTTCAGACAATGGAACACGACTTCCCAACACCCCCGTCCCCAATACATACACACATACACAACACTGTCGCCCAGGATTCTTTGAGATTTTGTTGACCTTTATGAACTCTATCTCCTACCCTGCTATGTTCCTTCAGGTCCACCCACCATCAGCAGAAAGATGTCTTGTCTGTGGAACGAGTGCTCCTCAAGCTGTCCGCCCATGACCGTGCGTATCCAACCACCAGCATTCATGGTGAAGGTTCCAGGGCCATCTATGTTCTGCGCTGACCAACCCCTGTGCATTGAGCAGTGCAACCCTTGTGATCCACGCTGTCCACCAATCAGCTGCAACCCTTGTGCTCCAAGCTGTCCACCAATCAGCTGCAACCCATGTGTTCCCCGCTGTCCACCATTCAGCAGTGTGGCCTCCTCTTCCTTTACCAAGGGAGGATGTGGCTGGTATTAGCAGGCACAATGAAGAGGCCAATAATGCTGAGCCCAGGAGCTGGAATCCACAGAAGAGTCAAGAGCCAAGTTTCAAGAATCAAGTTCAACTCTTGCAATGCTTGTTCAATCTGTCCCATTTTGTCCGGGTTTAATTGGTGCTTCTCTATAGCCCTCTACACACCTATAGATCTTTTCCATTGTTCTTTTTCAATTTTTTTACCCTTCTATTTAGCATGCTTTAAATGATAAAATGCATTTAATTTGGTTCCGTGCAAATTATGCAATTATGCTTCTTTTTCTCTGAAGAAAATAAAATTAAAAAAAACCCTTTCATCATACCCTCAGTTTCCTGTTTATTTATTTATTACTTTAGATTTCTATCCCGCCTTCCATCAGTGGGGCCAGGACATTAGAAGGACATTAGAAGCCCTCCCACTGTTCCCTCCCCCATAAAGAACCAAAAATACAGAGCATCAGTGCCCCAGACATTAGAACATAAGAGAAGCCATGTTGGATCAGGCCAATGGCCCATCCAGTCCAACACTCTGTGTCACACAGTGGCCCAAAAAAAACAAACAAACCCAAGCACCATCAGAAGGTTAACAACTGGATCTAGAAGCCCTTCCACTTTGCCGCCCCGCCCCCCCCCCCCAAGCACCAAGAATACAGAGCAGCACTGCCCCAGACAGTTCCAATAATATGCTATGGCTAATAGCCACTGATGGACCTCTGCTCCATATTTTTATCCAACCACTTCTTGAAGCTGTCTATGCTTGTAGCCACCACCACCTCCTGTGGCATGATGCAATGTACCATTTGGCAGCAGAACTGATCCGAGGGGGTGGGATGGCTACTTTGGAGGATGGATTCCGCAGCATTATACCTGTTGAGGTACCTCCCCAAACCGTGCCTTCCGCAAGCTCTAACCCCTAGATCAGGGGTGGCCAGCAGTAGCTCTCCAGATGTTTTTTGCCAACAACTCCCATCAGCCCCAGCCAGCATGGCCAATGCCTGGGGTTGATGGGAGTTGTAGGCAAAAACATCTTGAGAGCTACCGTTGGCCACCCCTGCCCTAGATCTTCAGGTATTTCCTAACCCAGAACTAGTTAGAGTGCTAGACTTAGAGGTGAGAGAACTGAATTAAATTTTTCACACTGCCATGGTGCTCTCTGGACTAGTTACACTTTGCATGCCTGGCCTACCTGCAGTCCTATGCTTGCTCATCAGTTGTCCCTCCCTTCCCCCGGCCACCACCTTGAATTCAAAGGTGCCTGCATTTAAGTGAAATCTGCATAGTCATTTATTGATTTCTGCTCCACCATTCTTCCTAATGGGGATCCAAAGGGGCCTTCATGGCTCTCCTCTGTTTAATGGAAGGAATTCAGGGGAAAGGCATTAAAATACCCGAAGTGTGTGGTTCAGGCAGCAAAAATGTACAGGAAAGATAAAAACGGAGAGAGACCTAACAAGCTGCCTCCTACAGGAGAGGAAAGAAAGAAAGAAAGAAAGAAAGAAAGAAAGAAAGAAAGAAAGAAAGAAAGAAAGAAAGAAAGAAAGAAAGAAAGAAAGAAAGAAAGAAAGAAAGAAAGAAAGAAAGAAAGAAAGAAAGAAAGAAAGAAAGAAAGATCAGATGTTTAAGAGCCTCAAGACAGGAAGGAAGGAAGGAAGGAAGGAAGGAAGGAAGGAAGGAAGGAAGGAAGGAAGGAAGGAAGGAAGGAAGGAAGAAAGGGTCAATTAGAATTAAGCAATAATTATTATGTCTAATTAGCAAGCATTTGGGTTTCATGAGGCCCTAGGGTTCATTTTGTAGAAAAAGATGTGTTGGGGCTCTTTGCCCCCGCAGTCGGAAAGAAGAGGCAGACACAAGTGTTGGGTTTTAAACCGGGCCGCTTTATTAAAAATTAACAAGTGTAACTGGCAGGGGGGGGGGGTAAAACCAAACCAGACAAGCCCTGGGGTCAACACCTGGACCCCGCCTTGCCGAAAGGGCGAGCCACCCTGCCCCCAGCACAAACCCGCCGTATTCGGGTTGTAACTGAGCGGCCAGGCCTCCAGCCATCACCACCGGGCTGGCATCAATCCCCATGGAAAGATCCACCCAGGTGAGGCTCCCTGTGATCTGCATCACCGTACTGAGCCGTTTAGCCCATCTACGGTTCCTGCAGACCACCGCACCGACGGTGCTAGGCCATAGGTGCTCCCCTGGGAAACCCCGTGGCCAAACCTCATCCAGCCACCGCCAATGCCAAGCCTCTGCTTAGGCATTAGCGCCCCAACGGGTGGCCCAGAGCCAGCCGCACCCCCTGCCGAATTTCATCCAAAAAGGCCCGGTTACCCAAATCAGATAAATGAACACCATCCGGCCGATACAGGTCGGCTTGATTGACCCGTATGGCCGGATGCGGGAGGAAAATTCCCAGTCCCCCCTCCATGGCCTTCTGAATGGCCCTATTGGCCTTACGTCTGGCCCGTTCGATTCCACCCGGCGAAAAGGCGTACCTCCAAACCCTACGCGGCAAAATTGCCGACCACACTAGTAGAACCCCAGGCCACCTGCACCGAATTTCGCGGAGGTCGGCCAAAGCCTGCTGGGAAAGGGCCTTCCCATGCAGCAGCCCCAAGTCGTTCCCTCCCAGTTGAACGACCAGAATGTGTGGAGGTAACGCCTTCCGCTCCCTGAACAAAAGTGGCATGATCCCGGGCCAGCGCAGCCCCCGACGACCCAGCCATTCCACAGTAGCCCACGCACTGAGGCCAAGCTGAGTGCCCACAGGAGACCGTCTGGCGAAGTGGGCCGCCCAGAAAATCATGCTGTGCCCGCAGATGAGAACACGCCTTCTCTCACCACGAGCCACAGCACCTGAAAGAACAAACAACTGTCAGCATAACATACACAATGCAAACAACAACCCCCCCCACCTACCTACTAGGTGACCAGGGGGCGCACATAAGACTTATAAGCCGCCGACCGCCATCGGCCAATATGCTGGATGGCAGATGGCGTGTAGCCCATAGAAGCAGCTGTGGAGGCCGCCCCGATCCGGAAGGAATGCGTCCCAAATTTGACGCCAGCGAGACCTAAGCGAACTAGGGCCTTGCTTGTGACCGACCAGAACTGATATTTGGTAAGAGGGGAGCCATCATCATGCCTAAGAAAAGGACCTTGGGCCTCGCCCCTGAGCTGCACGTAGCGACGCACAGCCCTGACCGGACATAATTCCTGCGATGCACACATGCCGATCGTGATGATGGTCCCCCTCTGCCTCTGATCAGTCTTGGACCGGCGAATCGTCAGAACTAGCTGGCTATTAGTAATCTTTACATCTCCGGATTGGAGCGCCCTCCCAGAAGTGTCAGCCCTTGACTGCACTACCAGCTCACTTACGCGCAGGGCCCCAAAGAAGGCCAACAGCGAGGCAGCGTGGAACAATGCAGCCTCGAATGGGGAGGAGCAAACACTGGGCCATCCCCCAAACAAACCACTGAGGACGGACGGGGAGATAGGCTGTCTGTCATCTACCTGCCGTACCCGCTCCTGCGCCCAGCCCTCAAGCATCTTCTTAACTCTAAAGTCACCCGTGAACTCCGGGAGGCCGCGGGCCTTACTGTCAAAGGCCAATGCCGCCAAATGTCCCCTTATAGTTTTTAACCCCAAGCCTCTTTCCTTTTGGTGCACGCAAAATTGCATGATATGCGCCACCGGAATCGGCCAACAATCCGGGAGTGCAACCGCACTCCTGAACTCACCAAACTGAGCGGTCGCCCTGGCATATGCCCTCCTTGTACTAGGGGCTAGCGCCAACTGAATGGCCCTACCGGCTTCCTTCTCCTAAGCCTCCAGAGTTCCGCGGGCATTTCCGCCGGACATGGATCTGCCTCTGGGGCCAACTGCCGGAAACGCTCCATCTGTTGGCGAGACAGAGCATCCGCCACACCATTGCATACGCCCGGTACGTGCCTAGCCAGGAATAAAACATTCAACCGGAGGCAACGCAGGGTAAAAAACCTAACCAAGTTCATGACCGCAGCCGATTTAGAAGTCAAGGAATTGATGACATGTACTACAGCCATGTTATCGCACCAAAACAAAACTGAATGGTTGGCAAGCTGCTCTCCCCAAAGGCAAACAGCCACTAAAATGGGGAAAAATTCCAGAAACGTAAGATCTCTACAAAGCCCGCTATCCAACCATTCAGCGGGCCATTGCTCGGCACACCAATGGCCCCTAAAGTATACTCCAAATCCACTGGCGCCGGACGCGTCTGAAGAAATCTGAAGCTCGGCTTCAATCTTCAGGTCCTCCCTCCAAAACGAAACACCGTTGAAGGATTCCAGGAACTCCTCCCAAACCTCTAGGTCCGCTCTCATTCCAGCAGTGACCCGAGTCCTATGGTGAGGGAGGCGCAGCCGGCCCATGGCATCGCAAAAGCGCCGCAAAAAGGCCCTGCCGGGGGCCACCACTTTGCAAGCAAAGTTAAGGTGGCCCACTACCTGCTGCAGCTCTAACAGGGAAACCTTCCGCAGCCCCTTCAAAGCGGCCAACCGGTTCTTAAGGTCGGAGACCTTATTCTCCGGTAACCGTGATGTCTGCTGGAGCGTATCCAGCTCAATACCTAAAAAGGTAAGGACCGTGCTGGGACCCTCGGTTTTCTCGTGCGCCAGTGGCACGCCAAGTTCAAGGGCTAATTCCTGGAAGGAGCTTAACAACCTGGCGCACTGACCAGATCCTGCTGGGCCGACGAAAAGGTAGTCGTCCAGGTAATGCGCCGTGTCGTTAACCCCCGTCCTATCCCTGAGCGCCCATTCCAAAAAGGAACTGAATCGCTCAAACGCTGCACAGGAAATGGAGCAGCCCATCGGCAATGCCCGGTCCATATAGAATTTCCCGTCAAATGAAAAGCCCAATAACTCAAAGTCATCGGGGTGGACAGGCAAAAGGCGAAATGCCGACTTAATGTCGCATTTCGCCAACTCAGCCCCAACCCCGCAGCCGCGAACTACTTTGACCGCTTGGTCAAAGGAAGTATAGCGCACCGAACAAAGCTCCTCGGGGATAGCATCGTTCACCGAAGCTCCCCTAGGATAAGACAGGTGGTGAATAATCCGGTACTCTCCTGCTGCCTTCTTGGGCACCACCCCCAACGGGGATACCCTCAATGTGGGGACCGGCGGTGCCTCGAAGGGTCCAAGGACCCTGCCTTCCTGGCATTCTTTGGCAATTTTAACCCGGACCACATGTTCAAGCCCCACAACCGATCTTAGGTTGGGTGCCAAAAAGGGGGCCCTAAGCCCCCTGTAAGGAATCCGAAACCCCAGAGTAAACCCGTCCTGCAAATATACAGCATCAGCCCTACACGGGTATGCAGCCAATAACCTACTGAGAGCCGGAAGGCGGATGGGGCTGGGCCCCTTTTCCAGGTGGCTGTGGACCACCGCCGCCGCCACCGGGGCGCCTGCCACCCCCTCCAGGCTTTGATCTACTGCAGGCCGACAAAGCGTGGGCCCCACTGCACAGCGGGCATTCGTGACGGAATTTGCAGGGCTTCCGGGGGCACACGCCCTTGTAAGCAAACTCCCAGCACACCAACCGGGTTTGAACCGGCTGGCCCGCGGAAACGCGGGCACCTGCGGTAGTCTGTTGCTGCTGCGATCTCTGTACCAAATGGCCACTGTCGGACCTATCTCCAGCATTTGGTTTGGCCGGGGCCCATCAGCTGCAACCACAGCTGCTGATTTATCTGGTCCCACGGCATTCCAGGATTGACTGCGGCCCTCATCCGGAAGGCTTTCGTCGTATTGCAGCCAAGCTGCACCGACGAAGTCCGTATAGGCCCTATAAACTATATCAATGTACTGAAAGAGGGCCGCTGCCCTAGCCGGCTGGGCTCTTGCTATAACACCGGCATAGATCAGAAAGCCGGGCAACCAGTTTGCCCAAGCCCTATCGACCTTCCTGCGTTTTAGCTTTTCCTTCTCCCTGTCGTCGAGCTCGTCCTTACTTTTCTTCTCGAGCTCTCTAAACAGGAGACTGAACACATCCACATACTCCCCGCGGAGAATTTTCTCGCGCGTGGCCGCCGTCAAATGGTCCCCCAACGGCAAGGAAGTGTCGCCATAAGGAAGAGCATGAAAGGGGATACTAGCATAGGGGTTCGGGGGATAGAACCACCCGCCCCCTTGAGCTGCAGGCCATGCCCCCTGCAATTGCGCCCACTGCTGACCACCCCAAGGCAAAATGCCAGGTGTGGGCAGGGGAGGGGGGGCTGCAGGAGGCGCCACAGCGCCCACCTGCTGGCCAGTAGAGGCAAGAACCGGACTGGAAAGCAGACCGGGGGTATGCAAACCCCAAGCCCACGGCTGGGCGGGGACCAACTGCTCACTGGCTCCTACCAACGCGGCCCCCCCCCACTCGCCCCCTGCGGTTGGGGGGTCGGCTGAATGGGACCCCAAGGCCATCCTTGAACAGGCAGAATAAAGGGCTTACCACCATCACCCGGTAGGACGCCCGAACCTCCAGGGGGCTGCGGCCCCCCACTGCCAGATGCACCGTCGCCCAATGGCATGCCCGATGGGCCCTCGCCGGGGTCCTCCTCTTGATCAGGTTCCAGCGGCTCTTCAGGCTCCGACGGCCCACCCTGCAAAGCAGACAGCCGTGCGAGGAACTCTGACTCGAAAGTCAGCCGCGCCGACCGGCCGGTGGCACGGCGACGCCCCTCCCAAATGGGGGCACCCCTGGCAACACGATCCTGTTCGAGGGCGTCCAACTGACTCATAATAGCGAGTCGGACCCGCTCACTCTGATCCTGCTCCTCGGCTGGGGCTCCTTGCTGGCCCCGCCCCCGGGGTGGGCGGGCGGGCTGCTTGCCCTTAGACTTGCCTTGCCCTTTCTTCGGTGCCATTTATACTGTGAAAAGCAAATAACAAAGACTGACGCACACCGGCCACCCAAAAGCCCCTCTCAGCCCCACCCACCTCCACTAATGTGAAGGAAATGGAGACGTAGTTAAAGGGTTGGGACCCAAACTACCGGCCACAAACCAAAGAGCAGGCACCCCCCCTTACACACTCCCAAACCCCCAGGAGAGGGAGGGAGGGGGGGTGCTGAGAGAGAGAGGGGGGGGCTGAAACAAGCCCCTGCACCAGGCAGTTAAGTGGGGTAGCCAGGAACGATGCGCCCAAAAGAAAGAAAAACAGGGGGGGGGGTGCTTCCCAACCCCCCCCAAACAAGCGAATCAGTGGCCCACTCACCCTCCGCGAGGGAAAATGAAGCACCTTGGTGGCCTGGAAACCCGGGGGAAGGCTGATGCCTAATAAAGGCCAGTCGCCTGCGCACCCTATAGCCGGATGCCGCTGCGCTCTGCCCTGATTCGGGCGAAAACAAGAGAATGCCGACAAAACGCCCCCCAGGCTCGGCGCCCACGAGGCGCCTTAACTAAGGAAGCGCCGTGCCGACCCGATCCGTCCCGGCCACCTCCCCAAGCCCCGGACAATACTGGGACAAGACTTAGCCGCCGCAAGCGTCTCGCTGCGCAAAGCCCCGCCGCGCCGATCAGCTGCTCTCCGAAACCACCGACGCTCCGAAGCCTCCACTGCGCCGCGCGTCCTCGCCGTCCCGAGCTGCCCAGGCCTCAATCCTGCTGCAGCTCCCACGCACGTGGCTCTCTCACAGAGAGCCAATTCCAAACTGCGTAGGAGGGCGGGAGCCGGGGCTTATATAGCCCCAGCTCCGCGCCTGGGCAGACACCCGTATGTCGGGTGATATTTCTGCCCCTCCCTCCTTCCGCGGGCGCAAAAACGGCCCCCAGCCTAATAGCCAGCATGCTGGCTCGGCTGGGAAGGGGCCGGACCTTAGCACAACTCATTTGCATATTTCACAAACCCCGGACATCACTGGAAGGTGCACTAAATTGTATCAGCTCAGCAGCTACCTTAAATTGTTTCTTGAATTATAATTGTCATCATAAAAGCTTACTCCCCTCATACTTTTAGAAATTACTTTCACCTATGTGTTCACAGTGGCGTGATGAAGATTTCCATATGTCTGCTTTATAAGTCTTGGTTATTTCCCCAGTTTTTGGTGGTGGGGGGGGAAATATTAGAAAGTTTGTCCAATCTTAAGAGTTCAGCAAAATTCTTCCCGGGGGTTTTGAACAATGGAGCCCAGAAGCGATTATTTGGGGCGGCGGGGAAGGTGGGGGGAGAAAGAGCACAATAAGATGTAGAGATTCCAGAGCTCCGATCTTGTGAGCTCCTGCCCCAAATGAGACCTGTTAGTCACTACATTTTTCAGCCAACTAAGGACACAGGTACTCTAAAAATACATAGTTTTCTTTCTTATATGTGAATTTTACATAGTTTACTGTGGTGCAGTAGCTAAAAGCAGTGGGCTTTGATCCGGAGATAGGTTGCCAAGTCCAATTCAAGAAATATCTGGGGACTTTGGGGGTGGAGCCAGGAGACATTGGGGCGGAGCCAGTAACAAGGGTGTGACAAGCATAATTAAACTCCAAAGGGAGTTCTGACCATCACATTTAAAGGAACGGCACACCTTTTCAATTCCTTCCTTCCGTAGGAAATCATGAAGGATAAGGGCACCTTCTTTTGGGGCTCATAGAATTGGATCCCCTGGTGCAATCCTTTTGAAACTTGGGGGGTATTTTGGGGAGAGGCACTAGATGCTATACTGAAAATCTGCTACCTCTACCCAAAAAAACAGCCCCCTAAGAGCACCAGATAGCCGCAGATCAATTTTCCATGATTTTCTATGGGAATAAATCTCCATAGGGAATAATAGGGATCCCAGCAGACATTTCCCTCCCCTCCCCCTGCTTTCTGATGACCCTGAAGCAGGGGGAGGGTCTCCAAACTGGGGAATCCCCTGCCCCCACCTGGGGATTGGCAACCCTACCCCGATCCCATTTGATCCCTCTGAATCCTCTGAAGAATTCTGAGGGAAACCAGTAATTACTAGTAACACTTGTGACATTTTAGAAGAAGAAGATGTTGGATTTATATCCCGCCCTCCACTCCGAAGAGTCTCAGAGTGGCTGTTTTATCTTCCTCCCCCACAACAGACACCCTGTGAGGTGGGTGGGGCTGGAGAGGGCTCTCACAGCAGCTGCCTTTTCAAGGACAACCTCTGCCAGAGCTATGGCTGACCCAAGGCCATGCTAGCAGGTGCAAGTGGAGGAGTGGGGAATCAAACCTGGTTCTCCCAGATAAGAGTCCGCACACTTAACCGCTACACCAAACTGGCTCTCCCAGTTTCGTGTAATTTTACACGAAGAATTACGCACATGAGCCATATAATATGCCAGAAAACACCCAGCCCACCCAGTCATGACTCCTCGGAAATGAGGGGGTTGGAAACAGGAGAGTCGCTTCTCTAACTACCATAAATGGAAATGTCACGTGTGAAATAACAATAAGTAATCAGGCCTATGTTCTCTTGAAAATATAACTTTAAGTAAAGCGCTGTTTTTGGCTTGCATTCTGCAGACAAGCACGCTGATGGAAGGATTTCAGCCTCTGGAACATGGATTCCTAACCCTTGCACACACATCACTGCAATGCAGGGTTCTTTGAGAGTCCTACTTTGTTGACCTTCATAAACTCTGTCTCCAAACTTGCTATGTTCCTTCAGGTCCACCCACCAGCAGAAGAAAGATGACTTGTCTGTGGAACCAGTGCTCTTCAAGCTGTCCTCCCATGACCGTGTCTATCCAGCCACCACCTTTCATGGTGAAGGTTCCAGGGCCATCCATCTTCTGCGCTGACCAACCCCTGTGCATCGAGCAGTGCAACCCTTGTGCTCCGCGCTGTCCACCAATCAGCTGCAACCCTTGTGCTCCACGCTGTCCACCAATCAGCTGCAACCCTTGTGCTCCATCCTGCCCGCCCACCAGCTGCAACCCTTGTGCTCCAAGCTGTCAACCAACCAGCAGATTGTCCTACGCTTCCTTTGCCAAGGGAGGATGGGGCTGGTATTAGAGGCAACTATTGCTGAGCCCAGGAGCTAAAATCCACAGAAAAGTCAGAAATCATTTAATCCTTGCAATGCTTGTTCACTGTGTCTCATAGAGTTTTCTATTTTCTTTTTTTTTTTTTGTTGAACCTGGTATTTAGCATGCTTTAAAAGACGAAATTTGTTTGATTTGGCACGCAAAATGACGCCCTGTGGTTTTGTGCTTTCTTTCTCTTGGAAATAAAAACCCTCTCTTCATCATAACCTCAGTTTCCTGTTTCTATCATTTCCTGTTATTTCTTGTCTTACTAAATGGAAATGCACCTGGGATATGTAAAGGGCATAAATAATGCAACTAACCACTATGCAGTGGATGCATTTGTGTTGGTAAATTTAGAAACAGGGGTGGGGACCTTTTTTCTGCCAAGGGCCATTTTGGATATTTATAACATCATTCGTGGGCCATACAAAATGATCAACTTAAAAAAACAGTGCTCCATCGAGAGAGAATGATTCAGGCTGGCAAAATGAATGCAAATAATTGTTTTTCTATTTGAAGTCACGTGGGGAGAGCCTAATTCAGCACACACAAACACACACCCCTGGCCTGCTGCCCTAGGCAAATGCCTAGCTCCAGGCATATTAGACCGCATCCCCTAATATTAGCATATTAGGTCACACACTCATTAGCATATTAGGCCACACCATCTGAGATGATCACATCCAAATTGGTGGTAGCTGGCTTCTACCCCCCCCCCCCCCCCACACACACTTCTATTCCCTCCTTTCAGCTGCTCCCACATACCCACATACCCCAGCAGCAGTCCTTCACAATGCCCATGAGAGGGGGGGGGGGCTCAGCCCAGCAATCCCAGCAATTGGGGAGGGATGGTGGCTCAGTGGTAGAGCATCTGCTTGGGAAGCAGAAGGTCCCAGGTTCAATCCCTGGCATCTCCAAAAAAGGGTCCAGGCAAATAGGTGTGAAAAACCTCAGCTTGACACCCTAGAGAGCCGCTGCCAGTCTGAGAAGACAATACTGACTTTGATGGACCAGGGGTCTGATTCAGTATAAGGCAGCTTCATATGTTCATCCCCCAGGACAAGACCAAGTGATCTTGAGGGCCATAAACGGCCCTTGGACCTGACGTTCCCCACCCTTGATTTAGAACATGGGGAAGACCCCAGCTCATTGATTGAACATCTGTTTGGCATGCAGAAGGTCCTAGGTTCAATCCCCAGCATCTCCAGGTATCAGGAGCAGGGCTTTTTTGTAGCAGGAACTCCTTTGAATATTAGGCCATACCTCCATGATGTAGCCAATCCTCCTGGAGCTTACAGTAGGCTCTGTAAGAAGAGCCCTGTAAACTCTTGGAGGATTGGCTACATCAAGGGGGCGTGGCCTAATATGCAAAGAAGTTCCTGCTACAAAAAAAGTCCTGATCAGAAGTATAACATGGCTTTGGAAACAAATATCTACAAAAGATCTGTGTGACATTTGATACCAGTGGAAGTATCCAAATTGTTCTCAAAAAGGATTCTATAAAGAATAACTGCAGTGTTCTAATATTTAAAAAACAAAAACTCTAAAGTGTGGGTGGTGATGGAAAGATCTGGATCATCCACCAGAGGGTGAAACTGCTGAATCAACCAAATATAGGCGAAGAGGAGTCCAGTATCATTACCTTAGATGATTGGATTGGATTGGATTTATTGGATTTATATCCCACCCTCCACTCTGAATCTCAGAGTCTCAGAGCAGCTCAAAATCTCCTTTTCTCCCCCCCCCCCACTCACACACAACAGACACCCTGTGAGGTAGGTGGGGCTGAGAGAGTTCTCCCAGAAGCTGCCCTTTCAAGGACAACTCTTATGAGAGCTTTGGCTGACCCAAGGTCACATCAGCAGCTGCAAGTGGAGGAGTGGGGAATCAAACCCGGTTCACCCAGATAAGAGCCTGTACACTTAACCACTACGCCAAACTGGTTCTCAGTTAACCAGGAGCACATGAGGCTTCAAGAGGACCTCCAATCTATAAACTTCCAATTTCCGCCAATATTAAGTTAATATATGGTTGTAAATATATGGTTGTAAATATATGGTTGTAATATATGGTAGAGCCAGTTTGGTGTAGTGGTTAAGTGTGTGGAGTCTTATCTGGGAGAACCGGGTTTGATTCCCCACTCCTCCACTTGCACCTGCTGGAATGGCCTTGGGTCAGCCATAGCCCTGGCAGAGGTTGTCCTTGAAAGGGCAGCTGCTGTAAGAGCTCTCTTAGCCCCACCCACCTCACAGGGTGTCTGTTGTGAGGGAGGAAGGTAAAGGAGATTGTGAGCCGCTCTGAGGGCGGGATATAAATCCAATATCTTCTTCTTCTTCTAAAATACGAAGCCGGGGGGGGAGGGGGCTATGATAACTATATTTCACATAAACTAATCAAAATCATTGTTCATTGTATCTGCTTGGCTTAGAATTAAATATAAGATGCCAAATAGGAATGTGACGAGGTTGGACAAGATCCTACTTGTCACACGTCAGCAGTATGAATTTTGTCCAACGTTGGCTTATTATCTGTGAGGATCAAGATACCCTAGGCAGCCTCTGAGAGCCAGGAGACCCAGCGTGGCGTAGTGCTTAAATTCATTGGTCTCTATTGGCACTTTTGGACATCCTGGGAATGCAAGACAGACAGACACTCTCAATAGGGTTGCCAAGTCCAATTGAAGAAATTTACAGACCAACAAGACATATTTCATGATGGAAGTTTTGACTCTCAAAAACCTTGTGCTCTAGACTTGGAGAGCCAGTTTGGTGTAGTGGTTAAGTGTGCGGACTCTTATCTGGGAGAATCAGGTTTGATTCCCCACTCCTCCACTTGCCCCTGCTGGCATGGCCTTGGGTCAGCCATAGCTCTGGCAGAGGTTGTCCTTGAAAGGGCAGCTGCTGTGAGAGCCCTCTCCAGCCCCACCCACCTCACAGGGTGTTTGTTGTGGGCGAAGAAGGTAAAGGAGATTGTGAGCCGCTCTGAGACTCTTCGGAGTGGAGGGCGGGATATAAATCCAATATCTTCATCTTCTTCTTCACTCAGCTTCATTGGTGCAGGATCCATTAGATGAGAAACATGACTCTAAAGCAGGGATTTGTAGCCTGTTAGCAACCAGGCTGTGAGTTGTATAATTATTTCATTATATATTACAAAATAATAATAATAATAACCCATTGGATTTATATCCTGCCCTCCACTCCAAGTTCCAGAATCTTAGAGTGGTTCACAATCTCCTTTAACTTCTTCCCCCACAACAGACACCCTTTGAGGTGGGTGGGGCTGAGAGGGCTCCCACAGCAGCTGCCCTTTCAAGGACCACTCTGTGAGAGCTATGGCTGACCCAAGGGCATTCCAGCAGCTGCAAGTGGAAGAGTGGGATATCGAACCCGGTTCTCCCAGATAAGAGTCTGCACACTTAGCCACCATACCAAAATTGTATCATCCTGAAACCATCCCCCGCGCCCTCCCAGTCCCTGGAAAAAATGTCTTCCACAAAACCGGTCCCTGTTGCCAAAAAGGTTGAGAGTCAGTTTGGTGTAGTGGTTAAGTGTCCAAACTCTTATCTGGGGAACCAGGTTCAATTCCCCACTCCTCCACTTGCACCTGTTGGAATGACCTTGGGTCAGCCATAGCTCTCACAGAGTTGTCCTTGAAAGGGCAGCCGCTGTGAGAGTCCTCTCAGCCTCACTCAACTCACAGGGTGACTGTTGTGGGGGAGGAAGATAAAGGAGATTGTGAGCCACTCTGAGATTCAGAGTGGAGGGCAAGGTATAAATCCAATATCATCATCTTCTTCTTCTTCTTCTTCTTCTTCTTCTTCTTCTTCTTCTTCTTCTTCTTCTTCTTCTTCTTCTTCTTCTTCTTCTTCTTCTTCTCTAAAGGACAGGGATGAGCCTTTAAACTATGTAGGACAGGCCTGTAGTCATTGCAGACATGAAAAGATGAGGACTCTCATAGAAAGGAATAATCGTTGCAAGTGGTATTTACTTAGGAAAATACATGAAAATGTATCCTTTAATTATACTGCTTCAGGCTCCAAACATGTTGAAATTCAAGCTGCATGAGTTGCGGTAAGACTGAGTCAAATACTTTCACCTCAGGCTAGAAAGAGATCCCAGAATGATTTTGTTAAAACCCCTAATTAAAGCCCTTTTTATTGCGGTAATGAATAAATTCTTCATTTGGGAGAAAAAAAAAACAAATAAAAAATAAATAACATACAAGCCATTTTCCTTTTTGCCTAGCCAGACCAAGGTTTAAGGGTGCCAACCTCCAGGTGGGAGCAGAATTAACGGCATAAACCTCTGTGAAAACCAGCCTCCGATATATATACAAAATATTTTTACTAAAGCTGTTACCAGTGAAAAATTCACAGCAGCCAAGAAGGTCAGAGCGCCTGCTCCGGCTGCAACGCCACTGAGGATGTTCTCCGCAGCTGAGAACAAAACGTCTGGAAGAAAAACTTTCTCCAGTAGAACACGGCATTTGAGCCCGAACGATTCTACAAACCCTAATGAAAAATTCCTCTATTAGTCAAGGTCAAATTGTACAAAAATAGACATCAAAGGAACAACCCCGACCCAACCAAAGTCAATAAATAACATATTAATGTCCAGTTTTCACATAGAGTCATGGAGTAAAAGGACAAGTCCTCTTGTGGATCCGAAACTGGCTAATTAATAGGAAACAGAGAGTGAGTATAAATGGGCAGTCTTCACAGCAGAAGACGGTAAGCCGTGGGGTGCTGCAGGGCTCAGTACTGGGTCCCATGCTCTTTAACTTGTTCATTAATGATTTGGATTTTGGAGTAAGCAGTGAAGTGGCCAAGTTTGCAGATGACACTAAATTGTTCAGAGAGGATTGTGAGGCACTCCAAAGGGATGTGTTGAGGCTGGGTGAGTGGGCATCAACGTAGCAGATGTGGTTCAATGTGGACAAGTGCAAAGTAATGCACATTGGGGCCAAGAATCCCAGCTACAAATACAAGTTGATGGGGTGTGAACTGGCAGAGACTGACCAAGAGAGAGATCTTGGGGTCATGGTAGATAACTCACTGAAAATGTCAAGACAGTGTGCGTTTGCAATAAAAAAGGCCAACGCCATGCTGGGAGTTATTAGGAAGGGAATTGAAAACAAATCAGCCAGTATCATAATGCCCCTGTATAAATCGATGGTGCGGTCTCATTTGAAAATCTGGTACAATTCTGGTCACTGCACCTCTAAAAGGATATTATAGCATTGGAAAATGTCCAGAAAAGGGCAACTAAAATGATTAAAGGTTTGGAATACTTTTCCTATGAAGAAAGGTTAAAACACTTGGGGCTCTTTAGCTTGGAGAAATGTCGACTGCAGGGTGACATGATAGAGGTTTACAAGATAATGCATGGGATGGAGAAAGCAGAGAAAGAAGTACTTTCCCCCCTTCCTCACAATACAAGAACTTGTGGGCATTTGATGAAATTGCTGAGCAGCCAGGCTAAAATGGATAAAAGGAAGTTCTTCTTCACCCAAAGGGTGACTAACATGTGGAATTCACTGCCACGGAAGGTGGTGGCAACTACAAGCATAAAAAGCTTCAAGAGGGGATTTGATAAAAAATATGGAGCAGAGGTCCATCAGTGGCTATTAGCCACAGCATATTATTGGAACTGTCTGGGGGAGTGATGCTCTGTATTCTTGGTGCTAAGTGGGGGGCGGGGGGCAAAGTGGAAAGTCTTCTAGCCCCACTTGTGAACCTCCTGATGGCACTTGGGGTTTTTTGGGCCACTGTGTGACACAAAGTGTTGGACTGGATGGGCCATTGGCCTGATCCAACACGGCTTCTCTTATGTTCTTAGGTTGCGGGTAGAAATTCCAACAGTGCAGTCAACAACAGAGACGACACTCCACACGAACTATCTCGTGCAGCAAGGCATGAATAAATTCGCTACGCGGTTGTACTTGATCCCACGTTTTGCTGTCGCTTCGATAAGTGTTCAGAAATTTACTTCATAGCCCAACTGCTGTTACTTGAAACATTTTTTTCTATGGTATGGTCTTTTTTGGTTTCACAACCAAATATGCAAAGGAGTTCCTGCTACAAAAAAACCCTGGTTGGGAGCACTGCGCAACCCAGCAGTTACCATGTCTGCATGTGGAATGGACAATCATCCCAGGGCCTCACAGACAACTAACGGGTGGTTGATGTGGCTAGTATCAAAGAAGTGTCAGGCGGGGGTTCATTGACGCTCACAAGTAAGCAGACTAAGTATTTTGAAACAAAGTTGCATTGATTGGATACTTCAGAGTTACTCCAGTGTGGTAGGCATTGGAACTGATGGAGATCAGTTCGGATCATTGGTATTTAACCTTCCACATCAAAGCATATGAACATATGAACATATGAAGCTGCCTTATACTAAACCAGACCTTTGGTCCATCAAAGTCAGTACTGTCTACTCAGACTGGCAGTGGCTCTCCAGGGTCTGCAGCTGAGGTTTTTCACACCTATTTGCTTGGACCCTTTTTTGGAGATGCCAGGGATTGAACCTGGGACCTTCTGCTTGCCAAGCAGATGCTCTACCACTGAGCCACTGTCCCTCCCAAAGCAATTGCTTCTACCCCTCATTTCCCAAAACAAAAGGCTGCTTTTGCATGTGAGAGTTTCCCAACGCTCCCCCCCCTTATCTTTTCGGTTGGTGGTTACATTTCCCGGAGGCAATGTCCTTGCTGCCTCTGAGGAGGAGGTGAGAAACTGGCACGTACCGGTACTTTCTACATAAAAGAGACCTTGGCAACCTTTGATATTCCTGGGAAGCTACTCTCTACTTCCCCCCCCTCCCTCTTTACTACCCCGGCCCCTGTGTTAGTGAGCGTTCCTAGGCATTGATCAATATGGTTAGTAAACAGCGTTTAGCAATAGTGTAAATGAACAGAGCCTGACAAGAAGTCCCCGCCCTGTCTAACCAGACAGTGAATAACTGGCTGTTTCAGGAGTGGCCCTTTGTCATGGGATGCCTCAGTGTTCTTCACCATATCCATCAAAATGACAGTAATCACTGTCCCTATGGACGGTTGAAGGAGACCAAAAACTACGCCTCTTGGAAGGCATGCGAAGCAGGAGAAAAATGATTTCCTAAAAATGCCAATCATAAGGCAGCCTAGAGATTCCTTTTTAGACCCTAAATGTCTGACAAATCCCAGGGTGTTTCAAATGTGGATGGATGGGTCAGCAGCAGTAGCATTAGGTCCGGATGGAGAGCCAGTTTGGTGTAATGGTTAAGTGTGCGGACTCTTATCTGGGAGAACCGGGTTTGATTCCCCACTCCTCCACTTGCACCTGCTGGACTGGCCTTGGGTCCGCCATAGCTCTGGCAGAGGTTGTCCTTGAAAGGGAAGCTGCTGGGAAAGCCCTCTCCAGCCCCACCCACCTCACAGGGTGTCTGTTGAGGGGGAGGAAGGGAAAGGAGATTGTGAGCTGCTCTGAGACTCTTCAGAGTGGAGGTCAGGATAAAAATCCAATATCATCATCTTCTTCTTCTTCATACATCCGAGAGTTCTGAAAGAACTCAAAGGTGAACTTGTGGGTCTCCTGACAAAAATATGTAAAATCTGAATCTTTCATTAAAATCTGCCTCCGTTCCTGAGGACTGGAAGGTAGCAAATGTCACCCCCATCTTTAAAAAAGGTTCCAGAGGAGATCCGGGAAATTACAGGCCAGTCAGTCTGACTTCAATACCGGGAAAGTTGGTAGAAACCATTATCAAGTACAGAATGAGTAGGCACATTGATGAACACGGGTTATTGAGGAAGACTCAGCATGGGTTCTGCAAGGGAAGATCTTGCCTCACTAACCTGTTGCATTTCTTTGAGGGGGTGAACAAACATGTGGACAAAGGAAACCCGATAGATGTTGTTTACCTTGACATCCACAAAGCTTTTGATAAAGTTCCTCATCAAAGGCTCCTTAGAAAGCTTGAGAATCATGGAGTAAAAGGACAGGTCCTCTTGTGGATCAAAAACTGGCTGAGTAATAGGAAGCAGAGAGTGAGTATAAATGGGCAGTCTTTGCAGTGGAGGACGGTAAGCAGTGGGGTGCCGCAGGGCTCGGTACTGGGTCCCATGCTCTTTAACTTGTTCATAAATGATTTAGAGTTGGGAGTGAGCAGTGAAGTGGCCAAGTTTGCAGATGACACTAAATTGTTCAGGGTGGTGAGAACCAGAGAGGATTGTGAGGAACTCCAAAGGGATCTGTTGAGGCTGGGTGAGTGGGCGTCAACGTGGCAGATGCGGTTCAGTGTGGCCAAGTGCAAAGTAATGCACATTGGGGCTAAGAATCCCAGCTACAAATACAAGTTGATGGGGTGTGAACTGGCAGAGACTGACCAAGAGAGAGATCTTGGGGTCATGATAGATAACTCACTGAAAGTGTCAAGACAGTGTGCATTTGCAATAAAAAAGGCCAACGCCATGCTGGGAATTATTAGGAAGGGAATTGAAAACAAATCAGCCAGTATCATAATGCCCCTGTATAAATCGATGGTGCGGTCTCATTTGGAGTACTGTGTGCAGTTCTGGTCGCCGCACCTCAAAAAGGATATTATAGCATTAGAGAAGGTGCAGAGAAGGGCAACTAGGATGATTAAAGGGCTGGAGCACTTTCCCTATGAAGAAAGGTTGAAACGCTTGGGACTCTTTAGCTTGGAGAAACGTCAACTGCGGGGTGACATGATAGAGGTTTACAAGATAATGCATGGAATGGAGAAAGTAGAGAAAGAAGTACTTTTCTCCCTTTCTCACAATACAAGAACTCGTGGGCATTCGATGAAATTGCTGAGCAGACAGGTTAAAATGGATAAAAGGAAGTACTTCTTCACCCAAAGGGTGATTAACATGTGGAATTCACTGCCACAGGAGGTGGTGGCGGCCACAAGTATAGCCACCTTCAAGAGGGGTTTAGATAAAAATATGGAGCACAGGTCCATCAGTGGCTATTAGCCACAGTGTATGTGTGTATATAACATTTTTTGCCACTGTGTGACACAGAGGGTTGGACTTGATGGGCCGTTGGCCTGATCCAACATGGCTTCTCTTATGTTCTTATGTTCTTATGTTATCTTTCATTGAAATCTGCCTCCGTTTCCTGAGGACTGGAAGGTGGCAAATGTCACCCTCATTTTTAAAAAGAGTTCCAGAGGAGATCCGGGAAATTACAGGCCATTCAGTCTGACTTCAACACCAGGAAAGTTGGTAGAAACCATTATCAAGGACAGAATGAGTAGGCACACTGATGAACACAAGTTATTGAGGAAGATTCAGCATGGGTTCTGTAAGGGAAAATCTTGCATCACTAACCTGTTACAGTTCTTTGAGGGGGTGAACATACATATGGACAAAGGGGACCCAATAGATATTGTTTACCTTGACTTCCAGAAAGCTTTTGATAAAGTTCCTCATCAAAGGCTCCTTAGTAAGCTCGAGAGTCATGGAGTAAAAGGACAGGTCCTCTTGTGGATCAAAAACTGGCTAATTAATACGAAACAGAGGGTGAGTATAAATGGGCAATCTTCGGAGTAGAAAACGGTAAGCAATGGGGTGCCGCAAGGCTCAGTACTGGGTCCCATGCTCTTTAACTTGTTCATTAATTATTTGGAGTTGGGAGTAAGCAGTGAAGTGGCTAAGTTTGCAGATGACACTTAATGGTTTAGGATGGTAAGAACTAGAGAGGATTGTGAGGCACTTCAAAGGGATCTGTTGAGGCTGGGTGAGTGGGCATCAATGTGGCAGATGAGGTTCAATGTGGACAAGTGCAAAGTAATGCACATTGGTGTCAAAAATTCCAGTTACAAATGCAAGTTGATGGGGTGTGACTGGCAGAGACTGACGAAGAGAGAGATCTTGGAGTCGTTGTAGATAACTCACTGAAAATGTCAAGACAGTGTGGGACTGCAATAAAAAAGGCCAATGATATGCCAGGAATTATTAGGAAGGGAATTGAAAACAAATCAGTCAGTATCATAATACCCCTGTATAAATCGATGGTGCAGTTTCATTTGGAGTACTGTGTGCAATTCTGGTCACCCCACCTCAAAAAGGATATTATAGCATTGGAAAAAGTGCAGAAAAGGTCAACCAGAATGATTAAAGGGTTGGAACACATTCCCTATGAAGAAAGGTTAAAGCGCTTGGGGCTCTTCAGCTTGGAAAAACATCGACTGCGGGGGTGACATGATAGAGGTTTCCAAGATGATACATGGGATGGAGAAAGTAGAGAAAGAAGTACTTTTCTCCCTTTCTCACATACAAGAACTTGTGAGCATTCAATGAAATTGCTGAGCAGTAGGGTTAGAATGGATAAAGGGAAGTACTTTTTCACCCAAAGGGTGATTAACATGTGGAATTCACTGCCACAGGATGTGGTGGTGGCTACAAGCATAGCCAGCTTCAAGAGGGGTTTGGATAAAAAATATGGAGTAGAGGTCCATCAGTGGCTATTAGCCACAGTATATTATTGGAACTGTCTGGGGCAGTGATGCACTGTATTCTTGGTGGTTGGGGGAGGGCAAAGTGGAAGGTCTTCTAGTCCCACTTGTGAACCTCCTTTTTTTTGGCCACCGTGTGACACATTGGCCGTTTTCCCACTGACCTTACTCCGGAGCGACGTCCCTCTTCACCGCGCAGTGTCTGCGCGGATTTCCCACCAACTGCTTGCACACAACCAGGAAGTGCTGTGGCTTTTGCATCGCAGATGTAAACCGCTAAAAACCAGTTTACATCTGCGACGCAAAAGCCCTGGCTCTTCTGGTTGTGCGCAGCAATTGGTGGGAAATCCGCGCAAACGCTGCGCGGTGAAGAGGGACGTCGCTCCGGAGTAAGGTCAGTGGGAAAACGGCCAGAGTTTTGGACTGGATGGTCTATTGGCCTGATTCAACATGGCTTCTCTTATGTTCTTATGTTCTTATTATGGAGAGTAGAATTTATTTTCTTTTGTTCATGACATTTTCTTTTCTAGATATAGCCAATGATTCCTCTCTCTCTCTCTCTCTCTCTTTCTTTCTTTCTCTCTCTCTTCTTCTTTCTTTCTTTCTTTTCTTTCTTTCTTTCTTTCTTTCTTTCTTTCTTTCTTTCTTTCTTTCTTTCTTCTTTCTTTCTTTCTTTCTTTCTTTCTTTCTTTCTCTCCCTCCTCTTCTTTCTTTCTCTCCCTCTCTCTTTCTCCTCTTTCTCTCCTGCTTGCTCTCATAAGAACATAAGAGAAGCCATGTTAGATCAGGCCAATGGCCCATCCAGTCCAACATTCTGTGTCACACAGCGGCCAAATATATATAATATTTATCCGTTTTTAACCCGACTGCTCAGCAATTTCATCGAATGCCCACGAGTTCTTGTATTGTGAGAAAGGGAGAAAAGTACTTCTTTCTCTACTTTCTCCATCCCATGCATTATCTTGGTAAACCTCTATCATGTCACCCCTCAGTCGACGTTTCTCCAAGCTAAAGAGTCCAAGCGTTTCAACCTTTCTTCATAGGAAAGGTGTTCCAGCCCTTTAATCATTCTAGTTGCCCTTTTCTGAACTTTCTCTAATGCTATAATGCTATATCTATCTATCTATCTATCTATCTATCTATCTATCTATCTATCTATCTATCTATCTATCTATCTATCTATCTATCTATCTATCTATCTATCTATCTATCTATCATGTTTTAACATGTGTCTCAGTTGTGTCTCCACTTCTGTCAATAATGGATGACTGGTGCACCACAAATTATCAAGGTGCTGATCGGGGGTAGAATTCTAGCAGGAGGTTATTTGCATATGAGGCCACACACCCCTGATGTAGCCAATCCTCCAAGAGGGCTCTTCTTTGTAAGCTCTTGAAGGGTTGGCTACATCAGGGGTGTGTGGCCTAATATGCAAAGGAGTTCCTGCTAGAATTCCAACCCTGGGGCTGATAAACCAACTACTATGACGTTACACAAATTGACTTACATAGCGAGTAAAATGGATGTCTTGGCAAACATATTACAGGATCCGTCGTAGTCCCTTTGTTTGACCCTGTAAAAATTTGCAGTGTTATCACCGCACATCAAAATAGTTTACCCTGCCTTTCTAAAGCTAAAAGGATTTGCGTTCTTGGCAGGTATACTGAGTCATGCTCCTCTTGGTGGCTCTTCACCAGAAACATAGGTGTTCCAGATGACTGATTGAGGGGTAGGACAGATTCCCCGTCGTTTGTAATCCTTTTAGTTGTGATCCGCTAAGCGCTCCGGGTCACTTCACGTGCTAATCCTCGCAGCATTTCTTCGGAAGTCTTCTTGGCATCCTGCGCCTTTTGTTACGCACACCACCCTATTCCTTCTACTGCAGTCCTGTACTGAACCAACCCTAGCCCTCCTCACTGTTCATGCCTGTCATGGACCAGACTTCCGTGCTCGCTGATGTGCTTCAGATGGGCACCGCCTGTCTGTCTGTATGACTTTGCTAACAGAGGCTGCCAGGATGTCTGGAACACCTGGTTCCATTTGGAAACTGTATTTCATGATAATAATATACCGAATGATGGAGTCAGAAGACAGATTGCTAGTGCTGAGTGCCGGAAGATGTGGGGCTGTCTGTCTTCAGTCCTCTAGATCAGGGGTGGCCAGCGGTAGCTCTCCAGATGTTTTTTTGCCTACAACTCCCATCAGCCCCAGCCAGCATGTCCAATGTCTGGGGCTGATGGAAGTTGTAGGCCAAAAAAAAAAACATCTTGCAAGCTACCATTGGCAACCCCTGCTCTAGATGACTAGGAATATCTATCTATCTATCTATCTATCTATCTATCTATCTATCTATCTATCTATCTATCTATCTATCTATCTATCTATCTATCATCTATCATCTATCTGTCTGTCTGTCTGTCTATCATCTCTCTCTCTCCATCTGTCTGTCTATCATCTATCATCTCTCTTTCTGTCTCTCTCTCTGTCTCTCTCTCTCTGTCTCTCTCCATCTCTCTCTGTCTCTCTCTCTGTCTCTCTCTCTGTCTGTCTGTCTGTCATCTATCATCAGTCTGTCTGTCTGTCTGTCTGTCTGTCTATCTATCTATCTATCTATCTATCTATCTATCTATCTATCTATCTATCTATCTATCTATCTATCTATCTATCTATCTATCTATCTATCATCTCTCTCTCTCTATCTGTCTATCTCTCTCTCTCTCTCTCCGTCTGTCTATCATCTATCATCTCTCTCTCTGTCTCTCTTTCTGTCTGTCTGTCTATCTATCTATCTATCTATCTATCTATCTATCTATCTATCTATCTATCTATCTATCATCTATCTATCTATCTATCATCTATCTATCTATCATGAGATCTATCTATCTATCTATCTATCTATCTATCTATCTATCTATCTATCTATCTATCTATCTATCTATCTATCTATCTATCTATCTATCTATCTATCTATCATCTATCTATCTATCATGAGACAGGGCCGGCCTTGCCAGTAGACAAAGAAGGCAACTGCCTAATGTGCCGGCCTTCTGGGGGCACCAAATTGGGTGTCCTCATGTGACTCGGTGACATTATCAGCACATGGGGAGGGGGTGCCAGAAGTCAGCCTTGCCTAGGGTGCCAGGCAACCCACCAGTGTGTTGTGTATGTGCACTGATATATCATTAATTGTGTTCCTGCCTGGCTCATTGGAGATTTAGGCTTCAGCTTGGGGCCCCAGGAACAATGGGCAGCAAGATCCAAATCCCTGCCACCCTGCTCCAATCACAGCCCCCCTGCTGGTTTCAATGAGCCAATGGAGTCCTAGCGCAGGAACCTTGAACTGTATATAGTTGGCCCCAAGGCTTTTTTTTTTTTTAAAAAAGCCCAGCAGGAACTCATTTGCAAATTAGATTACAGCCCCGGATATCACCATTGTTTCACACAGCATTTCTTGTAGAAGAAGCCCACCAGTAACTCATTTTGTATATTAGGCCACACCCTCTGACAATAAGCCAGCCGGAACTTTGTTCCTGTGCGTTCCTGCTTAAAAGAAAAAAAGCCCTGGTTGGCCCCATACGGCAATCTTCCTTAGTTACAACTTGCCATGCTGTAACTCAACAAAAAGCTATGATCACTGCAACCACATCTCATCAATACATTGAACCCACTATAAGTGGCTATTAAAGCAAACGTTCATCAGTGGCTATTAGCCGCAGTGGGTATTGCTGGAACTCTCTGTCTGGTGCACATTACGCTATTTATTCTTGGTGCTTGGGGAGCAACAGTGGGAGAGCTTCTAGTGTCCTGGCTCCACTGGTGGACCTCTTGATGGCACCTGGTTTATGTGGCCACTGTATGGCACAGAGTGTTGGACTGCATGGGCCATTGGCCTGATCCAACATGGCTTCTCTTATGTGACACAGAGTGTTGGACTGGATGGGCCATTGGCCTGATCCAACATGACTTCTCTTATGTTCTTATGTGACGCAGAGTATTGGACTGCATGGGCCACTGGCCTGATCCAACATGGCTTCTCTTATGTTCATATGTGACACAGAGTGTTGGACTGGATGGGCCATTGGCCTGATCCAACATGGCTTCTCTTATGTTCTTATGTGACTCAGAGTGTTGGACTGGATGGGCCATTGGCCTGATCCAACATGGCTTCTCTTATGTTCTTATGTGACACAGAGTGTTGGACTGGATGGGCCACTGGCCTGATCCAACATGGCTTCTCTTATGTTCTTCTGTGACACAGAGTGTTGGACTGGATGGGCCATTGGCCTGATCCAACATGGCTTCTCTTATGTTCTTATATTCTGTTAGAGCTGGCCCTGACTGGAGACTTTCCATCCTCCCAACTGCATTATAATGGTGGTGGGAAGAGTCCTCAAGTTGCAGCCAATGTATGGTAACCCCATAGTTTTTTTTTTTAAATAACTTTATTAAAGTTGAGATTAGAATTACACAGAACTCTTAACTTCACCAACCATAACAACAAAGCTCCAATCATTCAAAATCATGACTGGGTGCTACAATACACCTCTTAAGGTCTTGCCTATGATACCATCCCAAAGCCCGAAATGTTGGAAAAATTGTAAACATATCTTCATTGTTGGTGACCCTGTGAAAAAAATACAAACCTTCCGGGAGAAGAAGAAGATGATGATGATGATGATGATGATGATGATGATGATGTAATGCTCTCTACATGGGGCTACCCTTGATGCAAACCCGGAGACTACAACTAGTGCAGAACGCTCTGTTAATGGGGCTGCCGTGACGGGAGCACATTCAGCCAGTGCTGAGAGAGCTGCACTGGTTGCCTGTTGTGTTCCGAGTTCGCTTCAAGGTGTTGGTATTAACCTTTAAAGCCCTCTATGGTCAGGGACCTGCCTATCTACGGGACCGCCTTTCCCCACATATCTCCCAGAGAGCACTGCGATCAGGGACGAAAAATCTGTTGTCCGCCACTGGGCCAAAAGAAGCCAGGTTGTGTGTAACGAGATCCAGGGCTTTTTCGGTGGCAGCACCAGAACTTTGGAACACCCTCCCAGAAGCTATAAGGGCCCTGCGGGATTTGTCTGCGTTCCGCAGGGCCTGTAAGACCGAATTGTTTAAACAGGCTTTTGCGGTCTAATTGAAAAAGGGCTGCCACCGGACATCCTACAGAATGTTGGCGATCATAGTCGAGAAGTCAATACCGCCTATACTGGACTGAAATAGCGCTATGGAATGGTTTTAAAGTTGATATGTAAATTATGGTTTTATATGTTTTATTGGACTGATTGTTTTTATAATGTTGTAAGCCGCCCTGAGTCCGCTTGCGGAAAGGGCGGGATATAAATGGAAAGTAATAAATAAATAAATGATGATGATGACATTGGATTTATATCCTGAGTGGTCACAATCTCCTTTACCTTCCCCCCCATCCCACAACAGACACCCTGTGAGGTAGGTGGCGCTGAGAGAGCTCTTACAGCAGCTGCCCTTTCAAGGGCAACTCCTACTAGAGCTATGGCTGACCCAAGGCCATTCCAGCAGCTGCAAGTGGAGGAGTGGGGAATCAAACCCAGTTCTCCCTTTCTCACAATACAAGAACTCGTGGGCATTCAATGAAATTGCTGAGCAGTCAGGTTAAAACGGATAAAAGGAAGCCCTTCTTCACCCAAGGGTTGATTGACATGTGGAATTCACTGCCACGGGAGGTGGTGGCGGCTACAAGCATAGACACCTTCAAGAGGGGGTTAGATAAAAATATGGAGCGGAGGTCCATCAGTGGCTATTAGCCACAGTGTGTGCGTATGTGTGTGTATATATATAATTTTTTGGCCACTGTGTGACACAGAGTGTTGGACTGGATGGGCAATTGGCCTGATACAACATGGCTCCTCTTATGTTCTTATGTGACACAGAGTATTGGACTGGATGGGCCACTGGCCTGATCCAACATGGCTTCTCTTATGTTCTTCTGTGACACAGTGTTGGACTGGATGGGCCATTGGCCTGATCCAACATGGCTTCTCTTATGTTCTTAGGGGACAAAAAAACAACCCTTGGGAGAGATTTCCAGAGCTTTGGTGTCACATGACCATGAATGCTTCCTCTGGGTTGCCTTCCACTGTATCTCCGAAAATGGTGGCATCTGAAGCTGTGCCTCCAATTGTGGTCAGCCAGGTTCATAAGGGAGTAGGCAGCCTTTCTGGCACGCTGGTCCTGAACCATATAGAGCTTTGATCAGCACTTTGAATTGTGTCTGGAAACAAATGGGGTGTTACTGTAAAGGAGCCAGGACTGGAGTGATGAGGTGACCCATGCCAGTCAACATCCTGTCTGCAGTGCTTTGTACCGACTGCACTTTCTGAACGTTTCTCAAGGACTGTCCTACGTAGAGCGCAAGTCATCCGCCATCCCAGCCCAAGTCATCCACCAGGGACAAAGTGTTACTAATTCTGAGATAACTGGTTGCAGTTTGGGTGTTAACGTGAAGAAAAAGTAAAATTAGTAATTAATTGGGAAACGCATCATACGCTCTAACGACTTCAGGAGTTGTATAAAAACCTTCGCGACACGCAACGAAGACACCAGCAGCTTCCGAAGCAGAGACTCTTCCCTTGAGTTCTTTCAGTTGGAGAAGCAGGTAAGGTTTGGTGAGAGAGATTTTTTGTCTTGCTGGTGTACGAATACTTGGGGATTTTGGTTGATTCTACTTTTCTGCCACACTATTGCATGCTGATTTCTAACCCCCCCCCCCGCTCTTGATAATTAGGCTCATCCTTTAGCAAAAAGTAGATGTTCTTCTGCTATGTTCTGTTATTGAGCAGCCCCATGGCGCAGAGTGGTAAAGCTGCAGTGCTGCAGTCTCAGCTCTCTGCTTACAACCTGAATTCGATCCCGGTGGAAGCTGGGTTCAGGTAGCAAGCTCAAGGTTGACTCAGCCTTCCGTCCTTCCGAGGTCGATGAAATGAGTATCCAGCTCGCTGGGGGGAAAGTGTAGATGACTGGAGAAGGCAATGGCAAACTATCCTGTAAAAAGTCTGCAGTGAAAACATTGTGATGCGATGTCACCCGAGTCGGAAACAACTGGTGCTTTCATAGGAAGACAACTTTTACCTTAGTAGTACTGTGGCTCAGTGGTAGAGCATCTGCTTGGTAAGCAGAAGATCCAAGGTTCAATCCCCGGCATCTCCAATTAAAAAGAGTCCAGGCAAATAGGTGTGAAAAACCTCAGCTTGAGACCCTGGAAAGCTGCTGCCAGTTAGGGAAGGGATGGTGGCTCAGTGGTAGAGCATCTGCTTGGTAAGCAGAAGGTCCCAGGTTCAATCCCCGACATCTCCAATTAAAAAGGGTCCAGGCAAATAGGTGTGAAAAACCTCAGCTTGAGACCCTGGAGAGCTGCTGTCTGTCTGAGTAGACAATATTGACTTTGATGGACCGAGAGTCTGATTCATTATAAGACCGAGAGTCTGATTCCATTATAAGTAGCTTCATATGTTCATATAAGTACTCTCAGTTAGCTGTTGACTTAGGGCAACCCTATGAATGAGCTCCAAAACATCCTATCATGAATAACCTCACTCAGGTTTCGCAAATGGAAGGCTGTGGGATGTAGATTTAGAAACCAGCCAGTTCAGTTTTCTGCTCTTGGAGCACAAGAGCCCTGCAAAGCCATGCATTTTGTGATCTCCAAAATGCATGGCTGTGATTGGACCGGGGCCTCCCCCTCTACTCAGCCCAGAGGTGAGAAAAGCCAGGGAAAGGCGCGAAAGGCAATTGCCTGAGTGCCTTTCCCTTTTACCCATTGAAAAAAGCCGAAAGAAAGGTTTACTGAATATTTCCAGATACTATTTGGTGGTATCTGGAAATAAGGTATTCGGAATTCTGAATAGGCTGTAAAAAGCTATCCGGATATTCCTGTTTCCGAATACCGCCGAATAGGCAGGTATCCGGTAAATATTCGATAAACCCCCTTTACCTAACCGCACAGCCCCAGTAGGCATTTTCAAATGTGGCCGAAATCTAGTTTTTTGCTTTACGGAACAGGAGCAGACTGAGGGCGATTCTACATTCATGTTTGAGCCTGATTTTCCGAGAATTGAAACCGCCTTATAGGAATCCAGATTGTTTTTAAAGCATTTACACTGTTTCTCTCATTTGTAACAGTTCTTGTCTATGGTGGTTGTTTTGATGTGTTTCATCACAAGGTGGTACTATTGCTCTCAGAGTAATCACTATGAGCCTCCAAAGCTCACGTGGTAATCATAGGGTTGCGTGTTCAATCCCCCGCTGACTTCAGGAGGCTGAAGTTGATTCCTTATTCGCCGTTTGGAGAGCCAGTTTAATTGTGTTTGTCTATGTCTTTTATAAAGTTTTAATAATAAATAATAATAATAATAATAATAGGCAAAAGGGGCGCATGTAAGATGTTAAATAACATCGGAGAGAGAACTGCCCCCTGAGGCACCCCACAATTACGTAGGTGTCTCCGGGACAGCTCTCCCCCAATTGCCACCCTTTGTCCCCGACCCTCAAGGAAAGAGGGACCTAGGAGGGACCCTGCTACCTAATCTGACATAGGTACACACATATACCCTCTTACAAAAAAGAGCCTTGTAAGCTCTTGGAGGATTGGCTACATCAATCAGGGGTGCGGGCTCCTGCTAGAATTTCACCCCCGATGAGAATTATGGAGTTTTTTGCCACTGCTCTAACTACCATAAATGGAAAATATCAGCTATGGAATAGCAATAAGTAGTCAGCTTCATGGCCTCTTGAAAAATACAAATTTGAATAAAGATCTTTTCCTGGCTTGGATCCTGCAGACAAGTCTGCTGATGGAAGGATTTCAGCCACTCTTCCCCACCCCCACCACTGCAGCCCAGGGTTCTTTGAAGATTCCTGTTTTGTTGACCTTCGTAAACTCTGTCTCCTACCTTGCTATGTTCTTTCAGGTCCACCCACCAGCAGAAGAAAGATGTCTTGTCAGTGGAACAAGTGTGCCTCAAGCTGCCCTCCCATGACCGTGTCAATCCAGCCCACCACCCATTCATGGTGACCATTCCAGGGCCATCCATGTTCTGCGCCGACCAACCCCTGTGCATTGAGCAGTGCAACCCTTGTGCTCCATGCTATCTGCCAATCAGCTGCAGCCCTTGCGCTCCCATCCTGCCTGCCCACCAGCTGCAACCCTTGTGCTCCATACTGCCCCGCCTGCCAGCAAGGGGGCAACTAAGTATTCACAGAAGCCCATGCAAAGGAAACCAGAGTGATTGCTACTCTTGCCTGTAATGTGGAGCTCAGAACCCACTGAAGAGTGAAGAGCCAAGAGTTCGAAATCCAAGGTCTACTACAGTAACCAATCCAAGCTCTACTACAGTAACGCATGCTTGTTTTGTCCCACTTCCTCCCATGTAGCTTCCCCATGTAGCTAAATTTATTAAAATGGAAGGTTTTTTCCTTGCTGAACTTTTCTATTTTGTATACGGTAAACAAAGAAATTTGTTTGATTTGGCACTTGAAAACTTCAAATTGTGGAATTGTACCGCTCTTCTCTTGAAAAAAACTAATAAAGTCCCCCCTGCATCATACTCTCTGTTTCTGCTTCAGTCATTCCTTGTTACAACTTGCCCCTCGTAGATGGAAAACCGTACCTGGGGAAAATAAGGGGAACACAAGCTAAAAGGACAATAGAATTCCCTCACTTTAATACAGAACAGCCCAACTTTTGGGAGCCAGGAATTCATGGAAATAGTTTCATGGTATGGTAAAATTCAACAGACCTTGTGACAACTGCTGTTGGTATGCTGTATTACCCATGGTTCTAATGATTCCTACAAGCAATAAATTGTGCCAAAGAAATGCAGCTTTATTCAGCTTTAACAATGATAACAGTGGGAATATCCCTCACCCACCCAGTGAGCTTTATAAGGAGAAAGAAAAGTCCACTTCACAAGGCTAGCAATCTGTTTCAAGAAACTCAGCTGGACTGCAGGGTTTCTCTGCAGCTTCCACGCAGCTTCAAAGTTTGTTGCTTTCACACACACACACACACCCCAGCTGTCTTCTGTGCTTGAAGCCCGTTCTCCCTCTGCCTTCCAAAGCCACCATCTTCAGAAGCCTGTTCCTTGAAGCTGCTGCTGCC
This sequence comes from Heteronotia binoei, assembly GCF_032191835.1. NCBI lineage: Eukaryota > Metazoa > Chordata > Lepidosauria > Squamata > Gekkonidae > Heteronotia > Heteronotia binoei. The sequence goes on from NC_083223.1 coordinate 273,893,533, forward strand.
CCCCTTTCTCCAAAGTTTGCCTGCTTCTTATCTACACAGTTCTCTCATCCCAGGTGTTCTTCATTTACAGTGCTGGGCAGGATTTAACCCACTGCTGCCCTGGGACTGCCATTCACATGGAGAAGGACTGTATGGCCTCCCCACTTATCTCCTCATGTAATTTCCACTACATATGCCCCTTAATCTGACTTTTTTTTTTTTTAGAAATTAGTTCTTAATCTTCCATCTTTAGTAACCCGCAACTGTACAAGAGATGGTTACTGCATTAATTAACTTTCATTTTAACAGATGCCTGTGAAGAGTGTAAATCTTTCGTTCATATCTGGTACTCTATATCTGGTACTCTATGGTACCATAGAGTTTCCCCTCCCAAATTGCTGTGGGCCAGCGGGTTGCGGACCTCCAGGACAGGAGAACCCACACTCCGCACAGGAGCTTGGCAGGCCTAGTTGTACATCAGTAAATCTATATCATATATTAAATGAAGCACACTATTCAAGAAAAAGAGGAGGAAGAAGAGGAGAAGAAGAAGAAGAGGAAGAGGGAGGAGGAGGAGCTGAATTTATACTAATTAGAGTCAAGATGCATGTGTAACTGGTGATAAGCAGGACGCTTTTTTGTAGCAGGGACTCCTTTGCATATTCGGCTACACATTCCTGATGTAGCCAATCCTTCAAGAGTTTGCAGGGCTCTTCTTGCAGGGGTCTACTGTAACCTCTTGGAGGATTGGCTACATCCAGGGGCGTGGCCCTAATATGGAAGGGAGTTTCTGCTACCAAAAAAAACCCCAACACCCTGGATATAGCTGAGACTAGAGGAATGCAGTTGGAAAGACTTTGTGAATAAAACATAAGAACATAAGAGAAGCCATCTTGGATCAGGCCAATGGCCCATCCAGTCCAACACCTCTGTGTCACATAAGAAACATAAGAGAAGCCATGTTGGATCAGGCCAGTGGCCCATCCAGTCCAACACTCTGTGTCACATAAGAACATAAGAGAAGCCATGTTGGATCAGGCCAGTGACCCATCCAGTCCAACACTCTGTGTCACATAAGAACATAAGAGAAAGCCATGTTGGATCAGGCCAGTGGCCCATCCAGTCCAACACTCTGTGTCACATAAGAACATAAGAGAAGCCATGTTGGATCAGGCCAATGGCCCATCCAGTCCAACACTCTGTGTCACATAAGAACATAAGAGAAGCCATGTTGGATCAGGCCAGTGGCCCATCCAGTCCAACACTCTGGTGTCACATAAGAACATAAGAGAAGCCATGTTGGATCAGGCAATGGCCCATCCAGTCCAGCACGTCTGGGTCACATAAAAACATAAGAGAAGCCATGTTGGATCAGGCCAGTGGCCCATCCAGGCCAACACTCTGTGTCACATAAGAACATAAGAGAAGCCATGTTGGATCAGGCCAGTGGGCCCATCCAGTCCCAACACTCTGTGTCACACAGTGGCAAATATATATATATATTATTATATATATTATATATATATATATATATATATATATAATATATATATATATATTATATATATATATATATATATATATATTATATATATACATACACACTGTGGCTAATAGCCACTGATGGACCTCTGCTCCATATTTTTATCTAAACCCCCTCTTGAAGGCGGCTATGCTTGTGGCTGCCACCACCTCCTGTGGCAGTGAATTCCACCTGTTAATCACCCTTTGGATGAAGAAGGACCTCCTTTTATCCGTTTTAACCCGTCTGCTCAGCAATTTCATCGAATGCCCACGAGTTCTTGTATTGTGAGAAAGGGAGAAAAGTACTTCTTTCTCTTTGGATGCAAACGAGCACAAAACTACAAGAGTTAACAAACGGATGTGAGAACCAAGTTGGAATCCAGTGGCACCTCCACCTGAATCTAAAAATGCATCACAGTGGAATTAAAGGGTGAGACGACAGGATACTGTAGGTCAGGGTGTAGAAGTCATTTGTTATGAGGGCTAGATCTGACATAAATGAGACCTTTTTGGGCCAAGCCATGTCAGGCCAGACCATGTATGTATCTATTTAAGATTAGACAGCAGAGATATAGATTTTATAAAGAACACAAACAAATGCAAATATATATATATATATTTAAAAAAAACATAAAACATGCTTAAAACAGCACTCGTTGGTCTTAAAGATGCTTTGTTTTTATTTCTCCCATGGGATCCAGGAAACTGGGCAAAGCAAGCTCTGGCTCTTTCCTTTCCCAGGGGACTGGGGGGAGGAGCCTCAACCAATAGAAGGAAGAGAGGCTTTGCTCAGTAGCTCTGCTGTGCAATTGGGAGAGCCTGACACAGCAAGCTATCCCTCCCCACCTTTCTCCCCAAGGGAGGAACATCAACCAACGGAGAAAAATAGAGGTTTTGCTCGGTAGCTCCTGTGCGATTGAGCAAGCCTTGCAAAGCAAGCTGTTCTGCGGAAGGAAGCAAGAGAGAGGGACAAGGAAGCAAATGACAGCCAGGTACTCGGGGGCCTGATAGGAGCCTTCCAGGGGCCTGATTCGGCCCCGAACGACATGTTTGACATCTCTGCTGTAGGTCATCCACTTTTAAAATTAAATTTGTATATTCCAGAATTAGGCAGCAGATGGCGCCATTTGATTGAAGACAGATGTGCTGGGGAAATACATAAACCTGAATTATATTACCTATAATTACTTATTATGTAAGAATATAATCCGGACTTGTATTACATACAGAATACCAGAGGAATGGCTTCCTTAAAGGTAAAGGTGATCCCCTGTGCAAGCGCCAGTCGTTTCCGACTCTGGGGTGATGTTGCTTTCGCAACAGTTTTCACGGCAGACTTTTTACGGGGTGGTTTGCCATTGCCTTCCCTAGTCATCTATACTTTCCCCCCAGCAAGCTGGGGACTCATTTGACTGACCTCGGAAGGATGGAAGGCTGAGTCGACCTGGAGCCGGCTACCTGAACCAGCTTCCGTCGGGATCGAACTGAGGTCGCGAGCAGAGTTCTGCAGAAGGAAGCAAGAGACTGCAGCTTTACCACTCTGCGCCACGGGGCTCTTGTTAAATACATTTAATCAGGTAGTTAAATACATTTAATCAAATGTATTTAATCAAATGTATTTAATCAGGATCGGTGCATTCTATTTGGCACTCTGTCCAGGCTCAAGTGCAAATCTGAATCTATGTCCTAGTTGCCGAACAGGAAAAAAATAAAAGAAGATATTCAGTTGTAACCCATGAACCGCCACCCACTTAGGGTTGCCAGTCCCCAGGTGGGGGCAGGGGATCCCCCGGTTTGGAGGACCTCCCCCCGCTTCAGGGTCGTCAGAAAGTGGGGGGGGGGGAATGGAAATGTCTACTGGGAACTCTTATTGTTCCCTATGGAGATTTATTCCCATAGAAAATCATGGAGAATTGATCTGCAGGTACCTGGGGCTCTGGGGAGGCTGTTTTTTGGGGTAGAGGCACCAAATTCTCAGTATAGCATCTAGAGCCTCTCCCCAAAATACCCCCCAAGTTTCAAAAAGATTGGACCAGGGGGTCCAATTCTATGAGCCCCAAAAGAAGGTGCCCCTATCTTTCATTATTTCCTATGGAAGGAAGGAATTGAAAAGGTGTGTCGTCCCTTTAAGTGTGATGGCCAGAACTCCCTTTGGAGTTCAATTATGCTTGTCGCAGCCTTGATCTTGGCTCCACCCCTAATGTCTCCTGGCTTCACCCCCAAAGTCCCCCGATATTTCTTGAATCGGACTTGGCAACCTTACACCCACTCAAACAATGTCAGTGTAGGAAAACATCATTTTTTTTTTTTTAGAGCTCAAAGGCAATGATTCATAGGCTAAAGAACAAGTCTGTTATGATTATCCCTGCTGCAGTCGTTGCAAGGCCAAAATAATCGGCTACCTTTAACTGGATTGGAACTCCAAGAATGCCATTCCTTAATAACCATAATTCATATGTCCTCCTGAACTTATAGAATGTGAGGATATAAAATATATAATGTGAGCTTGTTTGGCAGTTGCAGTCAGAAACAAAAATACTTCTTACAGGGCTTTTTTTGTGTAGCAGGAACTGCTTTGCATATTAGGCCACACACCCCTGATGTAGCCAATCCTCCTGGAGCCTACAGTAGGCCCTGTACGAAGAGCCCTGTAAGCTCTTGGAGGATTGGCTGCATCAGGGGGGCGTGGCCTAATACGTAAAGGAGTGTTCCTGCTACTGAAAAGCCCTGTTAGGCCACACACCCCTGATGTGGTCAATCCTCCAGGAGCTTACAATAGGCCCTGTATGAAGAGCCCTGTAAGCTCTTGGAGGATTGGCTACATCAGGGGTGTGTGGTCTAATAGGCAAAGGAGTTCCTGCTACAAAAAAAGCCCTGCCCATCATAATCAAATGCAGTATTGTCTGTTCTGACTGGTTTTTAGAAAAAGCCCCCTACTTTTCATACACATGGACATCATGATCACCAGTATGGTTGCCAGGGTGCCTGGAGTTTGACTTGCACACATCTGCTCTAAGAAGTGGACTTTGCCCACGGTTTCTAAGGCTTATGTGGATACTATAAGCCTCAGCTTTGCAGCAGCATTCTACATCTCTGGATGGGTGTTAGCCAGAACTACAGACGAGCTTCCAGCCACTCCTTGCATGCACAATCTCAGCCCTTGCAGTGGAAGAAGCCACACCACCATGAACTGTGCAGGAAAACAGTTTCCAGCTGTTTCCATGAACCAAAGGCTAACACCACCAGAATCCATCTTGTTTTCCTGACTTCATTGCAGCAAAGCAAGAGACTCATGTATCCAACAGCTGCTTCAACTTTTGCGTAAGGCAATCAAGCTTATCTTAAGCGTGGATCCTGCCAGACTGCCTAAGCTTTTGTCGAACGGAACCCAAGACAAAGGATAGTGCCAGTAAAGAAGTAAAGAAGAGGAAGAACAGCTTCACCTAGAGCCAGAGTTCTTTTGTATAGATCGGGTGTCACCTTAGGTAACAATTTGGCCCTCTAGTGTCACCTTTAGATAAGTTTGGATAGCTTGTTAATCACTTCCACCCCAATATCCTCACCAATGCCTTGTCCTAATTGTCACCCTGGAGCCTCCCCCTTTGCCCATCGTTACCTGGAAGCCCAATCAGGTAACCAGGGCCAAGTTCGCTCATTGGCCAGATATGGCTGTCCAATCAGGTGCCCCAAACAGACTGGCCACTACCCACCACACAAATCAAGCCCCTATGGTCACTTCGTCGCCTCCCCTTTTTCTGAGGTCATGTACCAGCTGACCACCTGCCATTTGCCCCTTCACCTCCTACCCCCTAAGGGCTCCTACCCTAACCTCTGACCCAACTCCCCACATGTGTGCATCTGACAGTAGAAGAAGAAGAAGAAGATATTGGATTTATATCCCGTCCTCCACTCCGAAGAGCCTCAGAGCGGCTCACAATCTCCTTTCCCTTCCTCCCCACAACAGACACCCTGTGAGGTAGATTAAGATATTGAATTTATATTCTGCCCTCCACTCTGAAGAGTCTCAGAGCGGCTCACAATCTCCTTTCCCTTCCTCCCCCGCAACAGACACCCTGTAAGGTAGATGAAGATATTGGATTTATATCCCAGCCTCCACTCCGAAGAGTGTCAGAGCGGCTCACAATCTACTTTCCCTTCCTCCCCCACAACAGACACCTGTGAGGTAGATGAAGATATTGGATTTATATCCCGCCCTCCACTCCAAAGAGTCTCAGAGGTGCTCACAATCTCCTTTACCTTCTCCCCCACAACAGACACCCTGTGAGGTAGATGAAGATATTGAATTTATATTCTGCCCTCCACTCTGAAGAGTCTCAGAGCGGCTCACAATCTCCTTTCCCTTCCTCCCCCGCAACAGACACCCTGTGAGGTAGATGAAGATATTGAATTTATATTCTGCCCTCCACTCCGAAGAGTCTCAGAGCGGCTCATAATCTCCTTTACCTTCCCACCCCACAACAGACACTCTGTGAGGTAGATGAAGATATTGGATTTATATCCCGCCCTCCACTCTGAAGAGTCTCAGAGCGGCTCACAATCTCCTTTCCCTTCCTCCCCGCAACAGACACCCTGTAAGGTAGATGAAGATATTGGATTTATATCCCAGCCTCCACGCCGAAGAGTGTCAGAGCGGCTCATAATCTCCTTTACCTTCCTCCCCCACAACAGACACCCTGTGAGGTAGATGAAGATATTGAATTTATATTCTGCCCTCCACTCTGAAGAGTCTCAGAGCGGCTCACAATCTCCTTTCCCTTCCTCCCCCGCAACAGACACCCTGTGAGGTAGATGAAGATATTGAATTTATATTCTGCCCTCCACTCCGAAGAGTCTCAGAGCGGCTCATAATCTCCTTTACCTTCCCACCCCACAACAGACACTCTGTGAGGTAGATGAAGATATTGGATTTATATCCCGCCCTCCACTCCGAACAGTCTCAGAGCGGCTCACAATCTCCTTTCCCTTCCTCCCCCACAACAGACACCCTGTGAGGTAGATGAAGATATTGGATTTATATCCCGCCCTCCACTCCGAAGAGTCTCAGAGCGGCTCACAATCTCCTTTCCCTTCCTCCCCCACAACAGACACCCTGTGAGGTGGGTGGAGCTAAGAGGGCTCTCACAGCAGCTGCCCTTTCAAGGACAACCTCTGCCAGAGCTATGGCTGACCCAAGGCATTCCAGCAGCTGCAAGTGGAGGAGTGGGGAATCAAACCCGGTTCTCCCAGATAAGAGTCCGCACCACATACCCCACTGTTAGAGACGCCCCTGATACCTGATCAGTTGAGGGTCCATCCCCCATCTCCCTTTTGTTGCCATTGGAGCCTTCCTCGAAGACTGTGATAGGTCATTATTAACAAATTGAGCAAACCTTTGATCTGAGTAGTGTGAGCAAAGGTTTTGTTCAATTTGTTAATTTTACTATTCTGTCATTGTACCATTTTACATTCTAAACCCCTGCTACCGGATAATTTTACTTCACTGTCATTAGTTCTTAAATCTGTACCATGTTGCATTCTGGGGCACTGCCTACCAGCTATGTATGGCTCTGCTCAGCTATGTATGTTTTGCTCACTGTGCCGGATTCCTCGTCGGATGAAGTGCGCTTAAGAGCACACGAAAGCTTACGTTCTAAATAAAAATTGGTTGGTCTTAAAGGTGCCACTTGACTCCTGCTAGAATCCTAGAGTTGGAATGTACTTCCGAGGTCATCTAGTCCAACCCCTTGCACAATGCAGGGAATTCACAAATACCTCTCCCCACATGCACCCAGTGACACCAGCTCCATGCCCTGAAAATGCGCAGGGGGGGAGACCCATTTTTAAATATTTTAATTTATTTATTTTTTATTTATAATTTATATCCCGCCCTTCCCACCAAGGTGGCTCAGGACGGCTTACAACAGATAAATCAAACATAAAATTTTAAGTTAGGTATCTAAGATATTTAAACATTTAAAACATTCAAAACATTTAAGCATTGCGGCAGTATGCATAACAAGAATCTGATAGAGCTACGTTTAATTTCCTATGTCAGTTAGGTGTAAGCCAGCCGGAAGAGGGTTGTCTTACAGGCCCTGCAGAACTGAATAAGGTCCCACAAGGCCCTCACCTCTTCTGGCAGCTGGTTCCACCATGAAGGGGCCATAACAGAGAAGGCCTGTCCCTGGTAGATTTTAGGTGGGCTTCTTTTAGTTAATAACTTTATTTCATCGTACAGAATTGATGTTTTGAGTGAATAAGATTGTGTCGCGTCCGGATCTAAATTGACTGAGGGTCAGCCTAAAAAAAAGTATAAAAATGTTAAAAACACATTCATGAATTTTTATGACAATTACATACGATAGATGAATTTCATAACGATTATACTGTTCTTTTTATAGCTTGTACCATTGAAGAAATAATGCTGAAACGGAGTAATAAAAAACCCAGGGTCTCGGTCGTCTAGAGACCGAGTGGGCAGAACTTACAGACAATGTGACATTGCATTATTTTATTCTTCAACTAAGCCTATTTATTTATTTATTTATTTATTTATTTATTTTATGATTTATATCCCGCCCTTCCCAACAAGTGGCTCAGGGTGGCTAGTGTCAGGTGTTGTTACTTTATATGGGGGGAAAAACCCTCCAGGATTCTGGCAAAACTGGCCTGGAGAAAAATTGCTACCTATCCGCAAAGTGATAAGAAAGGGTCACAAGAATTAAGCACCGATGCAACCCTTCCTACCCCCTCCTTCTCATGATCTGCCTAAGTTCACAGAATCAGCACTGCTGTCAGAGGGCCATCAAGCCTGTGTTTCAAAACCTCTAAGGAAGGAAAGTTCACCACCTCCCAAGGAAGCCTGTTCCACTGAGGAACTGCTCTCACTTTCAGGAAGTTCTGGTCTCACTGTCAGGAAGAACTGGAAGCTCTTTTGATTTAACCCGTTGGTTCTGTTCTGACCTTCTGGGGCAACAGAAAACAGCTCTGCACCATCCTTTATATGACAGCCCTTCATGTACTTTAAGATGGTGATCATATCACCTCTCAGACATCTCTTCTCCAAGCTAAACATACCCAGCTCCTTCAACCTTTCCTCATAGGATTTGATCCTCAGGGATGTTAGCACTAGGGGTGTGTATTTGGTTTGGCTGAACCGAATACACCCCCCAAAAAACAGCTGATTCGGCTGTATTAAAGCCCTATAGAGCCGAATCAGATTCTCTGATCTGATTCAGGAGCCGTATATTGAAGACACGAATTGCTGCCAAAATTCGGCAGTTATTCGGCCCCATTATACCCTAAGGGCCATTGAAGTCAATGGCAAAATAGGGTATAATGAAGTGGTTGTTCTATGGTTTTATTGTTGGATTTTTACTGTTTTATCATGCTTGTGATCCACCATGAGCCCATTATGGGGGACTATAAATCTGCTAAATAAAATAAACTCCCAAGCTCAATCCCTAGCATATCAAGTTGGAAAAAAAAATATCAGGTGGTGGGTGATGTGAAAGACTTCTTCCTGAAGAGCAGAAGAGCTGCTTAGAGTTTCAAGAGGCAATACTGGCTTTGATGGATTGATACTCTGATTTGGTATAAGACAACTTCAAGGATATGTGTGACAGCTGGAATGCATGTATAAGCATCCCGATATCTGTCTATCCCAGACCCCAGTTCCAAAGTGATCATTTCAGTCTCTATGTACACCACTCTATTTCAGTACGGACAAGGGAATAGAAGGAGAGGGCAAGATGGTAATAGGATTGCCCCAGCCAAAGTACAAAGTAGCAGGGAGGTGGAAAATAGCTTTTAATAAAAGGGCAGTCTTAAGCAATTAGAAACACAATAGCAGTTTACTTATGAGAGTCCAGGAAAGAGATCTGAGTTGCAAATCCTACGGTCAAATTTGGATGAATTTACCCTTGTAATTAATGTGTTCCTTCCACGGTGTCATTGCTGACCCACAGAGAGAGAGAGAAGGAGCAGAAGAAGAAGAAAATGATGGTGGTGGTGGGTCATTTTGTAGAAAAAATAGGTGGTGGAGCTCATCCAGGGATTGTTATGCAGCTGCACCTACTATTCAATGGACAAGGTGGGGAGGAGGAAGGGGAACCCTCGGAAAGCTGTGAGCTCCTCCTGAATCTGAGACCTGGTGATGATGATGATTTTGGAAGAGAGAAAGATGTGGAGTTGTCCCAAAAGGGAGTAAAAGTTGAGAAGGGTAGATGGGAAGCAAACTTTGGAGCCCTTAATCAAAAGTAGGAGAGTGCAGAAAGGCCATAAAGCTCTGGTGAATTAGATGGTCTAAGATGGTCCTAAATCAAGATAAGAATCAGCTAGAACTGAAATGAATAAATGGGAACAGCAAGAAGGACATGACTAGAAGGGGAAATAGAAAGGAGGTAGAATGGGAAAAGTTAGGCCATATTCTTCTCATCTTGAATAAGAGATCCTGCCAACTCATGTAAGTGGAGAAGGCTTGGGGATGGGAACTGAATTTTATATCAACGACGGAAGAAGGCTCTGAGACTCCAAGTGAAAATCCCACCTCCTCATCCTCGTCCTCCTCCTCATCCTCCTCCTACTTGTCTCCTCCTCCTCGTCCTCCTCCTTGGAGAGCCACTTTGGTGTAGTGGTTAAGTGTGCGGACTCTTATCTGGGAGAACCGGGTTTGATTTCCTACTCCTCCACTTGCACCTGCTAGCATGTCCTTGGGTCAGCCACAGCTCTGTCAGAGGTTGTCCTTGAAAGGGCAGCTTCTGGGAGAGCCCTCTCCAGCCCCACCCACCTCACAGGGTGTCTGTTGTGGGGGAGGAAGGGAAAGGAGATCGTGAGCTGCTCTGAGACTCTTTGGAGTGGAGGGCGGGATATAAATCCAATATCTTCATCTACCTCACAGGGTGTCTGTTGCGGGGGAGGAAGGTAAAGGAGATTGTGAGCCGCTCTGAGACTCTTTGGAGTGGAGGGCAGGATATAAATCCAATATCTTCATCTACCTCACAGGGTGTCTGTTGTGGGGGAGGAAGGGAAAGGAGATTGTGAGTCGCTCTGAGACTCTTCGGAGTGGAGGGCGGGATATCCAATATCATCATCATCTTCTTCTTCTTCTTCTTCTTCTTCTTCTTCTTCTTCTTCTTCTTCTTCTTCTTCTTCTTCTTCTTCCCCATAAGAGCCCTAACACTTCCCCAGCCTCATCATTTATGCTTGCCAGGAAAAAAAAAGAATATACTCTATATTCTTTTCTGTTTTTTTTTCCCTGGCAAGCATAAATGATGGGGCTGGGGGATGATTAGTGCTCTTATGGAATACCTTCATGTAAATAGTATTGGCTCAGACCTATAATTCCGTAGCTCAGGTGCTTGCAGATAAATATATATTGGGGTTCTGAAAAGGTAATCTTGGATTTATTTATTTTTTGGCCTGCGAGATTGTTGATGGGGCAGGACATGATGCCGCCTTTTCGATTCAGCATTTGATTGGTTTATTGGGCGAGTTGGCATTGTCAGAGCTATTCCAAGAGTGCTTGAGAGTGTCGTCGTCCTGCAAACATTGGTTGATAATCATGGCCAGTGTGTGTGGGGCCTCAAAGAGACACAGATTAGGGTGTGCCAGAGTTCCCATGAGAATTAGGCTACTTCCTTTTGCATTGGTTTACAAGCATCCGTCACGTAGACATATTACAATTCTTTCGTTCAATATCAAATACGGATTCTGTCTGTGAACCTGGTTGCGCAAGGCATGCCAATTTATGCCTTGCGGGAGGCACTTGAAAGCCAGTTTGGTGTCGTGCTTAAGCGCAGCAGACTCTAATCTAAGGAACCACGTTTGATTCCTCACTCCTCCACATGCAGCCAGCTGAGTGACATTTGGCCATTCACAGTTCTCTTGGAGCTCTCTGAGCCCCACCTACCTCACAGGGTCTCTGTTGTGGGGAGAGGAAGGGAAAGTGATTGTAAGCCACCCTCAGACTCCAATGGGTAATTAAGGGTAGGGTAGCTTCTTCAGTTCACTGCAGTTTGGCGTAGTGGTTAAGTGCGCGGACTCTTATCTGGGAGAACCAGGTTTGATTCCCCACTCCTCCACTTGCAGCTGCTGGAATGGCCTTGAGTCAGCCATAGCTCTGGCAGAGGTTGTCCTTGAATGGGCAGCTGCTGGGAGAGCCCTCTCCAGCCCCACCCACCTCACAGGGTGTCTGTTGTGGGGGAGGAAGGGAAAGGAGATTGTAAGCCGCTCTGAGACTCTTCAGAGTGAAGGACGGGATATAAATCCAATATCTTCATCTACCTCACAGGGTGTCGGTTTTGGGGGAGGGGGGAGGTAAAGGAGATTGTGAGCTGCTCTGAGACTCTTCGGAGTGGAGGGCGGGATATAAATCCAATATCTTCATCTACCTCACAGGGTGTCTGTTGTGGGGGAGGAAGGGAAAGGAGATTGTGAGCTGCTCTGGGACTCTTCGGAATGAAGGGCGGGATATAAATCCAATATCTTCATCTACCTCACAGGGTGTCTGTTGTGGGGGAGGAAAGGAAAGGAGATTGTGAGCCACTCTGGGACTCTTCGGAGTGAAGGACGGGATATAAATCCAATATCTTCATCTACCTCACAGGGTGTCTGTTTTGGGGGAGGGGAGAGGTAAAGGAGATTGTGAGTTGCTCTGGGACTCTTCGGAGTGAAGGGCGGGATATAAATCCAATATCTTCATCTACCTCACAGGGTGTCTGGTGTGGGGGAGGAAGGGAAAGGAGATTGTGAGCCGCTCTGAAACTCTTCAGAGTGGAGAGCGGGGTATAAATCCAATATCTTCATCTACCTCACAGAGTGTCTGTGGTGGGGGTGGAAGGTAAAGGAGATTGTGAGCCGCTCTGAGACTCCTCAGAGTGGAAGGCGGGATATAAATCCAATATCGTCATTTACCTCACAGGAGGTCTCTTGTGAGGGGGGAGGAAGGGAAAGGAGATTGTGAGCCGCTCTGAGACTCTTCGGATTGGAGGGCGGGATATAAATTCAATATCTTCTTCTTCTTCCTCTTCCTCCTCCTCCTCCTCCTCTTCTTCTTCTATCCCATAAGATTGCACCCAAAGAGTGCTTGTAATGGTTCCTCATCCTCTTGGAGAGGAGCAATAACTAGAGTTCTATCCCGCACTTCCCCAGCCTTATCATTTATGTTTGTCAGGAACTACTGTGGCTACTTCTGCTGCTGCTACTATATTTGAGGGTAACTTCCATATCAAAATCATTATATGTAGAAGAAATAACATTTCAGGGCAACAGTGAGGGCAGACACAGTGCTCTAGCCCCTTAGTTCAATGTATGAATGAGAATTTTTGCAGTGGACAGGCCACCTGCAGTCTGAAATTGCATGGTCCAGATAGAAGTTTACCTTCTCGGTCAACCAGAGCAGACTAAAGTGATACCATCACTTGGTGTGATCTGGACACTATACTCCCATTGACACAGCCCAAAATTGCATTGTCCTTTTTTAGTTACTGAGTGCCCTGTGGCTCAGCACGTTAAAGCTGCAGTCCTGCAGTCCTAAGCTCTGCTCACGACCTGAGTTCGCGCCCCGGCGGAAGCTGGGTTTTCAGGTAGCCGGCTCGAGGTTGACTCAGCCATTCATCCTTCTGAGGTCGGTCAAAAGAGTCCCCAGCTTGCAATGGCAAATCACCTCGTAAAAATTCTGCCGTGAAAACGTTGTGAAAGCAATGTCACCCCAGAGTCGGAAACGACTGTGCTCGCACAAGGGACCTTTCCTTTCCTTTCCGTTACCACATTGCACTGCTAACTCATGTGCCGTGTATGGTCCACTAAGACCCTTAGACCCTTTCTGCACATAGTCTCCCCCATCCTATAGTTATGCATTGAGAACATAAGAGAAGCCATGTTGGATCAGGCCAGTGGCCCATCCAGTCCAACACTCTGTGTCACATAAGAACATAAGAGAAGCCATGTTGGATCAGGCCAATGGCCCATCCAGTCCAACACTCTGTGTCACATAAGAACATAAGAGAAGCCATGTTGGATCAGGCCAGTGGCCCATCCAGTCCAACACTCTGTGTCACATAAGAACATAAGAGAAGCCATGTTGGATCAGGCCAATGGCCCATCCAGTCCAACACTCTGTGTCACATAAGAACATAAGAGAAGCCATGTTGGACCAGGCCCACCCAGTCCAACACTCTGTGTCACATAAGAACATAAGAGAAGCCATGTTGGATCAGGCCAGTGGCCCATCCAGTCCAACACTCTGTGTCACATAAGAACATAAGAGAAGCCATGTTGGATTAGGCCAATGGCCCATCCAGTCCAACACTCTGTGTCACATAAGAACATAAGAGAAGCCTTGTTGGATCAGGCCAACGGCCCATCCAGTCCAACACTCTGTGTCACATAAGAACATAAGAGAAGCCATGTTGGATCAGGCCAACGGCCCATCCAGTCCGACACTCTGTGTCACATAAGAACATAAGAGAAGCCATGTTGGATCAGGCCAACGACCCATCCAGTCCATCACTCTGTGTCACAAAGTGGCCAAAAATTATATATATATACATACACACACTGTGGCTAATAGCCACTGATGGACCTCTGCTCCATATTTTTATCTAAACCCCTCTTGAAGCTGACCATGCTTGTAGCCCCCACCACCGCCACCATTTACATGTATACCTATCAAAATTACTATTTGTTTTAGCCCACTTTTTCCAGCCTGTCATAAGAACATAAGAACATAAGAACATAAGAGAAGCCATGTTAGATCAGGCCAATGGCCCATCCAGTCCAACATTCTGTGTCACACAGCGGCCAATTATATATATATATATATACACACACACACACTGTGGCTAATAGCCACTGATGGACCTCTGCTCCATATTTTTATCTAACCCCTTCTTGAAGGTGGCTATGCTTGTGGACGCCACCACCTCCTGTGGCAGTGAATTCCACATGTTAATCACCCTTTGGGTGAAGAAGTACTTCCTTTTATCCGTTTTAACCTGTCTGCTCAGCAATTTCATCGAATCCCACGAGTTCTTGTATTGTGAGAAAGGGAGAAAAGTACTTCTTTCTCTACTTTCTCCATCCCATGCATTATCTTGTAAACTTCTATCATGTCACCCCTCAGTCGACGTTTCTCCAAGCTAAAGAGCCCTAAGCGTTTCAACCTTTCTTCATAGGGAAGGTGTTCCAGCCCTTTAATCATTTTAGTTGCCCTTTTCTGAACTTTCTCCAATGCTATAATATCCTTTTTGAGGTGCGGCGACCAGAACTGCACACAGTACTCCAAATGAGACCGCACCATCGATTTATACAGAGGCATTATGATACTGGCTGATTTGTTTTCAATTCCCTTCCTAATAATTCCCAGCATGGCGTTGGCCTTTTTTATTGCAAACGCACACTGCCTTGACATTTTCAGTGAATTATCTACCATGACCCCAAGATCTCTCTCTTGGTCTGTCTCTGCCAGTTCACACCCCATCAACTTGTATTTGTAGCTGGGATTCTTGGCCCCAATGTGCATTACTTTGCACTTGGCCACATTGAACCGCATCTGCCACGTTGACGCCCACTCACCCAGCCTCAACAGATCCCTTTGGAGTTCCTCACAATCCTCTCTGGTTCTCACCACCCTGAACAATTTAGTGTCATCCGCAAATTTGGCCACTTCACTACTCACTCCCAACTCTAAATCATTTATGAACAAGTTAAAGAGGATGGGACCCAGTACCGAGCCCTGCGGCACCCCACTGCTTACCGTCCTCCACTGCGAAGACTGCCCATTTATACTCACTCTCTGCTTCCTATTACTCAGCCAGTTTTTGATCCACAAGAGGACCTGTCCTTTTACTCCATGACTCTCAAGCTTTCTAAGGAGCCTTTGATGAGGAACTTTATCAAAAGCTTTCTGGAAGTCAAGGTAAACAACATCTATCGGGTCTCCTTTGTCCACATGTTTGTTCACCCCCTCAAAGAAATGTAACAGGTTAGTGAGGCAAGATCTTCCCTTGCAGAACCCATGCTGAGTCTTCCTCAATAACCCGTGTTCATCAATGTGCCTACTCATTCTGTCCTTGATAATGGTTTCTACCAACTTTCCCGGTATTGAAGTCAGACTGACTGGCCTGTAATTTCCCGGATCTCCTCTGGAACCCTTTTTAAAGATGGGGGTGACATTTGCTACCTTCCAGTCCTCAGGAACGGAGGCAGATTTCAATGAAAGATTACAGATTTTTGTTAGAAGATCCACAAGTTCAACTTTGAGTTCTTTCAGAACTCTCGGATGTATGCCATCCGGACCCGGTGACTTATTAATTTTTAATTTGTCTATCAGTTGTAGGACCTCCTCTTTTGTCACCTCAATCTGACTCAGGTCTTTCAACACCCCTTCCAATATTAGTGGTTCTGGGGCGGGCAAACACTTCTCATCTTCCACGGTGAAGACGGAGGCAAAAAATGCGTTCAGCTTCTCAGCCATTTCCCCATCCTCCTTCAGTAATCCTTTTACCCCATGGTCATCCAAGGGCCCCACTGCTTCCCTGGCTGGTTTCCTACTTCTAATATATTTGAAGAAATTTTTATTGTTGGTCTTTATGTTTTTTGCAATATGCTCCTCATAGTCCCTTTTTGCCTGCCTGATCACAGTCTTGCATTTGATTTGCCACTGCCTGTGTTCCCTTTTATTCATCTCACTTGGACTGGTTTTCCACCGCTTAAAGGAGTCCTTCTTACCTTTTACAGCTTCCATTACTTTGTTTGTTAACCGTGCTGGCCTCTTCTTATACCTGTTTGTGCCTTTCCTAACTTGTGGTATGTATTTTATCTGAGCTTCTAGGATTATAGTTTTAAATAGTCTCCAAGCTTCCCCAAGGGTTTTGACCGTATTTACCTTTCCTTTCAGTTTCCTCCTCACATGCCTCCTCATCTCAGAGAATTTACCCCTTTTAAAGTTAAATGTGGTTGTGGCGGTCTTTTTGGGCAACTCCCTATTTATACAAATGGTGAAATCAATAACATTATGGTCACTGTTCCCAAGCGGCGCAATCACTTTTACGTCTCTCACCAAGTCTTGGGCATTACTTAGGACCAGATCCAGGATCGCCCCACCCCTGGTAGGTTCTGAGACCATCTGCTCCATAGCACAGTCATTGAGAGCATCAAGAAACTCAATCTCTTTCTCTCGACCAGAACACATATTGACCCAATCAATCTGCGGGTAGTTAAAATCACCTATTACGACACAGTTTTTACGTTTAGCCGCTGTCGAGATCATCCTGTGTCTTTGTCTCTGTCTTCTACAGTATCTGTGACCCCTCCCAATTTAAGTATCATCTGCAAATGTCATACGCCTTCCCTCTAGTCCTTCATCCAAACTATTTGTAAAGATGTTGAACAAAACTGGTCTCAGGACAGATCGCTGAGGCACTCTCCTTGTTGCTCCCCTCCAAGAGGATGGGAAACCATTCACAAGCACTCTTTTTGGTGGAATCTTTCAGCCAGTTACAGGTCCATCTGATAGTAATAGGATCCAAACCATGTTTTACCAACTTGGCGACAAGAATATGCTGTGGACCTTTATCAGGAACCTTATTGAAATCAAGATAAACAACGTCTACTGTATTCCCCTGATCCAGCAAGGAAGTAACTTTCTCAAAAAAAAAAAAAAGGAGATAAGGTGAGTTTGACATGACTTGTTTTTGAGAAAGCCACACTGGCTCTTAGTGGCTACAGCCATCCTTTCTAAATCCTCAAGGGCTGACTGACTGATGATTTGTTATCAAGGTTTGTTACAGACATCATGCTGACAGGTCAGTAGTTACCCAGATCTTTCTTTTCCCCCTTCTTGAAGGTTTTTCCAATGATGGGGGGGCCTTGAGCTCCACAAGGAAGGAAGGTGGCTAATAAATATAAAATACATAATCGGGCACAGTGTGTACAATATTCTCTGAAAGAGAACTCACAGAAATCCACAGTAAATCTTTGGAAGGTTATAGAACCTTCTTTGACACTTGTCTGTTTGGCCACTGTGTGACACAGAGTGCTGGACTGGATGGGCCAGTGGCCTGATCCAGCATGGCTTCTCTTATGTTCTAGAACAAGAGACTTGATGAAGCAAAACTATGGGACAACTGAAGAGTGGAAGAAGTGGTGTTCGTCTAACCCTCATTTAGAACCATGTCCCAAGAACATGGCTGATTGGCTCAGCAGTTCTTCAAATTGCCATTGCACCAAAATGAGCTTCCTTTAGCCACCCAAGTCATTACTGGAATCTTTTATCTCTTAATTATTGAAATAGAAGCAAGTCTGCCACAGAAGCAATACACAAGCCAACGATTAGTTATGACTCAGAGATTATCAAATAGGGCGATTTGGGGTGTTAACGCACTAAGCAGAATTTCATTGGCAATTAATTGCAACAGCTTGTGGAGAAAAAATATCCCATGCCCTCAAGGCTGACTGAGAAATGGTATAAAAGGACTTGAAGACGTGGGCTCTTCCATCAACCGCTTTCATCGCTGAATCCACTTTACTTGTTTTGAGTCCTTGGACATCCAGGTAAGTCCGATGAGACCCAGGCTTTCATTTTAACTTGTCTTACTTCTAGTGGAAGCCCTGAAACCTTCAAACAACTGGTATTGATGAGCTGCTGAAATTTCATTTGAAGCGAATTTGAAATCTGTTTGAAATGGGGACTCCTCTTTGGGTAGGGTGGCCAGATTCCACACTGGCTTCTGGTGGAGGATGGGGGACAGGGTTGTCAGATCCAAGTTGTGGAACTCCTGGAGATTTGGGGGTGAGACCTGGAGAGGACAGGGACTTGGGCTGCCAAACCCCCAGGCCAGGCAGGGGTTCTCTTGTCCTGGAGGTTCCCAACCCATCAGCCCATATTGGGCCGGTGGGGGGAACCTCCCCCAACATCACCGGCGTAATGATACCACCTGAAAGTGATGTCATTACACTCTCAATGTCGTGTGCCAGCCACTCCAGGAGTTTCCAGCAAAACTCTATGGTTTTCGCAGACGCTCTAGCAATTTGGGAGGGAAAACTCTATGGTACAATAGGCCGTTGGGTATTTGGCAACCCTACAGGGACCTTAGTGAGGTACAGTGCCATAGTCTACTCTCCAGTGTATCCATTTTCTCCAGGGAAACTAATCTAGTCTGGAGATGAGCTGTAATTCTCCCCTGACCACACCCAGAGGCTGGCATCCTGGTCTGCTGGAGACCCAACTGAGAAACATCAAAGGAATCTCAAGGAGTTCTTGCAAAATTTCTTGAAGGGCTGTCACCCAATGTCTCTTCAATGTGAAATTCAAAGCCATTTAAGAGATTTCTTTTGAGGTAATGTGTTGGATGAATTCTGAGGGGATCCAAATGAATTTTCTCAAGAAATTCCTTCTCCAAGCCGGCTGATGGGGTGAGGGCTTTGAGAGCCACAGAATATGTGTGAAATGCCCACATGTGGCTCCTGAGCCACAGTTTGGCCACCCCTGTCCTAGAGAAACTGGGACTCAAGAAGGGATAGTGACAGTTTGTTTCTGTAGGTAATATAGGGAAACTTTAATAGTGGGAATTGAATAGTGGTGTTGGTGGGCTTTTTTTAATTGAACGTGTAGACAAAGCGACCTTTCTTAAGTAATAGGTAATTCCAATTCCAAATACCTTTATTGGCATAGAAAAAAAAGTACAGCATAGCAAATTTACATGGAGTTTCAGCTATAAAAAACAGTCAAACATCAAGAAGGGGAGCTAGTCTTTTGCTCCCTGATTGTTAATGCAGACAAAAGGTACTTTGCAACTAGGCTTGTGATATGGGAACATTGGTCGGATAGTTGGAAAAAAAACTAACTTCGCTTCAGGTAATCCATAAAAATTAGACAGAATAAGTTTGATTATACAGTCCCGCACTTCCCCATAAAAATCACAGTGAAGTAAGACACGGGCGACCGTTTCAAGGGGCCTTCCATTACATGGGCAGACTCTATCCTGATAAGGGTTGTTGGCAAACCTCCCAGACAGTACCGCTGAGGGTAGAACATTGAGTCTTGCTAACATAAAGGAGCGGCATAACTGGGGTGAAATAATCTGGGAAAGGTAGGCAGCAGGCAGCAGTAATAGGTAATGATAATTGTGTGCTATCAAGTTGCAACTGACTTATGATTGCAGGACCACGAGGTTTTCAAGGCAAGAAATGAGCATAGGTGGTTTGCCATTGCCTTCCTCTGCATAGCCACTCTGGACTTCCTGGATGGTCTCCCATCCCAAGACAACTTCAAGAGGGGATTGGATAAACATCTGGAGCAGAGGTCCATCAGTGGCTATTAGCCACAGTGTATTGTTGAACTCTCTGTCTGGGGCAAGTGATGCTCTGTATTCTTGGTGCTTGGGGGGGGGCAACAGTGGGAGGGCCCCACTGGTGGACCTCCTGATGGCACCTGTTTCTTTTGGCCACTGTGTGACACAGAGTGTTGTACTGGATGGGCCATTGGCCTGATCCAACATGGCTTCTCTTCTGTTCTTATGTGACACAGAGTGTTGGACTGGATGGGCCATTGGCCTGATCCAACATAGCTTCTCTTATGTTCTTATGAGACACAGAGTGTTGGACTGGATGGGCCATTGGCCTGATCCAACATGGCTTATCTTATGTTCTTATCCAAACACTAACCAGGGCTGACCCTGCTTAGCTTCTGCAGTTTGACAAGATCAGGCTAGTCTGGGGCATCTAGCTCAAGGGAAGAGATGAACCGAGGAGGCTTACAATTGCCTGCTTCTGTAACCACCCTGAGCTTCCTTGGTAGTGTTCCCTCCTCGCGCCAACCAGAAGCCTATTTAGCAGCCAAACTCTGATGAGAACAGGCTAGGCTGGGCTATCTTGGTGCTTGGGGGGGGGGGGGGCAACAGTGGACATGAAGACTGAATTTCCAGTGCTGAGCCTTCAAGTAATTTTATGCTTGCCTCTACGATAGATGTTTGGTTTAGGTCACCAGCCAACATCATGAACATCATTAGAATGAGCTGAGTGTGGGCAAAAGAGATGAGCCTGTTAATTGCACAGATTTCTCATGAAGTGAAGAAGAAGATATCGGATTTATATCCTGCCCACCACTCCGAATCTCAAGTCTAAGAGCAGCTCACAATCTACTTTACTTGAGAGCCAGTTTGGTGTTGTGGTTAAGTGTGCAGACTCTTCTCAGGGAGAACCGAGTTTGATTCCCCACTCCTCCACTTGCAGCTGCTCGAATGACCTTGGTTCAGCCATAGCTCTTTCAGAGGTCGTCCTTGAAAGGGGAGCTTCTGGGCGAGCCCTCTCAGTCCCACCCACCTCACAGGGTGTTTGTTGTGGGGGAGGAAGATGAAGGAGATTGTGAGCCGCTCTGAGACTCTTGGGTGGAGGGCAGAATCTAAATCCAATGTCTTCTTTTCTTCTTCTTTATCTTCCTCTTCCACAACAGACACCCTGTGAGGCGGGTGGGGCTGAGAGAGCTCTCCCAGAAGCTGCCCTTTCAAGGACAACTTCTGCCAGAGTTATGGTTGACCTGAGGCCATTCCAGCAGCTGCAAGTGGAGGAGAGGGGAATCAAACTTAGCCACTACACCAAACTGGCTCTCATAGAGTGCAATGCTATCTCTGTTTGGTCTACGCAGCCAGACACATAACTCCCTACTTCATAGTCTGGGACACCCAGTGTCATCATGGACTTACCTGGTATGAGACAGGTGGCTAATTGCCTCAGGCCCAGCCTTCAGGCTGCCAACAGCTCCTATGGTGAGAAGACTGGCATTGTCAAGCCAAGCAACGCACAGTTCCTATATAAAACCAAGTGGTGCCTTGAGGGATCTTCCATAGCTTCCAGCAGCAGGCGCAGCTGGAGTGGACCGCTAAGCTTTCACGTATATCAGGAACAGGCGTAAAAGGTTTGAGAAGTCTGTAATGACACCAGTCTCCAGGTGGGACCTGAGGATGCCCTGGAATTACAGCTCATCTCCAGACTTCAGAGATCAGTTTCCCTGGAGAAAATGAGTGATTTCGAGGTAGACTTTGTAGAGTTGCCAGGTTCCTGTGATTCACAGGTGGAGAGGGTGGGAGGGAGCATTACAAGAGTGGGGCAGGGCTCTGCCCCCAAAGAACAAAGAACAATGTCCCTGCCTACATGATGATGTCACATGGAGGAAACATCATCACATCAGGGACTCTGTGGTAAAGTTGCCTTCAAACCATAGAGTTTTGTCCTCAAACTTCTTGTGGGGTGCAATGCTATCTCCATGTGGTGATGTCACTTCTCCGTGTGAAGAAGAAGATGATATTGGATTTATACCCCACTCTATACCCCAGCCAGTTTGGTGTAGTGGTTAAGTGTTCGGACTCTTATCTGGGAGAACCGGGTTTGATTCCCCACTCCTCCACTTGCACCTGCTAGCATGGCCTTGGGTCCACCATAGCTCTGGCAGAGGTTGTCCTTGAAAGGGCAGCTGCTGTGAGAGCCCTCTCCAGCCCCACCCACCTCACAGGGTGTCTGTTGTGGAGGAGGAAGGTAAAGGAGATTGTGAGCCACTCTGAGACTCTGAGTGGAGGGCGGGATATAAATCCAATATCTTCTTCTTCTTCAATATCTATACTCTGAGGTTCAAAGCGGCCACAATCTCTTTTACCTTCCCACCCACAGCAGACACCTTGTGAGGTAGGTGGGGCTGAGAGAGCTCTCCCCAGAAGCTGCCCTTTCAAGGACAACCTCTGCCAGAGTGATGGCTGACCCAAGGCCATTCCAGCAGGTGCAAGTGGAGGAGTGGGGAATCAAACCTGGTTCTCCCAGATAAGAGTCCGCACACTTAACCACTACACCAAACTGGCTCTCTAACATCACCAGATTGGTGCGTGATGATGTCCCTTCTGCACAATATCATTGCTTCAGGGATGTCACATGGGGATATTGCTGTTTGGAGATGGAGTTTCCTTCACTGGCCAGCCGGTCAGGACCAGATAGAAGCACCCATAATTGGGGGATCCTTGCCCCCCACCTGGGTAATCAGTAGGTTTGCCAATCCCCAGGTGGGGGCAGGGGATCCCCTGGTTTGGAGGCCCTCCTCCCGTTTCAGGGTCATCAGAAAGTGGGGGGAGGGGAGGGAAATGTCTGCTGGGCACTCCATTATTCCCTGTGGAGATTTATTCCCATAGAGAATAATGGAGAATTGATCCGCAGGTATATGGGGCTCTGGGGGAGCTGTTTTTTGAGGTAGATGCACCAGATTTTCAGTATAGCATCTAATGCCTCTCCCCAAAGTACCTTCTAAGTTTCAAAAAGATTGGATCAGGGGGTCCAATTCAATGAGCCCCCAAAGAAGACGCCCCTATCCTTCATGATTTCCTATGGATGGAAGGCATTTAAAAGGTATGCTGTCCCTTTAAATGTGATGGCTGGAACTCTCTTTGGGGTTCAACTGTGCTTGTCTCAACCTTGCTCCTGGCTCCACCCCCAAAGTCTCCTGGCTCCACCCCCAAAGTCTCCTGGCTCCACCCCCAAAGTCCCCAGATATTTCTTGGCAACCCTAGTAATCAGAACCCTAACTCTATGCATTGTACCCTACTGAGGTCCCTGTCCTTCCTAGGCGCCATCCAAATCTCCAGGAGTTTCCCAGCCTGGATTTGGCAACCCTATCCTACCATCCCCTGTTTACAACTGGGGAACTAGCAGTTTCAGAAGGCAAGTGGGCATGCTCACAATTAGGCCTGGCTAGGCTTCCCAATCCCCAGGTCCCAGCAGGGGATCCCCCGGTTTTACAGGCTTCCCCCCTCCCCCAGCCAGCTGGCCGGTGGGGGAAGCCCCACCCTCACAGCCATTATGCACCTCCATGAACGATTCCCATAGGGAATGACGGGGAATTGATCTGCGGGTATTGGGGGCTCTGGGGGGGGGGGCTTTTTTTGAGGTAGAGGTGCCAAATTTTCAGTATAGCATCTAGTGCCTCTCCCCAAAATACCTCCCAAGTTTCAAAAGGATTGGACCAGGGGGTCCAATTCTATGAGCCCCAAAAGAAGGTGCCCCTATCCTTCATTATTTTCTATGGAAGGAAGGCATTTTAAAAGGTGTGCTGTCCCTTTAAATTTGATGGCCAGAACTCCCTTGGAGTTCAATTATGCTTGTCACGCCCTTGCTCCTGGCTCCACCCCCATGTCTCCTGGCCCCACCCCCAAAGTCTCCTGGCTCCACCCCCAAAGTCCCCAGATATTTCTTGAATTGGACTTGGCAACCCTAGGCCTGGCCCATATAAGGAGCCAAACAGTCAGCAGCGGGGGAAGTTCCAGCTCTTCTGTGGGCTGCAGAGGAAAAAAATCAGAAGACGGGAAGGGGAACAAGGCACAGTTAACCCTCTCCCCTCTTGGCATTTGAGGCCTTTGCTGACCCTGAGTTCTTAACCAACAACAACAAAAAAAAAAAAAACTGTGGAAAAATAACGCAAAATTAATGAAAAATACTTCAAAATGGTAATAGAGAATTAAACGCTTCAGCTTCACATACTTTCGCATATCATTACATATAACGGCGTATTATCAAAGAAAGGAAAGGGTCGGCATGAGCAGGGAGCCTCTGCAGCAAAGTGGCGCCCTAGGCGGCCACCAGCTTTGCCGACTTCCATCTGCCGGCCCTAAATGGGCTGGATTCTCAACGGGAAACAGAAGACTTGGTAATCAGGGCAAGACATATCTGTGGGGATCTGTGACTCCCTGATCCTCCCTGTCTGCCTTTGTGACTCCAGCCAAGACCTCAGGCTCAATGAAAAAACTAGAGTTCCACAGACAATGACTCAAACAACAACAAAAAACTGCGGGGAAATAACGAAAAAATTAATGAAAAAATACTTCAAAATTGTAATAGAGAAGTAAACACTTCAACTTCACACACTTTCACATAGCATTACATATAACAGCATATCATCAATGATGCAAAGTATAAAGTACAAGGAATAAATATCCAAAAGTGTTTGCAGTTAGTCCATATCCAGTTCGAAAGACCTGCAAACGATTACTTAAAGTGCCAGTGTCCAATGTGTTGTGATTGCAGATAATTCTTGTTCTGCAGCAAAGAATTTATGATGTTAAGATGTTGCTTTAAACTTCTTTTCTTTAAAGACGTTTATTATATGGTGGAAGGTCATCAGCCTCTAACAGTAAAGCTTGTAATACTGTTTCAAATGTCTTCCTCTGAGAGACGTGTTCCACTTATCAACTTCCAGGTTTTCTCCAGAGCTAGTTTCCCAGGAATGTGGTATGCTGGAAGTTGATCAACTTCCAGATTTTCTCCAGAGCTAGTTTCCCAGGAATGTGGTATGCTGGAAGTTGATCAACTTCCAGGTTTTCTCCAGAGCTAGTTTCCCAGGAATGTGGTATGCTTGAAGTTGATCAACTTCCAGGTTTTCTCCAGACCTAGTTTCCCAAGAATGTGGTATGCTGGAAGTTGATCAATTTCCAGGTTTTCTCCAGAGCTAGTTTCACAGGAATGTGGTATGCTGGAAGTTGATCAACTTCCAGGTTTTCCCCAGAGCTAGTTTCCCAGGAATGTGGTATGCTGGAAGTTGATCAACTTCCAGGTTTTCCCCAGAGCTAGTTTCCCAGGAATGTGGTGTGCTGGAAGTTGATCAACTTCCAGATTTTCTCCAGAGCTAGTTTCCCAGGAATGTGGTATCCTGAAAGTTGATAAGTGGAACACGTCTGTCAGAGGAAGACATTTGAAATAGTATTACAAGCTTTACTGTTAGAGGCTTATGACCTTCCACTATATATATAATAAACGTCTTTAAAGAAAGGAAGTTTAAAGCAACGTCTTATCATAAATTCTTTGCTGAAGAACAAGAATTATCTGCAATCGCAACACATTGGACACTGGCACTTTAAGTAATCGTTTGCAGGGATTTCAAACTGGATATGGACTAACTGCAAGCACTTTTGAACATTTATTCCTTGTACTTTACACTGTGCATCTTTGATGATATCTTCTTAAATCTTCGTTCGCGAAGCCAAGCCGAGAGAGAGAGAGAGTTATATGTAATGATATGTGAAGGTGCGTGAAGTCGACGTGTTTAATTCTCTATTACAATTTTGAAGTCTTTCCCATTAATTTTTTCGTTATTTTCCCACAGTTTTTTGTTGTTGTTTGAGTCATTGTCTGTGGAAGTCTAGGCTTTTCACTGACCCTGAGGTCTTGGCTGGAGTCACAAAGGCAGACAGGGAGGATCAGGGAGTCACAGATCCCCACAGATATGTCTTGCCCTGATTACCAAGTCTTCTGTTTCCCGTTGAGAATCCAGCCCATTTAGGGCCGGCAGATGGAAGTCGGCAAAGTTGGGGGCCGCCTAGGGCGCCACTTTGCTGCAGAGGCTCCCTGCTCATGCCGACCCTTTCCTTTCTTTGCTGGGTAAGGGGTGGGCTGAGCCAGGCATTCTTTCCAAACGTGCGGCTCGGCCTGCCCCTTGCCTTGCCCTCTCTCACTTCAGACAGAGCCACAGGGGGATCTCTCCCTCCCCCTTCCGCAGCACTTCAGGTGTGCCTTCCCACCGCTTCCGATGGCAGCAGTGTGTGGGGGGAGATGGAGGACAAGAAAGAAAGAAGGAGGTGGCTTCTTTCTGGCGCCCTCTGAAGCTTGAGAGGGGTGGGCTGAGTGTTCATGCAAAGCACGTGTGAGGGGAGTCCTAGGAGGGGGGCGGGGGGTACGGGGTTCAGTCTGGGTTGTCAGAAACCCTAGCACTGGGCCTGAGCCAATTTCTTCCTCCCTGCAAAATGTATTCTGGATCATGTCCCTCTAGGGTTGCCAAGTCCAATTTAAGAAATATCTGGGGACTTTGGGGGTGGAGCCAGGAGACATTGGAGGTGGAGCCAGGAGACATTGGGGTGGAGCCAAGATCAAGGCTGTGACGAGCATAACTGAACTCCAAAGGGAGTTCTGGCCATCACATTTAAAGGGACAGCACACCTTTTCAATGCCTTGCTTTCATAGGAAATAATGGATAGGGGCACCTTCTTTTGCGGCTCATAGAATTGGACCCCCTGGTCCAATCGTTTTGAAACTTGGGGGATATTTGGGGAGAGGCACTAGATCCTGTACTGAAAATTCGGCGCCTCTACCTCAAAAAACAGCCCCCCCAGAGCTCCAGATACCCGTGGATCAATCCGCCATTATTTTCTATGGGAATAAATCTCTTTAGGGAATAATAGAGTTCCCAGCAGACATTTCCCTCCCCTCCCCCTGCTTTCTGATGACCCTGAAGCGGGGGGAGGGTCTCCAAACCGGGGGATCGCCTGCCCCCACCTGGGGATTGGCAACCCTGTATCCCTCAGTCACACTATTGCCAGCCATGTTTGATTTGCAGTTAGGATATTACTCTTGTGCCAATGTAGAGAGTTCTCTTGAACCAATTCTGTCTGGAAGATAAAAAAAAAGTTGTCTCTGTAAAATCTTATGTACGTGAGATGAGTGACGGAACATGCATTGAAATGAACCTCTGAGCTTGAATGCTTGCCAACACTATCATTCTATGAACCGCACCTTCAGATATGCATCCCCATCCATAACAATTGTATAACTAGTCTATTCATGTGCACTGGGTGGCCTCGCAATCCTTGGGGGAGGGACGGTGGCTTAGTGGTAGAGCATCTGCTTGGTAAGCAGAAGGTCCCAGGTTCAATCCCTGGCATCTCCAAAAAAGGGTCCAGGTAAATAGGTGTGAAAAAGCTCAGCTGGACACCCTGGAGAGCCGCTGCCAGTCTGAGTAGACAATACTGACTTTGATGGACTGAGGATCTGATTCAGTAGAAGGCAGCTTCATATGTTCATAATCTTTGGGGAGGGGCAGTGGCTCTGTGGCAGAGCATCTGCTTGGTAAGCAGAAGGTCCCAGGTTCAGTCCCCCGCATCTCCAACCAAAAAGGGTCCAGGCAGTAGGTGATGGAGATGGAGGGACGGTGGCTCAGTGGTAGAGCATCTGCTTGGTAAGCAGAAGGTCCGAGGTTCAATCCCTGGCATCTCCAAGAAAGGGTCCAGGTAAATAGGTGTGAAAAAGCTCAGCTGGAGACCCTGGAGAGCCGCTGCCAGTCTGAGTAGACAATACTGACTTGGATGGACTGAGGATCTGATTCAGTAGAAGGCAGCTTCATATGTTCATAATCTTTGGGGAGGGGCAGTGGCTCTGTGGCAGAGCATCTGCTTGGTAAGCAGAAGGTCCCAGGTTCAGTCCCCCGCATCTCCAACCAAAAAGGGTCCAGGCAGTAGGTGATGGAGATGGAGGGACGGTGGCTCAGTGGTAGAGCATCTGCTTGGTAAGCAGAAGGTCCGAGGTTCAATCCCTGGCATCTCCAAGAAAGGGTCCAGGTAAATAGGTGTGAAAAAGCTCAGCTGGAGACCCTGGAGAGCCGCTGCCAGTCTGAGTAGACAATACTGACTTGGATGGACCAAGGGTCTGATTCAGCATAAGGCAGCTTCATATATGTTTATATATGTTCATATATGCACCAATATGCACTATTGCTTTGACAGGGAAACAAATAAGCAAACCAAGAATCCCGCATATGCAGACGAAGTTCAGGGACAAAAGGAAACTCCATATTCCACTCTGAAAGTTCAATTAACTTCTTATGGTTTTTCCCCCTCTTTTCAGAACCTCCAATATGTCTTCCTATGGCTACAATGCCTGTAATCCCCAATGTCCAACCTCCACAGTGACGATACAGCCTCCGCCCTTCGTCATTACCATTCCTGGACCAGAACTCTTCTGCCCGGATCGAGCCTTCTTCATTGAACAATACAATCCCTGTGCCAGGTTGTACGGTGGGAGTAGATACCCAGCCCTCACTTCCTCCGAGTACACCGATTCCGGGTCCAGCAGTCACACCCTGCCAAATCTCTCCGGGCGGTCCTACAGCTCTCACGGCTACCGGCGCTATTAGATACCTGGAACAGTTATGGGAAGAAGACCAAACAGAATATAAAAGGCTGCAAAGCCAACAGTTTCCTGGGCATGAAGATTGGCGGTACTGAACAGTTCATGTTCAGTAGTTCTGAAAAATCCAACCCTGATGGATTTTGGATTGCATTTTTGACCTGTCTTATTTTCCGTGCATGTTCTGTCTCATTTCTCTACTCCCTTTGTCACATCCTGTTATGCCAGAATGGTCTGTTCTCCCAGGTAGTGTTGAGGCAATTAAATGGAACAAAAGGTTAATTTAACACCCCTTGCTCCTGGGCTCAAAGCAGAGGACTGAGTGCTTTGTGAGGAACTCCGTGATCCTCCTTTAGAGAGTCAGTTTGGTGTAGTGATTAAGTGTGTGGACTCTTATCTAGGAGAACCAGGTTTGATTCCCCACTCCTCCACTTGCACCTGCTGGAATGGGCTTGGGTTTGCCATAGCTATCACAGGAATTGTCCTTGAAAGGGCAGCTGCTGTGAGAGCCTTCTCAGCCCCACCCACCTCACAGGGTGTCTGTTGTGGGGGGAGAAGATATAGGAGATTGTAAGCCACTCTGAGTCTCTGATTCAGAGAAAAGGGCGGGGCATAAATCTGCAGTCGTCGTCTTCTTCTTTATTAAGTCCTGACCCCACCCACTTGCCATGTCTTATGTTGCGAAGGTATGGTACATGAGCGGCAAACCAGAACTAACATAGCTCACCAGCTACATGGGATGGCCCACTTTGAACTTGAGGAAACAACCAGATTTTGTTATCGATTTGTGGCTTTCGAAACCGAGGGCCTATCAAGCTGGCTGCAGAAAAAGAACATAAGAGAAGCCATGTTGGATCAAGCCAATGGCCCATCGAGTCCAACACTCTGTGTGGGGAGGGACAGTGGCTCAGTGGTAGAGCATCTGCTTGGTAAGCAGAAGGTCCCAGGTTCAATCCCTGGCATCTCCAACTAAAAAGGGTCCAGGCAAATAGGCGTTAAAAACCTCAGCTTGAGACCCTGGAGAGCCGCTGCCAGTTAGGGGAGGGACAGTGGCTCAGTGGTAGAGCATCTGCTTGGTAAGCAGAAGGTCCCAGGTTCAATCCCCGGCATCTCCAACTAAAAAGGGTCCAGGCAAATAGGCGTGAAAAACCTCAGCTTGAGCAGCTGGAGAGCCGCTGCCAGTCTGAGTAGACAAGACTGACTTTGATGGACTGAGGGTCTGATTCAGTATACGGCAGCTTCATAAGTCACAAAGGGGCCAAAAAAACCCCAGGGGCCATCAGGAGGTCCATTAGTGGGGCCAGGACTCTAGAAGCCCTCATCTTGCTCATCTTTGGCGATGGTGACTATCACTGGAGGTCTAGACTCTCCCGTAAGAGTCGCTACGAAGGGATGCAGGGTCTAATTTAGCTGCAGTTTTAAGCAATTAGAATAAATCCAGTTGAAAAAAGCTGGATGGGGGCATTACCTGTGGCTGTTAAGTTATTCTTCATCAACTTTGACATGAATGGCATGCCCTAAACACATCCAAAGAGATCAAGAGCACAGCAAAATTCTTTGTTTCCTGAATACCTGATTTTTTTCAAAGTCATTTGGTGAAAATGCTCAATAGAACCTTTTTAATCTTCCCTTGTTTTGCTATAACTATAGTGTTCTGGTTTTTTTTTGGGGGGGAACGGTTCACACCTCCTTTCTCTCATATTAAAATGTATATTTGCATCATTCCTATGGGCCACGGCTTTTATTTTTGGTTTTCCTTTGTAGTTTTTTTGTACATGCCCACACACACACAGACGCACACACACACACTAGAACATCAAGGAGGTGAGATTGGCACACCGCCTAGCTTTATTGAAATAAATTGGCAAGGTAATTTCTTAATTACCCTTCTCACATGAAGCTTATCTTTGTGCCAAGGGTGTGGTACATACCTGCACCTACATTTTACTAAAAGAAAATTATTAGGCAGAGGTGGAGGGTCCACTTTAGCAGAAATTATACAAAAAGGAGGGAGGGAGGAACGAAGGAAGGAAGGAAGGGAGGGAGGGAGGGAGGGAGGGAGGGAGGGAGGAAGGGAGGGAGGGAGGGAGGGAGGAAGGGAGGGAGTGAGGGAGGGAGGGAGTGAGGAAGGAAGGAAGGAAGGGAGGAAGGGAGGAAGGAAGGAAGGAAGGGAGGGAGGATGGGAGGAAGGGAGGGTGGGAGGGAGGGAGTAAGGAAGGAAGGAAGGGAGGGAGGGAGGATGGGAGGGAGGGAGGAAGGAAGGAAGGGAGGAAGGAAGGGAGGGAGGAAGAGAGGGAGGGAGGGAAGAAGGGAGGGAGGGAGGAATGGAGGAAGGAAGGGAGGTAGGGAAGGAGGAAGGAAGGGAGGAAGGAAGGGAGGAAGGAAGGGAGGGAGAGAGAGAGGAAGGAAAGAAGGAAGGGAGAGAGGGAGGGAGGAAGGGAAGGAGGAAGGGAGGTATGGAGTGAGGAAGGAAGGAAGGGAGGGAGGGAGGGAGGGAGGAAGGAAGGATGGGAGGAAGGGAGGGTGGGAGGGAGGAAGGAAGGAAGGGAGGGAGGGAGGGAGGGAGGGAGGGAGGAAGGAAGGAAGGAAGGAAGGAAGGAAGGAAGGAAGGAAGGAAGGAAGGAAGGAAGGAAGGAAGGAAGGAAGGAAGGAAGGAAGGAAGGAAGGAAGAGAGGGCGGGAGGGGGAGGGTTGAAAAAGGAAGGAAGGAAGGAAGAGAGGGAGGGAGGGAAGAAGGGAGGGAGGGAGGAATGGAGGAAGGAAGGGAGGGAGGGAGGAAGGAAGGAAGGGAGGAAGGAAGGAAGGAAGGAAGGAAGGAAGGAAGGAAGGAAGGAAGGAAGGAAGGAAGGAAGGAAGGAAGGAAGGAAGGAAGGAAGGAAGGAAGGAAACTGAGAGATCTATTGTAATTTTGGGAAATTTGAAGGCCTTACCAAGAGATTAGCACTACTGTCCACTTATTCCACCACCATCACCACACCCTTACTCACTACAGCAGCCATTTTGAAACCCCTGGGTGGCACAAACAACATTTCACTGTTACCATTCCACAATTGTTTCAAGGTGACGTTCCTGGGAATAATTATAACTTTTCCAGAAGAAACTAGGAAATATTCATTTCAAAATGACCTGGAGTTCACACGGCAGGTGATGAACTATGTAGTCAGTATGACATCAATTACTTTGAACAGTATATGTATCATGTCACAATAACCCACTAACCCATTCCTTCCTGTTTCTTTTTAGGGATATATATATATATCTCCCCCCCAGCCCCAGATTCACATTGTCAAGGTTGCTAGAAAGCAATTATCTCACAGAGGGGTAAGTTAGCGCTTCCACTGCTCTCCTTTTATCATTCTTCTTTGCTAAGGTGAGATTTACTGAGGTAAGGCACTGGATACTATGCTGTAAATCTGGTGCCTCTGCTTCAACAAGCAGCCCCCCTTCCAAAAGCCCCAGAGGGACGGTGGCTCAGTGGTAGAGCATCTTCTTGGTAAGCAGAAGGTCCCAGGTTCAATCCCCGGCATCTCCAACTAAAAAGGGTCCAGGCAAATAGGCATGAAAAACCTCAGCTTGAGACCCTGGAGAGCCTCTGCCAGTCTGAGCAGACAATACTGACTTTGATGGGCCAAGGGTCTGATTCAGTAGAAGGCAGTTTCATATATATATATTCAGATAGCCCCAGATCAATTCTCCATTATACCATATGGGAATTGGTCTCCACAGGGAATAAAGAACATAAGAGAAGCAATGTTGGAACAGGCCAATAGCCCATCCAGTCCAACACTCTGTGTCACACAGTGGCAAAAAAAATGCACACACACACACACACACACACACACTGTGGCTAATAGCCACTGATGGACCTCTGCTCCATATTGTTATCTAAACCCCTCTTGAAGGTGGCCATGCTTGTGGCCGCCACCACCTCCTGTGGCAGTGAATTCCACATGTTAATCACCCTTTGGGTGAAGAAGTACTTCCTTTTATCTGTTTGAACCTGTCTGCTCAGCAATTTCATTGAATGCCCACAAGTTCTTGTATCGTGAGAAAGGGGAGAAAAGTACCTCTTTCTCTACTTTCTCCATCCCATGCATTATCTTGTAAACCCTCTATCATGTCACCCCGCAGTCAACGTTTCTCCAAGCTAAAGAGTCACAAGTGTTTCAACCTTTCTTCATAGGGAAAGTGTTCCAGCCCTTTAATCATTCTAGTTGCCCTTTTCTGGACTTTCTCCAATGCTATAATATCCCTTTTGAGGTGCGGAGACCAGAACTGCACACAGTACTCCAAATGAGACCGCACCATCGATTTATACAGGGGCATTATGATACTGGCTGATTTGTTTTCAATTCCCTTCCTAATAATTCCCAGCATGGCGTTGGCCTTTTTTATTGCAAACAAACACTGTCTTGACATTTTTAGTGAGTTATCTACCACGACCCCAAGATCTTTCTCTTGGTCAGTCTCTGCCCGTTCACACTCCATCAACTTGTATTTGTAGCTGGGATCTTTGGCCCCAATGTGCATAACTTTGCACTTGGCCACACTGAACTGCATCTGCCATGTTGACGCCCACTCACCCAGCCTCAACTGCTCCCTTTGGAGTTCCTCACAATCCTCTCTGGTTCTCACTACCCTGAACAAAGTTGGCCACTTCACTGCTCACTCTCAACTCTAAATCATTTATGAACAAGTTAAAGAGCATGGGACCCAGTACCGAGCCCTGCGGCACCCCACTGCTTACCATCCTCCATTGCGAAGACTGCCCATTTATACTCACTCTCTGCTTCCTATTACTCAGCCAGTTTTTGATCCACAAGAGGACCTGTCCTTTTACTCCACGACTCTCGAGCTTTCTAAGGAGCCTTTGATGAGGAACTTTATCAAAAGCTTTCTGGAAGTCAAGGTAAACAACATCTATTGGGTCTTCTTTGTCCACATGTTTGTTCACCCCCTCAAAGAAATGTAACACGTTAGTAAGGCAAGATCTTCCCTTACAGAATCCAAGTTCCTCAATAACCCGTGTTCATCAATGTGCCTACTCATTCTGTCCTTGATAATGCTTTCTACCAACTTTCCCGGTATTGAAGTCAGACTGACTGGCCTGTAATTTCCTGGATCTCCTCTGGAACCCTTTTTAAATATGGGGGTGACATTTGCTATCTTCCAGTCCTCAGGAACGGAGGCAGATTTCTATGAAAGATTACAGATTTTTGTCAAAAGATCCACAAGTTCAACTTTGAGTTCTTTCAGAACTCTTGGATGTATGCCATCCGGACCCGGTGACTTATTAGTTTTTAATTTGTCTATCAGTTGTAGGAACTCCTCTTTTGTCCCCTCAATCTGACTCAGGTCTTTCCAAAATTAGTGGTTCTGGGGCGGGCAAAAATTTTTCATCTTCCACAGTGAAGACGGAGGCAAAAAATTAATTCAGCTTCTCAGCCATTTCCCTATCCTCCTTCAGTAATCCTTTTACCCCATGGTCATTCAAGGGCCCCACTGCCTCCCTGGCTGGTTTCCTACTTCTAATATATTTGAATAAATTTTTATTGTTGGTCTTTATGTTTTTTGCATTATGCTCCTCATAGTCCCTTTTTGCCTGCCTGATCAGTCTTGCATTTGATTTGCCACAGCCTGTGTTCCCTTTTACTAAAGGAGTGCCCAGCAGACATTTCCCTCCCACACTACTTTCTGATGACCCTTAAGTGGGGGGGAGGGCACTGCTGACATCCCCTGACATTGCTGGCACGATGGCATCACTTCCGGGTGACATCATCATGCCGGCAATGTCGTGTGCAGCCAATCTAGGTGTTTCCAGGGAAACTCTATGGTTTTCCCAGACACTCTAGCAATTTGGGAGGGCAAAACTCTATGGTACCTATTGTAGGGAGCACTATTTCTTTCAATTTTTTTGGAAATGTGGGACGTTACATTATTGTATGCCCATGTAACTTACTGTACTTTGGATTTTCTATCAGACCCATAAGCGTGCGAATTATGGAATATAATTTGCACATTCGTCATTTGGTTAAAGACACTCCACTTGTCAGCCATTTTAGAGCAATGGCACCTGATGCAGAAGATTTAAGATTCAGCTTCATGTATAAGCATATGCCTCATCCCTATTCTAAACAAGATGTTTAAAAAATTTTGCTGAAACAAGAGGCCAGGTTAATATATTCCAATCCTTGGAGACCAGGAGATTAAATCGAGAATTTGATTTGTCCTGCTTTTTATAAGTACTGTACAATGGAAGACATAAAAAACCCTATTTTTATTGTCGAAGTTTTAATAAAAATGTATAATAGGGATTTTTTTTGTAGAATACTGTTTAATGAAATGTATTGTGTAAGGAGATGTATCATATTAATCGTTACTAGTATTGAGGATGTGTAGGAATCACTATTATTATATTTAGATATTGTTTTGTACATGGAGAGTTCTTTTCTTGTTATTTCCTGTGGCGTTCCAGCTTTGTTTCAAGGTGCTAGTTATAACCTTTAAAGCCCCATATGGCCTAGGACCTGTCTCTCTTCGGGACTGCCTTTCTCCATATGTACCCCAGAGAGAACTACGTCTGGGGTCCCAAATCTTCTTAAGATTTCACTGGACTTATAGAAGCTCAATTATCCATCACCAGAGCTAGAGCGTTCTCGGTAATAGCTCCGCTTGGTGGAATGCTCTCCCCAAAAACATCAGCCCTGCGGGACCTGACACAGTTCCACAGGGCCTGTAAGACCGAATGGTTTAAACTTGCTTTCAATGGTTAGAGGGTGGTAGCTATTTTTCCTTTAAAGCCCTATATGGCCGAGGACCTGCCTACCTTAGGGACCGCCTCTCTCCA